>NW_026652276.1:162520321-162597555 GCF_009828535.3 Hylobates moloch | reverse complement strand
AAATTAAAAAAAAAATTAAAAAAAAAAAAAAAAAAAAGCAAATGAAAGACACCAGGTTGCTCGTGCCTCATCAGCATTTTAAAAAGCTGCATTGTGTCTCATTTTACAATGTGAAATTTGATCACTTTTACTTAAGCATTTTATGGGTCTGAAAAGTGCTGTGTATCCCTAAGAAGCTTTCTAGGGGAGGGTCTTGTTATATTAATTGTTGAATAAATCTCCCTAAAAATGAAAAAAAAATTAAAAAATAAACAGTTAGATAGAAGGAATAAGTTCCAGTGTTCAATAGCACAGTACGGTGACTGTAGTTAACGATAATATATTGTATATTTCAAAATAGCTAAAAGAGAATATTTGAAATGTTCCCAACACAAAGAAATGATAAATGTTTAAGGTGATGAATATCCTAACTACCCTGATTTGATCATTACACATTGTATGTGTGTATCAAAATATCACATATACCTTATAAATATGTGCATATATTATTTATCAGTAAGAAATAAAGTAAAAAATTACACTGTGGGGAAAATAGGTGTGGAACCAGATAGTAGTGATGGTTGCACATTATTAATATAATAAATGCCACTGAATTGTAAACTTAAAAAATGATTACAGGAGACTAGATCACACAGCAGTTAGTGCTGCAGATGCCTGACCCACACTGCCTAAGTTCAAATCCCAGTTCTGCCATTTATGAGCTGTGTGAGGCTGGGCACACTGGCTCATGCTTGTAATCTCAGCCCTTTCGGAAGCAAAGGAGGGAGGATGGCTTGAGGCCAGGAGTTAGAGGTTTCAGTGACTTATCATCATACCACTGTATTCTCAGCCCACATGACAGAGCAAGACTCTATCTCTAAAATAATTTTTTTAATATATGAGCTGTGTGACCTTGAGCAAGTTATTTAACCTCTCTGTGCTTCACATCCTTCAACCATAAGGCATCATTGATAATCAAAGCATCAACTTCCTAGGCCAGTTATTTTGAGCTAAATATTAATAGCACCCCCTGCAGTTCGAAAGAGTCCCAGTTCAGAGAACAAATTACATGGTCATTCAGCTCACATTGATCCACTCTTGAAGATGTTGCCAGACCAGAGAGTAGAGAGTATAGTCTACATAATCACAAAATGTAAGGCACTCAAAATTTTTACAAGAAATCTGATAACAGTTCTTTAAAAAAAAAAAAAGTGAACTTTAGTATATATACATGAGTGGTTATTCTGAAAACTTGAAATGGGAGCACATAAAAATGAAATTTATGTCCTGAAGAATAATGTTCCTTTCAAAAAAGGCAACAAATAAAATAGAAATATTTTATAACAAATATTTTATAAAGAAGATAGAAACAACTAAATGAAATATGACCTAATGCTGGTAGTTGTCCTTGGAGTAAAATGCTAGACGTGCTTGTGTTTTTCTTTTTTTATATCTCTGCAGTTCCCAGTTATTTTACAGTAGGCACATATTACTTTTATAATCAAAAAGATTTTTTTAAATGTTCAGACTGACTCACAAAAAATCAAAACATAATTGCAGAATCAAGTCATATTTAAAGTGATTCAGAAAGGCTGGACATAAAGAGACAGCAAAGATATACTAGGAAAATGCAAACAAAAACTGGAGATTGGGATATCTGGTAATGTAGAATTTAGACCAGAAAATATTAAACAAGATAAAAAGGGACGAGTTTTAATGCTAAAGGCTACAATTTACAAAAAGCCATAATATCTTATGCACCCAAATGACATAGAAATAACCTTCAAAACTCAGAAGCTACAGGAGAAGCAAGAATAGACAAAAACTTAGGTAATATCATTTTATTTTCCAAGTAAACATGGCACACTAATAAAAATTAACCATGTATTAACTCACAAAGAAAACCTTAGGCCGGGCATGGTGGCTCGCGCCTGTAATTCCAGCACTTTGGGAGGCTGAGGCAGGTGGATCACCTGAGGTCAGGAGTTCTAGACCAGCCTGACCAACATGGCGAAACCCTGTCTCTATTAAAAATATGAAAAAAATTAGCTGGGCATGGTGAAACGCGCCTGTAATCCCAGCTACTCGAGAGGCTGAGGCACGAGAATCACTTGAACCCAGGAGGCAGAGGTTCCAGTGAGCCGAGATCATGCCACAGCATTCCAGCCTGTGGGACAGAGTGAGATACCATCTCAAAACAAACAAACAAACAAAAGTTTCATAAGTCTCATCAAAGTAAGGATAATAAAAAATGTTATCTAATCACAATGTAATAAACCAGAAGTTCATAATAAAATTTTAAAACACCCCTCTATCTAGAAATTTTAAAACTTAGTATTACATAATTCTTGGGTCAAAGTAGAAACAAACTGAAATTTCAGAATTTCTAAAAATATTTATACAAATACTACATTTCATAATCTATGGAATATAATTAAAACTGTAATCAAAGGAAAATTAATAACATTAAATATCAATTAAGTCAATTAAATGAAATAAAAATTAATTAGATATTCAACTCAAAAAGTTAGAAAAAAAACAAGAAAGCAACTACCTCAAAAAACCAGAAGGAATAAATTGTTAAAAGCATAACAATATTAGTATAAATAATTTTTAATGAAAGAAGGTTATGTGTAAGGATAAAAAAAAATAGAAAGCACTAGCTCATCTCATCAGAAAAAAAAAAGACTCCAAGCATACATACCCAAGATAAAAAGTTGCAATGAGGAAGTATCCGTCAAATACAGAATATTAAAAATTATAACAGATTACTTGCATGTATACCAAAAAACTAACAAACACATTGAAAACCTCAATGTCACAAGTAATTTTCTAAGAAAACTTAATATACCAAAACTAACCCAACAAATATTATTTTCAAGTCGTTTAAATATATCACATTTTACAGAAGAAATAGCAAAAGTAAGAAACCTATCCCTAGCCCCATGAAAGCACAAGGCCTAGAAACTATACTAAGGGAACTAAACCAACCTTCAAAGAATGGATCATACCAATCTATTCTAAATGTTCTAAAGCATAAAGAAGAAAAAGAAAACTCCGAGAGTTTGAAGTGAGCATAACATTGACGACAAAACCTAATAAACATTATTGCTTTACACACACACAGAAGAAAATCATGGACCATTGGCACTTATAGCAATGCAAAAATCTTAAATAGAATATTAGCAAACAAAATCCAACAGCAGCCTTCTAAAAATATATCATGACCAAGTGGGACTTACTGAAGAAATTAAAGAGAAAATTAATACTGAAGAATCCATTAATATAAAATTCATCATATTAAGAGGTCAGGGGGAAAAATCACTTGATCTTCCCCATAGATGCTAAAATTTATTCAACACAAGTATAAAACTCTTCTAATAAAACTTAAACTATAAAATAAAGCATATTTCCTTAACATGAATTTATGTTTACATATATATTTCAAATGCAGTACATGTATCTTGGTTGTATATGCCTTGAAAAAAAGGAATTTATAAAATCATTCTAGAAATTACGTGGAAATTTAAATACGTGTGAAATATTAGATGATGTTATGAAAACATTGCTAATTTTCTTAGTTTTGATAACAGTGTTGTAGTTATTTAGGAGAATGTCCTTATTCTTAGGAAATCCATACTGAAGTATTTAGGAACTGAAGTGTGATGATATCTGAAACTTAGTCTAAATTATCCTACAGAATAAAAGTATACATGAAAAATATTAATAATTGTCATATTTGGATGGTGGCTATAGAGATGATCATTGTACTGTTCTTTCAACTTTTCTGTGTGCTTGAAGATTTTCATAATAAAATATCAGAGACTAAATGAAATTTATAAAAATAGTAATGATAGAAACTTTTCAATATAGTTTCACTAAGTATTCTAGTTAGACTCTTTTGTTTCCAAAGATCAGAATCCCACTCAAGTTACCTTAAGAAAATATTTTTTAAAGATACAGGTGAATCAGACCTAAAATTGGAATCCCACGCTCAAAGGACATTCAGGTGGCTCTAGGAACTGCCTGCTCTCCCAGTGGCCAGCTAAGGGACCACCTCATTGCCCTCTCTAGGTCTCCACTTTCCTCAGTGCTTCTACTGCCTTCTCACCTCTCTCAATAGATTTGCTTTGCTATCTTCAATTTCAGCTGCCCTCACCCAGCAAAATTATACATGGGCCCTTTCACCTATTAACCTCACTCCTGGAAATCTAGCTCTGACATGTTGGCAAAAAACACCAAATGATATCTACACAAAGCTATTCATTGTAACACCATTTGCATAAGCATAAAGCTGAAAACAACCCAACTTCCATCAAGAGGTGACGGATTAAGTAGACTATTATACATGCAATGATGGAAAACTGTGTAACCATAAAAAGTAATGAGAACAATATATACTGATACGTAATGATCTTTAGGTTATATTGTAAAGGGAAAAAAGCCATGTATAGTATCCTACTTCCAGTATTTTACTTTTTGTGTAAAAAAAGAATAAAAATATATAAATAAACATATTTATTTATATTTTCATAAAGAAATAATGAAAGGATAAACCAAAAACTAATTTTTAAAAAATGCTTCACTATAGTGGGAGGGAGAAAGTAGGATGAAGGAGCCAAGGACAGAAGCTTCCCTAGATGTGCATTTGGCCAGCTTTCCTGGAGTCTGGGCCTGTAACTGGCTGTGAGCATTCTGCAGGCCAAGCAGGGCACAAGATTTAGCCCAGACTGAAGGGAGGAGAAAGAGACTCCAACTCTCCATGGGAAGTGTGACAAACAATGTATGGCCAGCTTTTCTAGAAGGAGAACAACCAGACATGATGTGCTTCATAACAGGGCTTACTAAAAAGTTATACAACAGTAGCTATAAAGTGATTTTGCCTTAAAAATTTCACTTGAATGTCTAATCAAGCCTCCAACTCTCAGTTTCTAGGCAATATAAGGGATAGAAGGAAACGTTTAACTTTTAAAAGGTTAAAGAAGCAATCAGCCAAATTCAGAATGTGAGAAATTCTACAGGACCAAACAACCAGAGGGAGCTGTCAAGGAATAACCAAATGTAATACGAAGGTTTGGTTTGGATTCTAACTCAAACTAACTGTAAAAAGACATAGTTGAGACAACTGGAGAAATCTGAATGTGGACTGGGTATCAGACAATGTTTAAAAATTACTATTCTGTAAAAACATTTTTTTAAAAAAACTTTATTTAGTATTTAGAGATGAAATAACATGGTATCTGGGATTTGCTTTTAAAATGTAAGAGAAGAAAGTGGAGGTGGTAAATGAAATAAAATGAGCAAAATGTTGCTGAAATTGTTCTTAAAAATACTATTTTTTTGCATCCTTAAGCTACCACTGTTAACTTTCCAAGCCTCTTGATGTTACTTAGTTCAAACTCCCTGAAGAGTAAATATAATTAAGTCAGCTAAGCCATAGGCCATTGGCTGGGGTCTGTGATTGAGCTATCTTTAGGTTTACTGTCAGCTATGGACTGAATGTTTGCATCCCCTGAAACTCACATGTTGAAATCTAATCCCTAATGTAATGGTATTAGGCGGTAGGGCCTTTGGCAGGTAATTAGATCATAAGGGTGGAACCCTGAAGAAAAATGGGATTAGTACCCATATTAGGGGCTACAGAGACCACAGTTATCCTCTTCTACCATGTGAGGACACAGCTAGAAGGTCTACGAACCAGGAAGCCGACCCTCTCTAGACACTGAACCTACCAGCACCTTGATCTTGAACCTCCAGCCTCCTGAAATGTAAGAAATAAATTTCTGTTGTTTATAAGCTACTCAGTCTATGGTGTTTTGTTATAGGAGCCCAACATACATTGCCCACTCACCCTGGGTCCAAAAAACTGGGAAAGCTAGGTTACAAAGTAAAAAACTTGATCCCCTGAGCCTGTTTCTTCAGCAAGGATTGAAGACTAGGGCAATTCCATAGAGTTAAAGAAGCGGAGGGAAGCAGATATACTAATCAGCACCTCTAGTGCTATCTTCCTGAGAGTGGGAGGAGCTGATTCTTTAATGGATGAACTTCACATGCATTTCAAAACCAACAATAACATCTTTTTGACTCATAAACTTCTCATGAGTCCCACATCTATTTGCCTATCATCTCCTTTGATTGCTCATTGTTACAAGAAATAAATGGGGATCAGGAGTTAACTATCATTTCTTTATAATCAAGGCAAGTGGCCAAGTGATTTACCCAAGGAACAGAGCAATTGGTTCTAGGGGAAATAAATAAATTGTATTTTGTATATCAACTAGACTGCATCTTCAGGGAATTGTGCAGCATTGAAAACAACTTTTAAACTACCTAATAATTATCTGTAAGCATCATCTCCCCTTTAAAAAAATCTTTTAGACTTTCCTGTGGAAAATCTACATTGTCAGCCCAGACGGGTGTTGGAATAGCAGGAAATAGGTTGGAGACTCGGAAAAATCTGCTTATGAAAGGACTTAAGAAGCAGTCTAAGGGATTTAGAATTTGTGGCTTTGCTGAAAGGAATCACCATGAAGGTAAAATTCATAGAAAAGCAGAGTTAATTCGAAAGAGAGAGACTGAGGAAGACTGGGAGACCAGCTAGGAAGTTCAGTAATAAAAGCCTATTCTCCAAAGGGGCAGCTGAAATGTAGATGATGCACAACATCTGAAAGATATTCCAAAGGGAGAAATAATTTATTTTAATGGCCCTGGAGTTTGGGAAGGGAGCAGAATAAAAAGTCAAAGATGACTTGAAAGTTTCTGATTTGGAAGACT
Source organism: Hylobates moloch (assembly GCF_009828535.3). Classification (NCBI taxonomy): domain Eukaryota; kingdom Metazoa; phylum Chordata; class Mammalia; order Primates; family Hylobatidae; genus Hylobates; species Hylobates moloch. Next base: position 162,590,802 of record NW_026652276.1, on the reverse strand, counting down.
AAAATGTATTGATATCCCAGACAGATGTGGAATGATAAGAATGGGAACAACAGAAGCAAGGCAGCCATTTAATCAGTCCCTGATAAGTAAGAGTTGAATGTACTTTTAGGGTAAGGAAGACATCTTGTAGCCAGCCATGGTGGCACTTGCCTGTAGTCCCAGCTAGTCAGGAGCCCAAACAGACACTAAGGTGGGAGAATTGCTTGAACCTAGGAGTTGGAAGCTGTAGTGCCTGGGCAACAGAGTGAGGCCCCATCTTAAAAAAATAAATAAATAAAAATCTTGAAAGCAATACATAGAATATATACATACAAAATTCTCCAATTCCTTTGTGATATGGTTTATCTGTGTACCCACCCAAATTTTATCTTGAATTGGAGCTCCTATAATCTCCACATGTTATAGTAGGGACCTGGTGGGAGGTAATTGAATCATGGGGGCAGGTTTCCCCATACTTTTCTCATGTTAGTGAATAAGTCTCATGGTTAGCAAATAAGATCTGATGGTTTTACAAAGGGCAGCTCCCCTGCACATGCTCTCTTGCCTGATGCCATGTAAGATGTGCCTTTGCTCCTCCTTCACCTTCTGCCATGATTGGGAGGCCTCCCCAGCCATGTGAAACTGTGAGTCCATTAAACCTTTTTTCTTTATAAATTACCCAGTCTTGGGTTTTTTTTCATAGCAGTATGAAAATGGGCTAATATACTTCGTAAACAGCTATTTAATTGTAGAAAAGGTGGAATTCAGACAATTTTCATTATTTTGGGAAGATAATCCTGGGCACAGAAAATTAATGTTAAAGTTAATTTATTAACACCCATAGAGCTATATACTGGCTGATAGTTTAGAATATCTGTAAAGTTATTTAATCATTCTTGCATTTCCTTCATGTCATTGCTTCTAAAAGCTTTACTAGTTGTCTAATAATCTTAGCCATGGGAAATTTAATACAATTTCCTTTACTTTAAATTATACTTATTGTAAAATGTTTTAATTAACCCTACATGATAAAATTTAACTGATAATGGGAATCATTCCCAGGTTTGAAATGTGCATATTTGACAGCCAAGTTATTACCATGGTTGATGCTATTGCTTGTGGAAAAAAACAGCAATCTAAATCCACATGGAAGCCAATACATCATATCCTACTGTCAGCATCTTCAAACAGTGATAATCCAAGAGAATTGTCGGCCATTTGCCAACAGAAATCACTCTAAAGGTATACCTAGCTCTCTACTTTCGAGAACACATATACCTTGTTGTAATTTAACCATCATCTAAAAGTTAACTCCTTTAAATTGCTGATGGGTCTCTCTAATCCAGTAGCTTTCAATCTTGGCAGTAGATTGGAATCTCATGAAGAAGTTTCAAAAGTATGCTAATAGATAGCTAACTCTCCTCTCCTCCCTCTTTCTAATCTAATTGTTCTGGAGTGCGGTTTGAGGATCAAGATTTTTAGAAGCTCCCGCAGTGATTCTAATGTGCAGACAAGGTTGAGAATGTTTGCACCATTTTCCTAACAATCGTTTGAAAGTTCAGATTTCCCTTAGCTTTTTAAACATTCCCTAAAGTTATAATAAAAGCCTTATTGGACTATACCACTGGTATAAGGAGAAATAATGTCAGAGGGAATCAAACAGAAAACAAAGCAAGGGGGTATGAGGAGTCATTTTTCTAGGAAGTAGGAGAGCACTTGAGGGAGAAAATTGTTATTTGGGGAAATTATTTAAAGGCTTTTTATGGTGGGGCATGGGGGCTCATGCCTATAATCCCAGCGTTTTGGGAGGCTGAGGCAAGCGGATCACCTGAGGTCAGGAGTTCGAGACTAGCCTGGCCAGTCTCCACTAAAAATACAAAAAAAAAATTAGCTGGGCATGGTGGTGCATGACTGTGGTCCCAACTACTCAAGAGGGTGAGGCAGGAGAATTGCTTGAACTCTGGAGGTGGAGGCTGCAGTGAGCCGAGATCATGCCACTATATCCCAGCCTGGGCAACAGAGCGAGCCTCTGTCTCAAAATCAATGAATAAATAAATAAATAAATAAATAAATAAATAAATAAATAAGGCTTTTTAGATGGACAAAGCAAGAACAAAAGACTACTTTGTATGGGAAATAATGAGTCTTAAAGTGGTTGAAATTTTCCAGCATAATGAGGTAAAAGATGATTCCTTTTGGCAGAAAAGCTATTTCCTATAGGTTTTGTTGTTGCTTGGTTTGTTGCTTAGCCAATACGTATGGTATTCTTAAGTGAGCATTTTGCTGATTTCTTCTGGCAGCTGAGAAAAGGTTGTTTATTTGTTTGGTTTGTTTGTTTAGACATGGACTTTGGGAAAAGAGAAAGAAGAAATTGGGAGACAGCCTTTGAATGGCCTCTAGATTCATGCCAATAGGTCAGATCCCAAGATCTGATGAGAAACTTCCATGGCAGGGTTTGATTGCTGGAGCTTTGAAACGGCAAATGGAATTTCTTTCTTTTCCATGTTGGAATGCCCCCTTGATTGTACATCTAGGCCTTCAATAAAGCTTTGCTGATAATCACTACTACCTATTGTCTAGCTTGCGTTGCTGTGGTCTTAGAGAATGAAGAAAGGGAGCTGTGCTCATATTTATAGCAAATTGGGTCAGCCTGCAGTAGCAGAGACAAAACATCAAAAGCCAGGAACAGCTATTGGGTGAGACGTGACAAGCAGCAATCCTATAAGGACTTTATTGAAATTTTCTGCAGTTTTACAGGAAGAAAGCTTAAGATGTTCTGTTTAGAGATGAAAGTAACCAATAACTTCAGAAAGTATAAATATTCAAGGAATATATGCTTTTATCTAATAGCCTAGTTCATAATTGTAAACTTATTACAGCTGAGAACACTAGCACTCCTCATTATCCATGTTGTTTCTCCTCTTCCTGAGAACTCCCCTAAACAACATCTTCTGCCCACCTTACTACTATGTTGGGCCATGTGACTGGAGTCCGATTAATGGAAAGTGAGCAGAGGTATTATAAAACACTTTCAAAATTGACTCCTATAACTTCTTATATAATCTTCATATTCTTTCTCTTTGCTCATTAGGCAACTGAATGCAGAGGTTCCAGTGCAGAAATTTGAAAATAACTTATAGGATGGTAAAGCCACTAGATGAAGGAGACTGAGTACCTCAATCATTAAAGAAACAGCTGCCCCTCACTATTTAGGCTCTGAAAAATATAAAAACACTTATTATGTTAAGCCCTGAGATCTGTGGGTTGTTTATTACATTAGCGCTAGCAGCTAGTTTTACGTAAGCTGGCAATATACTAAGTGACTACCCAAATCCAAAAGTCCCATTCTGTACAGTCACTCAAAAGAAAAGAAAAAATTATTTTAAAATTCATATGGAACCAAAAAAGCCTGAATAGCCAAGGCAATCCTAAGCAAAAGAATAAAGCTGGAGGCATCACACTACCTAACTTAAAACCATACTACAGGGCTACAGTAACCAAAATAGCATGATACTGCTGGTACAACAACAGACACATAGACAAATGGGTCAGAATAGAGAACCCAGAAACAAGGCCACACACCTACAACCATCTGACGGAAACAAACAACGGGGAAAGACTTCCTATTCAATAAGTGATGTTGGGATAATTGGCTAGCCACAGGCAGAAGATTGAAACTGGATCCCTTCCTTACACCATATGCAAAAATCAACTCAAGATGGATTAAAGACTTAAATGTAAAACCCAAAACTATAAAAACCTAGAAGTCAACCTAGACAGTGTCATTCTGGACACAGGAATGGGAAAAGTTTTCATGACGTAAATGCCAAAAGTAATTGTAACAAAGGCAAAACTGACAAATGGGATCTAATTAAACTCAAGAGCTTCAGCACAGCAAAAGAAACTGTCAGTAAACAGACAACCTAAAAACAGGAGAAAATTTTTGAAACTATGCATCTGACAAAGGTCTAATATCCACAATCTATAAGAAACTTAAAAATTCAACAAGCAAAAATAAATAACCCCATTAAAAAGTGGGCAAAGGACATGAACAGACACTTTTCAAAAGAAGACATACATGTGGCCAACAAGCATATGACAAAAAGTTCAACATCACTGATCATTAGAGAAATGTAAATCAAAACCACAGTGAGGTGCCATCTCACACCAGTCACAATGGCTATTACTAAAAAGCCAAAAAACAACAGATGCTGGTGAGGCTACACAGAAAAGAAAATGCATAGTTAGTGGGAAGGTAAATTAGTTCAGTCACTGTGAAAAGCAGTTTGGCAAATCCTCAGAGAGCTAAAAACAGAACTACCATTTGACCCAGCAATCTCATTACTGGGTATATACTCAGAGGAATATAAATCCTTCTATCATAAAGATACATGCACATGCATGTTCATTGCAGCACTGTTCACAATAGTAAAGACATGGAATCAACCTAAATGCCCATCAATGGTAGACTGAATAAAGAAAATGTTGTACATATACAACATTGAATACTATGCAGCCATAAAGAAGAATGAGATCATGTTCTTTGCAGCAACATGGATGGCGCTGGAAGCCATTATCCTTAGCAAACTAATGCAGGAACAAAAAACCAAATACCGCATGTTTCACTTATAAGTGAGAGCTAAATGATGAGAACACATGCACACATAGAGAGAAATAAACACTGAGGCCTACCAAAGGGTGGTGGATGGGAGGAGCGAGAAGATCAGAAAAAATAACTATTGGGTATTAGGCTTAATACCTGGATGACAAAATAACCCTCATGACATGGGTTTACCTATATAGCAAACATGCACATGTACCCCTGAACTTAAAATAAAAGTTTTAAAAACTTAATAATTTTTTAGTAATTCAAATCACACAAACAATGCTTTCTGACCATAATAGAAATAAAATAGGAGATCAACAAATAAAGAAATGCTGGAAAATTCCCCAAATACTTGAAAACTAAATCACATACTTTTAAGAAACCCACAGGTCAAAGAAGAAATCAATAGGGAAATTGGGAAATATTTTGAACAGGTGACAATAAAAATACATTTCAAAATTTATGGGATAGTGTCAAAGAATTACTTAGGGAAACTTTTAGCACTTCACATTATGGTTATTTCCTCAGTAGATCTATAGCCCATTTCTTCAACTCTGCTCCTCTCTTCCTCATTATTTTCTTTCTGCCCACATGAGGAGGGAAACTATGGTTTGATCTTCCATGTTCTCTTACTAGTTATAATTTGTCCATTAAATTAATATGTATTGAGAAACTACTGTGGGCCTATAGTGCTGGCTCAGAGTAGGAGCTTTACAAATATCTACTGAATAAATAAATGAGATAATTTCAATTTGGAGACAGGAAAATAAAAGAAATAAAGAGAACTTGCAGCTCCATTGTTTATTGCTAAATTAAAACTTTTTTTTCCTTTTTTTTTTTTTTTGAGATGGAGTCACGCTCTGTCGCCCAGGCTGGAGTGCAGTGGTGCCATCTCGGCTCACTGCCAGCTCTGCCTCCCGGGTTCACGCCATTCTCCTGCCTCAGCCTCCCGAGTAGCTGGGACTACAGGCGCCTGCCACCGCACCCGGCTAATTTTTTTGTATTTTTAGTAGAGATGGGGTTTCACTGTGTTAGCCAGAATGGTCTCGATCTCCTGACTTTGTGATCCACCTGCCTTGGCCTCCCAAAGTGCTGGGATTACAGGCGTGAGCCACCGCGCCTGGCCCTAAATCAAAACATTTTATATTCAGGTTCATACTACTCATAAGATTGATCTCCATTTTCCTCTCTTAACAGTCCTTTCAAAAGAGTAAGTCATAGAATCACAAATCTAATCTGGTCACATCAAACGCGTAAGTCTTCTCTAGCATCTCCAGTAAGATCCGTCCAGATCCATCCAGCTTCCTCTGAACACCTCCGATAAGACTATTCAATATGTGAATTGAAGAGTCAATTCAATCTATTAATTTTCTAGACTCATGGTAGTACAGTGATTTGCATTTACCTTTCCAAACTGAATTGTAATTCTGATAAAAATATAAACATAATCTCTGGCACTGGGTTTGAGTTCTTCTAGCTCAAGTGGCCTGTCTTCATAACCCACAGTCATTTGTAGAAAGGCAAAGCTATCTTCACTTAGTTACTTCAACCTCAGAAGTTGGGATGTATCTCCAAAACTTCCATTTTCTCCCTTTTTAAACTTACTAGAAAACACCTTATTTAGATGCATCACCTTCAACATGTTTGCAATTTTATCTTCTACACACTCTTGACATGCAAATTCCATGAATGTACAAATCTGAAAGCATATATTAACCCCTTTGGAAGGTAAAGCAATGCCCAATGACCATGGAAAAAATCATTTTGATCACATTCCCATTTCCTCTTTATTGTTGGTCATCCTTTGAGTCCACCTTAACATGGTTCCTGTTCATTTCTTTTGACCATTTTAGTGGACTCTTCCTAGACTTCTACAGCTCCACTATATCTTCCTCAGATTTGCATACACTATCCAAGAACTTACATAACAGGAAAGTGGTGTTTGTAGTTTGATTTCCGTTACCTTTTTGATGATTCCTTCCATTTGGACTGCATCATTTGTTGTCTGTATTCCAGAATGTATCTTGCCAGTGCCTGCAAAGAACAATCAACCATTACTGCTACATCCTGTTCTGGAGCTAAAACTTAGAGAACAAGTTTATCATATTCTAAGTATATTTTAGAATCTAATTTTCTAAGACATGTTACTTGATTTGGTCACAATAATCAAATTTTGTTGTTAAATCCTCGTCACTATTCAATATTTTGCATACTCAAGTGAAGTTAATTTCATAACTCTTCTGTGTTCCATGTCTTGTTAACTAATATTTTAAATGACATTATATCAAGCATGTAAATTCAGTCCTCTCCCCCAAAGGCAGTGTGTGACTCTTACTAATTTTTATTAGAACACAATAAACCATGCAATTAATATAGCACTTTAGACTCCCGGGTAAAACCAACACCTTGTATTTGGAATGACAAGTTAATAATCACTGCCATCTGCAGGCAACAGAAAAAACCCTCTGGTTTATACCAACTTGTTTGATCAAAGGCAGTTTCAGGTGAATAAAATAACTGTATTTCCAGGGAACAATGCACTAACAGATAAAAACACACTTGTCTATTTCCTGCCCTCTACATTTGCATTGGTGCAAACAGCACCCAGAGCAATCAGAAAAATAATATTGAGCAAAAGCAGTTGCATTGGCAACCATGAGGTCACAATCTTTACTGAAGAATACAGAATGAGAGCACGATGAAATGGGAAAGAGAGGTATCCCCACTAGCATTTTTTTAGCATCACTAAGATTATAACTACTCTCAGTTTACAAGTCCAATTAATTAATTCCAACCCCTCTGCAACTCTTTCTGAGCAAATCAGTAATTTAACTTACTTGATAAGTCAAATTGATAACCAGTCACCTGTCTAGTGTCCTTACTTGACTCAAGCCTATGTTATCTTGACAGATTGGATAAAGCAATTTAAACCTTATTAAAGCAAAGGTTTGATATATTCCATCCAATCCATTATGTGTACATATATAAATACACTGTGGAAAAAAATAATACCACGTGTTCTCTGGAAATGTGTTTTGATACAATGTTTTCAAGAAACAGTATTTTTTTTTTTTTTTTTTTTTTTTGAGACGGAGTCTCGCTCTGTCGCCCAGGCTGGAGTGCAGTGGCGCAATCTCGGCTCACCGCGAGCTCCGCCTCCTGGGTTCACGCCATTCTCCTGCCTCAGCCTCTCCGAGTAGCTGGGACTACAGGCGCCCGCCACCACGCCTGGCTAATTTTTTGTATTTTTAGTAGAGACGGGGTTTCACCATGGTCTCGATCTCCTGACCTCGTGATCCGCCCGCCTCGGCCTCCCAAAGTGCTGGGATTACAAGCGTGAGCCACCGCGCCCAGCCGAAACAGTATTTTTTTAAAGATGTCTTTGGATAGTCTAACAGTTTGTCTCAATGGGAGCTGCTATTCGTAGTCAGGAGTAACAATTCTTCATTGTTCTGTACATTACAGGATGTTTAGAATTCCTGGATCCCATCCACTAAGTGCCAGTAGATTGTCCCAGTCATATATGTATGAGAACCAGAAACGCTCCCATATGTTTCAGAATGGCCTCAAGGAAACAGTGCTGCCCTCTCTCCCAATTAACAACCTTTGGGAAGGCTTCCCAAAAGAAGTTGAAGGATTTAGTAATTTCCCTATTGCAGGGTCAAGTATTCTTTAGAGAAATTCTAAATCAAAGAAAAGAGATCTAATTCTAGAGGATAATTTCCAACGAGCAAATAAAAATGTTCATCCTTGCTTCTACCTCTTTCTAAACGATGCCTAAATGATTTTCTAATCTAAAATTAGAAACTTTAAAGGAAAAATGCCTATCAAAAAATAAGATAAAATAAAAAATACTTATGAAATGTTAAATTCTGTATGACAAAAACAGAATACAAAATAAAATACAAATATGAAACTAGAAATATAATTGCAGGGGTTAATAAATATACAAAAAAATCCCTACATAGCAATGAGAAAAAAACTAATGTCCAATAAAAACCTGAACTGAGGAATTAGCAAGCAAACAATAAGAAAAATGGCTAATAACATAAAAAACCATATTCGACCTCATTAGTAATCAGGTATAAATAATATACATTTGAACAATTAAATATAAATATATTTATATGTTTTACCTACAGTGAAAATATATTTAAATGAAAATACTCAGTATTGGTGAGGATTCACAGAAGCACAAGAATAGGGACAAAATTGATGTTGCCCTTATGAAGGAAATTTAGCCACAGCTAGCACAGCCTTAAAATTTTACAAGTCATTGAATCCATCAACCCCAACGTTGGCAATTTAGACTAGGAATATAATTGTGGTTGCGGGCAAAAAATTGGCTACAATATTGTTCACTGAATCTCTTTTTCTTATTTTGTGGGTACATAGTAGATGTATGTATTTATGGAGTATATAAGATATTTTGACACAGGCATATGATGCATAATAACAAAATCAGGGTAAATGGAAGTGTCCATCATCTCAAGCATGTATCCTTTATTTGTGTTATAAACAATCCAATTATACTGTTAGTTAATTTGAAATGTACAATAGGTTATTTTTTACTGTAGTCACCCTGTTGTGCTATTAAATACTAGATCTTATTCATTCTGACTATATGTTCATAGCCATGAATCATTATTTTGTGTACTAAAAGAGTAGATACACATATATTTTCAAGAATAGGAAAATTTAATGAATAAACTATGGTATATCTAGAAAATAAAATATTATGAATTTAAAATAATGCCTTTGAAAATTATTTAGTGACATGGAAAAATGATCTTAGTACATCATTAATGGGGAAACGCAAGGCTCCACACCCATGGAGATTGGTCCCAGGATCCCAGTGGATATCAAAATTCAACGTTGCTCAAGTGCCTGATATAAACTAGCATAGTATTTGCATGTAACCTACACACAATCTCTCAGATACATCAAATCTTCTCTAAATTACTCATAATACCTAATACATTGCAATTGCTATGTAAGTAGTTGTTATACTACACTGGTTTTTATTTGTATTACTTTCTATTGTACTGTAAAATTTTTTTCCAAGTATTTTTGATCTGTGGTTGGTTGAACTCATGATTGCAGAACGGCAGACACAGAGGGCCCACTGTTTGTAAAATACGACCTTTTTATAAAACTTATATATGCATGTGTTTATATAATCAGAGAGAGGGGTCTATATTTGTCTTGTAGAGAAAATCTTGTTCTTCTTTGCAAACTCAAAACCTGGCATGGTGCCTGGAACAGAGTATGTACTAAGAGTGTACCAAGTTGACTTTGTGATCCACATGTATAAATAAATTGGTAATAAAGGACATTCCCTAAAATGCTATTGGTTATTGAGGCTGAGATTAATTATATTTTTCTTTCTTCTCTTTGTTTATATTTATTTTGGGGGTTTTATACAATGAGCATGGATTACTTCCGTGATTTCAAAAAAAGTGTAAGTCCTACGGAAAGCTTTAATTTGGTTGGAAGGAGATTTGTGGATCTTAAAGGGAAGGATTTCAGTCATGCTACAGCAAGTGTGCTTCTATTGGTCATGAGCGACACTTTCTTAGCCATAATTTGAGCTAATTTAAAAGCCTACTCACCTGCTGGGGTTTTTCTCCCATAGAGAAGTGATTCCAGGCCACGTGTGGTGGCTCATGCCTGTAATCCCAGCATTTTGGGAGGCCGAAGCAGGAGGATAGCTTGAGCCCAACATGGGGGAACCCTGTCTCTATAAAAAAAAAAAGGTAATTAGCCAGGCACGGTGGTGCATGCCTGTGGTCCCAGCTACTCAGGAGGCTGAGGTGGGAGAATCGCTGGATTCTGGATGGAGGTCGAGGCCGCAGTGAGCCGTGATCACACCACTGCACTCCAGCCTGGATGACAGAGGGAGGTACTGTCTCAAAAACAAACAAAAAAAGAAGAAGAAAATTGAGTCCCCCATAGACTTCAGAAGTAAGATAAGACAATAAACTTCTGAATCATCCCACCTTACACACGAAGCAGGGACAGAGTAACTGAGGAGAAGAGCCCCTGGGGACACCTCGGAGAACAAGATTCTAGTGCCAGTTGACAAGTGACTCAGATGGTGAAAGCATTATAGACAACGACATTAGGCTCTGATTTTCTCTTTCATTTTTGCGTTTGCTTTAATTCTTATTTGAAGCAATGTGTGTCTCTTACTTCAACTAACGACAATGTTATAATTTGAGGGGCAGTTTAGTTGCTTTAAGACTAACATTTCTGGCTCCATCACATCCGTTGTGTAGAAGGCAGTGGCCTACTACAACAAATAAGCAAGAGTGCCACCTCGTGGCAGCTCACTTAATATACACATGGTTCCTGAGCGCTGGAAGAAATTTAAGAAAAAGTTGGAAAGAATTATCTACATTTAAATGTAGATAATTCTACAACATTGCTTACACTTTTTTTGAAATCACAGAAGTAATCCATGCTCATTGTATAAAACCCCCAAAATAAATATAAACAAAGAGAAGAAAAACATAATTAATCTCAGCCTCAATAACCAATAGCATTTTAGGGAATGTCCTTTGTTACCAATTTATTTATACATGTGATTGACTTGGTATACTCTTAGTACATACTCTGTTCCAGGCACCATGCCAGGTTTTGAGTTTGCAAAGAAGAACAAGATTTTCTCTACAAGACAAATATAGCCCCCTCTCTCTGATTATATAAACATATACATATATAAGTTTTATAAAAAGGTCATATTTTACAAACAGTGGGCCCTCTGTGTCTGCCGTTCTGCAATCATGAGTTCAACCAACCACAGATCAAAGTTGAAATAATAATATTGCAGAGATTGGCCTAACATGCCTCAACAGCTTCAGTGCCCTGAACTGCAAAGGTTTCCTTCTACCTAGGATTTTAGCTTTCAGCAATGTGACAGTTTCGGTCAGCGTAGAAAAAATATCAACCTAAATTGCCGTTATCTCTATCATAAATTACTAAACACGAGGCTCTTCTGGAGATTAAGCACTGATTTCTGATAACATTGTTTATAACATAACCAAAATTATCTGGTTTTGGGGATCTATTGTCCTCTCCTCATCACTTATTCTGTTATTTAATGAACATTTATTGAACGCCTTTATTTTCCAGGAACTGCACTAGACTTTGGGAACATAAACATGAGAAAGATACATTCTCCAGCTGGTGAAAAGCTCATACTCTGTTAAGTAAAATTTCTAGAAGGCCATTGGTTTGAACTAAGCTCCTGCACTAGGCCCCAACAGATCAAACCAAAAGGAAGTAACCCATGCTAACGTTCCACATCACCAAACTGAAACTAAGTTGTTAATCTGACCTTCTGAGAAATTAAGAGAGAAAAAGAAATAATAGCCAAATCCCCAAACAGGCCAGTTTTAGCCAATATGATAAGAAAGTCCCCTCTGCTTTAACCCTTACAAGGAAAGTAACCTGCTGTTAACCAATCTGCTTTTTGTATTATGCTGTTTCCTTGTTCCTGCTCAAGCTTTTAAAAACTGACTCTTCCATCACGCCCAACAGAGCACCACTCTATTTTTTCGATGAGATGCTACCTGACTCATGAATCACAAGTAAAAGCCAATTTGATCATTTAACTAAACTTGTTGCAATTTTGTCTCTTGACATTTATCATGAGATACTATGCTGAATCATCTGTTGTCAACTGGGCATCACCATCATCGCTTTTAAGGTCTTCTCCCACAATCCATTTACCTAGGACATGGAGTTTCCCATAGAAGTCACTCAAGATTTGGAAAACAGAAGAAAAAGAGGAGTTTTGTTCTCTAGAGGCAACTGCATCCCGACAGAAGCAAATGAGAGGTTCAGAGTGGCTCCCTGATGAGCTCTTGAGAACCCATCTGTGTTGCTGCTGCACTGTGAGACACTGGGGGACCTCTTAGAGATTCCTAAGATTTGCAGCAGCTTGCTGTTAAGTTCCTGAGAACCCACTGCCCTGTTGCCTCAGGATAAGACCTCCAGCGTCCGCTTCCTTCCCGCTGGCTTGCCTGGCCTTCGCTACTCCCCAGCTTTTCCAATAGTCAACCAAACTCCTAATTCCTAATAACAAACCCTTTCTGCCCCCAAAACACGGAGTGCCTTCTGTTTTCCTAACCAATCCTGACTGACTCAGACACGTAGCTAGACAATTCACATAGAACATTGCTATAGTGTCATGAAAACCAGACTACATCAGATTTTATGAGAGCTGAGTAGCAGGAAAGTATCCCAGCTGTAGATGATTGAAGGAGGCTTCCCAGAGAAACTGGCATCTAAGGTAAGTCTCAAAGATTAACAGAAATTATCTAGGTGCAAAGAAAGATTCAGAAACTAAGGTATTTAGAAAATAAGTTAGGTTTTAGAAGGGCTGCATAACCAAAAATAAAACTGTATTTAAAGGGGAAAACACAAAGACCAAAAAAGTTACCAAACTTACAGTTAGCACGTTGATGAAGAATAAAACAAGTTTTCTTGCATGATTACCATTCCTGTGAAGCTCATTACACATTTGTAGAAATCAGCGTGGCAAACTGCAGTAGTGCTGTTGGTGCTTCGTCCACCCCAAACCCTTACCAGAGTGGTACACCAAGTTCCCCAGCTGCTGTGAATGATAGCCGCTAATGGCTCACAACTGCAGCCTTCTCTGAAGAAATGCTATTCACCTGAAGTTTCTGGAAGACTGACTTCCTCCAAGGTCATTCACAGGTGAGGGCTGAAATACAGGCCTGTAAAACCTGGCCCCCTCACCGTAAGGTGATGCCAACTTTGGTATGCCATTCAAACTCGGTGGGAGTAGGCTAAGGCTGAACTACAGCAGAAACTTCATCTTTGCTTAACTTTTCCTCTGTTCTATTTTCTGCTTTCCTCACTTCTTTTTTTGTTCGTTTGGTCTTTTGGTTTTTTTGAAACGGAGTCTCCCTCTGTGGCCCAGGCTGGAGTGCAGTGGCGCAATCTCAGCTCACTGCAACCTCCGCCTCCCAGGTTCAAGTAATTCTTATTCCTCAGCCTCCCCAGGTAGCTGGGATTACAGGCATGCACCACCACACCCGGCTAATTTTTTTGTATTTTTATTAGAGATGGGGTTTCGCCATGTTGGCCAGGCTGGTCTCAAACTCCTGACCTCAGGTGATCTGCCCGCCTTGGCCTCCCAAGTGCTAGGATTACAGGCATGAGCCACCACACCCAGCCTGCTTTCCTCACTTCTTGATGTGTGGCAGAACTGCAGACAGTTTGGAGTTGCCTGAGCATGCAAACAAAGCATGGTGAGTTATGAGCTGGAGAGACAGGCATTTAGCCTAATCATGTAAGGACTTCTTGTAAGCTGTATGAAGGGAGTGTGAACTTTATCTATGAGTACTACGATCTTCCAACATTTGTCCACACCATCAGTAAAAAATTTAGAGCATGACATATATTTAATTATTAATGTACTGACATGTCATACATTTTGTAAATGATGTACAAAAATAGAAATTTTAAAGGAAAAAATGAAAAATAGAAGTTGTTTCCCCTGTATTTCAACAGATTACCTTGCACCCTGCCTTAGCTGACATGCACCACTGTGGGGACCACAGAGGCAGAGAGGAAGGTTGGTCAGCTTTATTCCAGACCTATGATCCCATTAGGCTTCTTGTCTTTAAACCAATAATATGGATCTGTCATTTTTTTGCTGGGATGGTTCTCTAATGCCTGCTCTTGTGGAGAGACAGAGTAGAGATTTCAGGTGATTTTATTTCCTCTATTGATGGGCATCTTGCCTAAGAAACACACACACACACACACACACACACACACACACACACTTCAAGCGTTCTTGACCAGGGTTTTTAGTGAAAAAACCTAAATAATACAAATGTAAGAGATGGGATTGAATATCAGGTGCCCCCTGCACCCAGTAATAAATCAGTCTCTCCCTCACTGGCTTTTTCATTCTCTATACCTTAAGAAGGCATTGATCTCACTACACCTTCTGGATGGGACAATAGAACATTTCCGAGGTCATTGAAAACTATCCTGTTTGTACCTGTCTTCTCTGCTCCATGTTATTCCTTTCTCCCCACTATCTCCAAGTCTTTCATGTCTAGTCCTCACTCCCAATGCCCCCATTTTGCTAGACTGCAACTGTCCTCTTAGAAGTAAGCAAGTCCCGAAATATCTCTTGAGTCACATACATTTTCACAGTCTCCTGTTCCATTTGTGAATCCAGGCCAGCCATCCTCACTCACTGCCACTAGGCAGAGGCGTGTAGGATGCCTTTCAACCTCAGGGGGAGCAGAGGAGGGCCAGCAGGTAATCCTACTCCTATTGTGGTCTTTTTTTCTCTGGTTATCTCTTAGAATCTGGCAAAGGAAGCCTCAGACATCTCTCACAACAAGCAAGAATCTCCCATCCATAGTGCCACAGGGTCCAGGTAAGAAATTGTCACCTCCACCACCAGCATCACTTTGACCTTACTAACAGTTGTGGGTACTCGTACAAGAGTACAAATGGAATACCACATATCGCATATCTAAATGAGCAAAAGTTATAAATAAGCAAACACAACTGCGCAATAAAATATGTCCCATCCTACCACCTTGACAAATACATCATCCTAATGTCAAAATTGAAAAATATGAGTGATTTGTATGTGACTGGAAGTCAGTATGGTCCAAGGCTGCACTGTTTGTGTCTTTCTCAGACCCTGGGTTGCACTGCAAATCCAGCTTTCTTCCATGCTCCTGACATTAAAGCATGCCATGCCCAGTGCTCCTTCCTGATCTGTGACTCACCGGGCTGGTGGTGGGGAAGGTAGTCTCCCAGCTGAGATAGGGAATATAAGAGAAATTGGGGTGTGGGAATGTGAGATCTGAGTTGAGCACCAAAATTTGTGATAACAGCAGAGGACATGTGGAGGTGCCCAACAGGAAGCCAGATGTCAGTCTAAAGTGCTGACGTTTTTGTCACATGTAACACCAAACCATCTGATGAAGTTTTAGTTCTAGGGGCAAATAAGAACAGATGAGAGAATGAGATTGACTCTATTTCTATTGCTCTACCAGTTGTTCCACATAATAAAAACATCTTTGTGTCCTTTCTGCAAAATAGAGACAGAGATGTCTTTTGAATAAGCACAAATGGTACATAAATCAATTAACGTCTTTATCCAGAGCCTTTTACTCTCATGATTCCAAATTAAGCTCCATACTATATTTAAAACTAAAGCACTATGGTTCGTGACCACTGGGAATTAAAAATTTTGTCAGAGACAAGAGAATCAAGACACCTATATACGACAGGGCAGATACACAGGATGGGGTTCAGGACATGCTATCCCAAAATATAACACCTTGGCACACTGAAAACTGGCAGAAACAGGGAAGTCTCTGAGTTTCCCCTGCCCCTCTTCTTCCCTGGAGTAGATCATAAAACCTAGGAAGAATTTCTTTTCTCACCTTTCCCTAAAGTAGGACATAAGACTCTTGTGGAAGAGGTGTCCTCTACACCCAGAGGAAAGGAGTGTCCCTATAGCTAAAGATGAAGGATCACAAAGGAATCTGAGCAAACAGTCTTTTAAGTTTCCCTGTTTGTTGCCATCAGATCATGCCCTCTTTGTCTTATCACATTTCTCAACTGTCCACTGTTCATCAAACCTAACATAAAAATATACTGGCTAAACCATTTCTTTGGGTCTTCATTTCTTATGAAGTTTCTCATGTCACATAAAACATATTAAATAAATTTGGCTGGGCACAGTGGCTCACACCTGTAACCCTAGCATTTTGGGAGGCCGAGGTGGGCAGATTGCCTGAGCTCAGGAGTCCAAGATCAGCCTGGGAAACATGGTGAAACCCATTTCTACCAAAATACAAAAAAAAATTAGCTAGACATAGTGGCACATGCCTGCAGTCTCAGCTACCTGGGAGGGTGAGGCAGGAAAATAGCTTGAATCTGGGAGGTGGAGGTTCCAGCGAGCCAAGATTGCGCCACTGCACTCCAGCCTGGGTGACAGAGCAAGACTCTGCCTCCTAAATAAATAAATAAATAAATAAATGTGTATGCCTTTTTCTTGTTAATCTGTATTTCGTTATAGGAGCCTCAGCTTTGAACCTAGGATGGGTGAGGAAAAGCTATTTTCGTTCCCTACACGTACAGTCCTTATTCTCCACGGAGTAGAGTAATGCCTGACAAGAAGGCGCTCAGCACAGGCTTATTGAAGGAATGCCACAAGGCACAAGTGAAATAAAACTGCACGAAATTCCTTCTGGTGTTTAGCAATGTTATGGTCTATTAAGAAGAAGAGTCAAGGGAGGGCTACTGATCGTGTGAGTTATACGGAGTATGTGTAGATTGATCTATCTAGATTAATTTCAGCACATAGGACATGGTTTATTTAACCTGAAAATTCTTAAACATTTTAACCGATATTTTTTGGGAGGCTGAGGCGGGCAGGTCACCTGAGTTCAGGAGTTCAACATCTCTACTAATCTCTACTAAAAATACAATATTAGCCAGGCGTGGTGGCACATGCCTGTAATCCCAGCTACTCAGGAGGCTGAGGCAGGAGAATCGCTTGAACGCGGGAGGCAGAGATTGCGGTGAGCAGAGATTGCATCATTGCACTCCAGCCTGGGCAATAAGAGCAAAACTCCGTCTCAAAAAAATGAATAAATAAATAAAAATAACCATCTTAATCGATATTTTAAAATCAGGATTTTTTTTTCACAAAAATCTGGATTTCTGGATTCTCTCACAATAAAAAACCACCAATGTTGCCACATGGCATCAAAAGGCTGGATCTGAGGAGCAGACTGTGCCTGGGCTTTCTTTGCCATTGGCCACAGCTCCCCACCCCTGCCCAGAAGGCTTCACATGTTCACCTGCCTGGCCCCTTGCAGCATGTCAGTGTGTAACTTCTGGTTGGGTGATAAAGTATGATATTACATATCACACGGTCCAGATGTCCACTGCCGTCATCACAAACTTTTCTGCCTGTTCTAAGTCCTTTTGTGTCCAGAATTGGTGGGTCCTTGGTCTCGCTGACTTCAGGAATGAAGCCCCAGACCCTCTCTGTGAGTGTTACAGCTCTTACATACAGCAAGTCTGGAGTTGTTTGTCCCTCTGGGTGGGTTCGTGGACTTGCTGGCTTCAGGAGTGAAGCTGCAGACCTTCGATATGAGTGTTACAGCTCATAAACACGAAGCAGACCCACAGAGTGAGCAACATTAATATTTACTGCAAAAAGGGAAAGAACAAAGCTTCCACAGCATGGAAGGAGAGCCCAGCAGCCTGCTTTTATTCTCTTATCTGACCCCACCCACATCCTGCTGATTGGCCCATTTTGCAGAGAGCTTATTGGCCCATTTTACAGAGAGCTGATTGGTCCGTTTCGACAGGGTGCTGATTGGTGCATTTACAAACCTTGAGCTAGACACACAGTGCTAATTCGTGCATTTACAATCCTTTAGCTAGACACAAAAGTTCTCCAAGTCCCCACTAGATTAGCTAGACACAGAGCACTGATTGGTGTGTTTACAAACCTTGAGCTAGACACAGAGTGCTGATTGGTGCATTTACAATCCTCTAGCTAGACATAAAAGTTCTCCAAGTCCCCACCAGATTAGCTAGATACAGAGTGCTGATTGGTGCATATACAATCTTCCAGCTAGACATAAAAGTTCTCCGAGTCCCCACCCAACTCAGGAGCCCAGCTGGCTTCACCTAGTGGATCACCTGTCAGGACTTTGGGTGGAGCTGCCCACCAGTCCTGTGCCATGTGCCCGCACTCCTCAGCCCTTGGGCAGTCAATGGGACCAGGCACTATGGAGCAGGGGGCGGCGCCCCTCTAGGAGAGGCTCGGGCTGTGTGTGGTGGGTGGGGAGGGCCCTCAGGCATGGTGGGCTGCAGGTCCCGAGCCCTGCCCCACAGGGAGGCAGCTGAGGCCTGGCGAGAATTCGAGCACAGTGCGGGAGGGCCGGCAGTGCTGGGGGACCCAGCACACCCTCCGCAGCTGCTGGCCTGGGTGCTAAGCCCCTCACTGCCCGGGGCCAGCAGCACCAGCCGGCTGCTCAGAGTGCAGGCCCACCAAGCCCACACCCACCTGGAACTCACGCTGGCCTGGGAGCACCGCGCGCAGCCCCAGTTCCCGACAGCGCCTCTCCCTCCCCACCAACCTGCAAGCAGAGGGAGTCGGCTCCGGCCTTGGCCAGCCCAGAGAGGGGCTCTCACAGTGCAGCAGCGGGCTGAAGGGCTCCTCAAGCATGGCCAAAGTGGATGTGGAGGCCGAGAGCAAGCAAAGGCTGCTAACACGTTGTCACCTCTCACTTTCGCATTGCTACAAAGGAATACCTGACACTAGGTAACTTATAAGAAAAGAGGTTTATTTGGCTGACAGTTCTGCAGGCTGTACAAGCATGGCACCAGCATCTGCTAGGCTTCTGGGGAGACCTCAGGGAGCTTTTGCTCACAGCAGAAGACAAAGGAAGAGCAGGCAGGTCACATGGCCAGAGAGGGAGCAAACAGTGGGGGCAGGGATGGGGGGAGAGTCTAGATTCTTTTAAACAACCAGATCTCATGTGAACTAACTGAGCAAGAACTCACTCATCAACAAGGGGGTGGCACTAAGCCATTCATTCATAAGAGATCTGACCCCATGACCCAAATACATCCCACTAGGCCCACCTCCAACATTGGAGGTCACATTTCACATAATTTTGGAGGGGACAAACATCTAAACCATATTACTGCCCAAAGAAGAACTCACATTTCCCCCCCTTCCCCAGTGGCCCTCCCCAACCCTTGCTTTCTCCTGTATTCACTATTTCAGCTAGGGAGACGACCTCCCCCACCACTAGCCAAAGTGAATCAGAGTCAGGGTGGAGCATGGGGAATAGTGTATTTCAATGTCAGGAAGATGGAAGAAAGGTGGCTTTGCAGTGCCATCCAAGGTCTGTGACATTACGTATCACATGGCACAATATGACAAAGATGTGTACAAGGTCATTAGCTGGGGTTTTGGTTTTAATCTATGACCACAAAAAGTGCTAAACTACAAATTAACACATGCACGAGATTCAGATGTTAAAACCGATAGAAAAATTCCCGTTTGTGGAGCAGTCAGTTGAGGATCATCTTACCCCACCTTGTGGTCATTTGGGAGCATACAACCTATATAACTCCAGTGCCAAATAAAACAGATAATGTCTTACATTATCCCTGGTCACAGGATAATGTAATAGGATTGCTATAAGGTTGCCTTCAGTGTGTTTAGCAAAGCTCCCAAGCTAGCAGTTCATTGAATTTGATCTAGTCAGTTGGTACAGAGCGCCAGAAACCCAGCCACTTTATGCAATTTTTTGAGACGGAGTTTCGCTCTTGTTGCCCAGGCTGGAGTGCAGTGGCGCGATCTTGGCTCACCACAACCTCTGCCTCCTGGGTTCAAGTGATTCTCCTGCCTCAGCCTCCCAAGTAGCTGGGATTACAGGCATGCACCACCAGGCCCGGCTAATTTTGTGTTTTTAGTAGAGACGGGGTTTCTCCATGTTGGTCAGGCTGGTCGCCAACTCCCAACCTCAGTTGATCCGCCCGCCTCAGCCTCCCAAAGTGCTGGGATTACAGGCGTGAGCCACCGCACCCGGCCTGAATCATTCTTTTTAACTATGTTTTCTTCTCACTCCCTGAAATGGACCAACACACATGCTGGGTTCTTACCTGCCCCTCCACTTTCAAACCTGCTGCTCCATAACTTCCAACATTTCCACTAAAACCACTACCTGTGAGTTCAATTCTGTGAAGCATAAAGTTAATAGATAGAGGATACAGCTTTGCTGATAGGAATTAAAGGCACTTCTTGCACAGAAAGAAGGTCATTGTAATGGGGGCTCACCACGTTCTATGAATCATCTGTCTACATATGAAAATTGCCTTGTAATATGGAACTCTTTTCTGTGGGATCCGTTATAATTGACAGACGATTCTATTGGCCACAAATTGACCATCTTCTTGTTCAATGTTTGGGCTGCTTGTACATTGTTTCTTGAACCATAAAATGGGGATGGTACCAACAGTGGGTGCCTCCCAGAATTGTCATAGAGCCTGAGTATGGTCGTACACCAGTGTTAGGTGCACAGTAAGTCATCAGTACACATTAGCTGGTATTATGTGTAAACTAAGTGCTCAATACACATTTTGTCTTTTAGCTACATTTGCATAAACTGAAACAAGTCAGGGTTTAGTAGAGTGGGTGATTATGAAAATGAGTTTATGTAGATTTTTGCTACATTCAAAAAGCAAATAACAGATTTGAGATTGTTCACATCTTCTCTTACCTTCCAGAGTATAAAGGATCTCACTTATGTAAGAATACACATCATGCAGGTATGTTTAGGCTAGTGGATCAAAGAAGAGGGAAATAAAAGGTTCACAAAAACAATACATATACAAGTTCATAGTGGCCTGTACAACAGTCATATGATGTCTACAAGTTAAAACTGCTCACTAATTACTTAAGCAACTTATAGTTAAACTGCTCACTAATTACTTATAGCTAATTATTAAAAATGCTCACTAATTACTTATAGCAAATTATAGAGCTTCTGTGCGTGGGTGATTTTATGAAATAAAGATGTCATCTCTTCAATTTAGCATAGGTATAAAATTGCCTCCAGAGAAAAATATGTGTTGTGGCTGCCACCCTGTGGTTTTGTTTTATATTGTAGCCCTCAGATAGTAAATAAATATTTTGTACTGCCACAACCAATTTCTAAAATATACTGGCAATTTCTAGGTATGGCTTTCTTCCTAGTATTATTAAAAATTCACCAAGTTGCAAAGAGGACTATGAATTAATTTATCGGTATCAATTTATTGACTAGGTAGGGCCTGAAATCAGGTAAAAACTCACAAAGATCAAAATCACATCTAAGTTACAGAAGATCTAAATTACTCCACTGATGCATACAGATACATGCTCATGACAAATTTTAAAAATTAAAATAGTATCTTATGCTTAAATTTATAGATATCCTAAATAACTTACGAGCTACCCATAAAATAGGCCATATACTCCCATTAACAAGATAGAAGTAGAGAAAAAATATGGAATTACAATTTTTCCATGTACCTAATTATATTCTATAGTCTATCCCTTTGAAAAGTAACACAGAGTAGGGGTTAAGCATAAGGTCTCTAAAACCCTGAAACCTGGGATCCAATATCCCCCTTCTATTAGGTGTTAGCTATGTGACCTCAGGCATGCAATGTAACACCTCTGTATGTTGCTTTCCTTATCCACAAAACATGGATGAGCTCAAAGGAACAAACTTCACAAACTGTTATGAAGACTGATTATACCTTTTAGAGCAGTCCTTGGCACTCAGGAAGGGTAACCAATTAATGTTAACAATTACTCTGTATAACCACAATTATAATGGTATGAGCCAAATTGGCTTTATTGCTACAAATCAACCCTTCGCCTTCAAACTGTTCCGTTTCTCACCTGTGCTCAGATACTGATTCTCCCAGTTCTTTCAATCTGCCTCCTTCTGCCAACACATTGATGTCTTGGCTGCTGATGAGCCCTGAAGGGTAATTTTCTGCTGGAGTTGGAGGCCCTCAAATGACTGACCACAGGATGTCAAAATTGCTCCGAAGTAGGGCTTGCTATATTTCTTCTGTTTTATTCTTTTTGAATATGTTTTGTTGTTGCCGCAGTTATTCTATTCCTGCTGAATTATATAGTGGACAGATGGGGAGCAGATCACTTTTTTCTTAGTTCATGAAGTGCCATCTCCAGCCCTGAAATAGATTTCCACATAAGTACATCACCCAGAGATCCTAAACTCTGGGCTTGGAGTCCTTGCACAGTGGAATTCCTCAGTTGTAACTCTCCAAAGGGGGTGAATATATTTTTTGCATAGAAGAGTAAATTCAGTATTTTGTTACCAAAGAGCAGATGTGGGGAGTCGCTAGTGCTATTCTCCAGATATTTTATTTTCCTTTCTGGTACATGCTCCTTTGAAGTTAGGTGTGGCCACGTGACTTACATGTAATGTGAACAAAAGTGATGTGTCACTTCAGAGTGGAAGCTTTAAGTTTCAGTAAATAATTCACCACTTTCTCCATCCCCTGCCTTGCTGATGGTGGAATTATGTCAAGGTCGTGCCTCCATCAGCCTGGGTTCCAGAGTGCTTATAACCTCCTCAACAATGTGCAGAGCCCCCCATAGGCTAAGGAGGACACACAGTTTGAGAAAATTTAAAAAAACCTTTTGTGGTAATGCACTGAAATTTTGGGATTGTTTTTTCAGTATCACCTAGCTCATGCCATTATGGAAAACAATTAGCCTCACTGCAATCCCTGGGAGATTCCCTGCAATCCCTGTTCTTGCTCCCAATAAAAGCCCTTTCCCTTAGTCTCCCAATTCACACCAGAGACCCAGGATATAGTCTCAGGCTGACATTGCAAGATGATATTTAGAAAAGAACAACTCAAAGGCTCCGCAGTCAACCTACCTAGCTAAATTTGAGGTTCCACCGCTTACTAATTAGCCAAATGACTGAGCAACGTATTTAATATGTGTAAAATGGGGATAACAGTGTTTATCTGTTTCAGTTACTATGCCTGTGTAAGAAACCACAAAACTTAATGGTGTCAAACAAGCTTTTATTATGCTCACAGATTTGTGAATGAAGAACTTGGACAGAGCACACAGCAGGGATGGCTCATCTCTCCTTCCCATGCGTGGGCTCCAGGTAGAAGACTCAAAGATTAGCAGCTGGAACCATCTGAAGCCTCACTCCCTGACACAGCTGGCAGTTGGTGGCTGTTGTTGGCTGTCGACTGAGCCCTTTGCTAGGGCAGTCAGCCCAAACTCACATACAGCCTCTCCATGTGGCCTGGGCTTCCTTATACATCAAAAGAGAGAAAGCAGAAACTACATCACTTTTTGTGACCTGGTTTCAGAAGTCACGCAGCATCACTTCCACTGTATTCTACTACTAGGCAATTGCAAAATCTTGCCCAGGGCTCAAGGAGAGAAGAAATAGGCTGCTTCTTCAGAGGAGCAGCCAGGCTCTGGAAGAGTACATGGGACCAGGAACACTGCTATGGCCACTTTTAGAAAATAAAATCTGCCACACTTCCTAAGATTGGAACGAGCTAACACAATAAAAGTACTTAGAAAAGCTGCTAAGTACATGCTTGGTACTGATTTTTCCACTGCACAGTCTAGAACCACACATAACTGCCTCCCTGCCCAGCTTCCACTTTGCTTCATCGTGGCCAGACTTTCCCTTCCTAGGGACCCAGTCCAGGGATCCTTTATCAAAGATTCTAGACCAAATGAAGGCAATTCCAAGACAGCAGGCATTCAGGAGCATGCTCTGAATCTGTGGCCTCAAGATGTTCATACCACAGTCTAA
Source organism: Hylobates moloch (assembly GCF_009828535.3). Lineage (NCBI taxonomy): Eukaryota > Metazoa > Chordata > Mammalia > Primates > Hylobatidae > Hylobates > Hylobates moloch. Next base: position 162,566,799 of record NW_026652276.1, on the reverse strand, counting down.
TACAAGCACATTTCCCACAAAGTATAATCCTTTGGAGACCGCATTATCATAGGCTTAAGGTTAGTTCCTTTTTATATTTTTCCTTGTAAAGGACTTAAGAAACTTTCAGGCCTTATGTTAACCAAGATAATCTACCACACATATACAATTGTCCCTTTATAGCAAAACATCTTCAAGAAAATGTTAAAACTTTAAAAGTAGATATTAGGTGGATTTTACTTTTTTTTTTTAAATAGAAGTGTGTCCTTCTGTCAAACTATATGGTACCTTTTAGCAGATTTTAAGAGAAAGTGAAATAAACCTCTAAAGGGCAGGTCATTCACGACAGTGCTCACATCAGACTGAGATGGCAGAATGACATCAGCTAATAATCTTTTAGTTTATGCTCAAAAGAACTGGACTATTGGTTGTTAGAGATACTGTGTAGATTAGTGCCTCCTTGGCACTAAATTACCAATATCCAGGAAAACAGGCTTAGCCAATAAGTGAGCTATTAAGTCATGTGTACAACGACCCAAGGGCCATTTCTTCAAATCTTCTATAATTTAAATTGCAAAAGAAGAGAAAAAGCTAGCTTATTCTTTGTGCCAAGAACCTTCTGTAAGCCTTGTGTGTAGTTTGAAATCCAGAAAGGTGCTGCCATTATAATTGACCTATAGTTTGCAGCTATGAAATTGGCTTAACTAAGTATCTTTACTATCAAACTTCTGGGTGATAACTAAATATGCCAGATCTCTGTCACTAAAGTTAAAAATCTAGAGTGAAACCCCACTCCCTGGAAAACTGGCAGTTTGGGGTTTATGTCATACATTAATCTTGTTATGTACACTGTGTAATCATTCTCAACCAAGTTTCCCAAGTATTTTCGATGTCATTTAGCTTGGCTGTCTGAGGCTTTACCAGGAATAAAAATGCCTAGAATCAAATCATTCTAGGTTTAGGCAACCTAAGCACCTACAAACACAAGATTATCATTAAAAGTCGTCTACTAGGCCCAGGTGCAGTGGCTAACACCTGTAGTCCCAGCAATTTGGGAGGCCAAGGTAGGTAGATCATTTGAGGCCAGGAGTTTGAGACTGGCCTGGCCAACATGGTGAAACCCCATCTCTACTAAATACACAAAAATTGGCCGGCACAGTGGCATCTGCCTGTAATCCCAGCTACTTGGGAGGCTGAGGCACAAGAATTGCTTGAACCCAGGAGGTGGAGGTTACAGTGAGCTGAGATCAAGCCACTGCACTCCAGCCTGGGTGACAGAGCAAGACTGTCTAAAACAAAACAAAAAAAGTCATCTAAGATGAATGACTTTCCTCACTTTCTTAGCGATATTCTTATATCATACAGGCTTACGGGTAGCCTAAAATACACGCTTCTTCCAACTTACCAGATAATTTTCTGCCTACTCACTCCTCTATTAAGCATCCTTGTATTTATCTGTACACCAGCAATTCCCTTTTCAAAAATTTCTAAGAGCTAAACTCACCTTTATAATGTATTCCAAAATGTTGTCCCTAAACAACCAGTGAGCATTCAAATGAAAATCTTCTACCTGTTCTTTGAATGCATTATTGTACTTTTTTTTTTCTACTTTCTCTTTCAAGTAGGTTTGGACTTTTGTTATGGTACTCACTTTTTTTTTTAAATTATACTTTTAAGTTCTAGGGTACATGTGCACAACGTACAGGTTTGTTACATATGTATACATGTGCCATGTTGGTGTGCTGCACCCATTAACTGGTCATTTACATTAGGTATATCTCCTAATGCTATCTCTCCCCCCTCCCCCAACCCCACAACAGGCCCCGGTGTGCGATGTTCCCCTTCCTGTGTCCAAGTGTTCTCATTGTTCAATTCCCATCTACGAGTGAGAACATGCAGCATTTGGTTTTTTGTCCTTGTGATAGTTTGCTGAGAATGATGGTTTCCAGCTTCATCCATGTCCCTACAAAGGACATGAACTCATCCTTTTTTATGGCTGCATAGTATTCCGTGGTGTATATGTGCCACATTTTCTTAATCCAGTCTATCATTGTTGGACATTTGGGTTGGTTCCAAGTCTTTGCTATTGTGACTAATGCCACAATAAACATACGTGTGCATGTGTCTTTATAGCAGCATGATTTATAATCCTTTGGGTATATACCCAGTAATGGGATGGCTGGGTCAAATGGTATTTCTAGTTCTAGATCTTTGAGGAATCGCCACACTGACTTCCACAATGGTTGAACTAGTTTACAGTCCCACCAACAGTGTAAAAGCATTCCTATTTCTCCACATCCTCTCCAGCACCTGTTGTTTCCTGACTTTCTAATGATTGCCATTCTAACTGGTGTGAGATGGTATCTCATTGTGGTTTTGATTTGCATTTCTCTGATGGCCAGTGATGATGAACATTTTTTGATGTGTCTTTCGGCTGCACAGATGTCTTCTTTTGAGAAGTGTCTGTTCATATCCTTTGCCCATTTTTTGATGGGGTTTTTTTTTCCTTGTAAATTTGTTTGAGTTCTTTGTAGATTTTGGATATTAGCCATTTGTCAGATGAGTAGATTGCAAAATGGGGAAAGGATTCCCTATTTAATAAATGGTGCTGGGAAAACTGGCTAGCCATATGTAGAAAGCTGAAACTGGATCCCTTCCTTACACCTTATATAAAAATTAGTTCAAGAAGGATTAAAGACTTAAATGTTAGACCTAAAACCATAAAAACCCTAGAAGAAAACCTAGGCAATACCATTCAGGACATAGGCATGGGCAAGGACTTCATGTCTAAAACACCAAAAGCAATGGCAACAAAAGCTAACATTGACAAATGGGATCTAATTAAACTAAAGAGCTTCTGCACAGCAAAAGAAACTACCATCAGAGTGAACAGGCAACCTACAGAATGGGAGAGAATTTTTGCAAGCTACTCATCTGACAAAGGTTTAGACTTTTATCAGAAATGCTTAGTTAGCTTGGTTGTTCCTCTAGAACAGCAATCAACAAAGTATGGTCCACAGGCCATATCTGGCCCACCATCTGCTTTCATAAGTAACTTTTAATAGAACATAGCCACGCTCGTTTGTTTACATATTGTCTATGTAACTGCTTTTGCACTATAATGGCAGAGCTGAACATTTCCAAAAGAGGTCCACTAAAATATTTACTATCTGGCTCTTTATTAAAAACAAATAAAAAATAAAAAAAAGCCGGACCCCTGCTCTAGGACAAGTCTCCAGAAGTGGCTTTGGCTCAACATAAAAGAGAAAAAAATGAACTACTATCTTGCAAAATAGAGCTGTGATGAACTCCTATAGAAGATGCAAGTCTTGAGTCTGCCTAGGCAGCTGTTAGGAACGTAGGCAGAACAAAAATAGTGTAGTCCTTTGATGACGTCCCTAAGATGAGGCAAGGACTGGAAGGAAGCCACACGGGCACAAGACGCAAATGTCATCTAAAGCAGCTCTGCCAGGAGAGGGCTGTGAGTTCTTGCAGACATCCAATCATTTTCCCTTTTCCTAGCTTACCCTCCACTTTACTGTGATACAGCAAAACATTTCTAGTTACCTCTTATGAAGAGACTGTATGAACATAAATGACTACAGCAACGTTTTAGATTTAGGACTTGTATTTTTTTTGCACCCAAGTTAGCCTGAGTTGACTCTCATTGTTCCCCCATCTACCCATAGTCCCCATACAACAGGAAGAAATATTTGCTTTTACATTACAGCATAAAGACCACCTAAGCTTTGACAGCTGACTTGTAGTGGGTCAGTGTGCGGGCAGAAGGGTCAGTGGCATTGATCCACTTGGGCATCCAGTAATGGCTCAGCCAGTCAGCCCGGCCTGGGTAATGGCGTTCAAAGACTTGACGGTAGTAATATCCTTCTTTGGTTTTAGGAGTATTGAAGGGAAATTTCTGGGCTGCATTTGCCATCATTGCATCATCAACCTGTAAGAATAAGTGTGTAAGAGCAAAACGGTTTAAAATGGCAGGAAATACTTGTGTTTACTCTCATTTCACAAAACAGAAAACGTTAAGATAAGACATGACTGTAACTTGTATGAGACCCTTTGAATCACCCATCACTTAGAAAATGCTAAAGTATTCATAATATGGATAGCTGCAGTGCCTTTTAAAGAACACTCATATGCATATTTTTAATACTTGGTGGCTCTGTTTTAGTCATTTGTGCCTAACAAGATCTGGCACCCAGCAGGTGCCCAAAAATCTGATAAATGAAGATCAGTGATGATTAGTAGTAAGTCTCCTCTCTCTTTCGATTCTAGATGCTACTTTATAATCCTTCATGCTACTTAATTCTTACATAATTCTTATAAAAGAGATAATTGTTTATAGAGACTCTGCCATCTCTCTGATAGGGACAAAGCATTCAAACTAAATGCAAAATGAACAGCAATAACAGCTCTGCATCCAAATTGTCTTATTCCCGAAAATGTTTTTAAAGACATTATACCTGATGTTCAACGTATTCCTGTAAAATCTTAAACCAGGAATTCTTAACTGAAGTTATTCCATCACTAAAGGCTTCTTTTGGTCGCCAGAGAATCTCTTTGGGTATCAGATTGGACTCCTCAAACGTCTCTCTCAGGAGATGTTTCTCTATCCCATTCTGACATGACAAAAAAAGGAGCATCAGTTAAAAATTACAAATGGCAATGGACAGTTTTTACCTTGAGTTGATTTACCTACCTTTGGAATTCTCATTTCTGGTGGCAGAGACAAGTAATAGGAAGAAAATCGATGATCTAGAAATGGGACTCTTAGTTCAAGACTTAAAGGAGAAAAGAAGAAAATCTAAATTAAAATGGGTATTTAGTGCCTGCCAGTTTAGGTTCTGATTCAGTTTCCCATCAATTCAACCAGATCTTAAGAAATGTTAAGGTCATACAGTCACATACAAGCCTCCTAATGACTGCCCTACACTAATGAATAGATACAAAAACAAAATCTTCATTTAAAAATAATATATATATCATGTCATCTTGGGAGTAAAACTAACTGAGACTATTACTTTTACTTTCCCTTCTAGGAATAGTTAAATGCGTATTTCAAAAAGCAGAAAAAGTTACAAATCATGAGTGACCCAATCATTAAGAAAATACCTTGCCTAGACCTCTCTAACTCAGTGTTTTCTAGGTGAGACCATCTCTTCTAACAATTGTGATGACAATACGTATTTTTTTGCCACTGATTAACAATTCACATACAATATGCAATATAAACCAGTGTCCCACTATATTTCATCAAATTCCATATCACCGGTTCCCTGAAGCCTAGTGACTCTAGTTAGGACAAGCAGAGAGGATAATAACCAGATTCAGTTCATTCCCCGAACCCATATTTAATTATATCCTGATCTAGGTGTGATTCAGCAGAGGCAACTAAAATATTTAACGTTAGTTGTTTATCTTGTACAGTAAAAGTCTTCAGTTCTTCAACATAACTTTAGACAACCAGAAATGATACCAAAGAAACCTGGTTCTTTATAATGTAATCAAACCCCTTGCATCTTCACTACCCTATTCCCTCAGGGTCACTACAGCACCAAATAGGCATGGTGGGCACTCAATACTTGTCACATGATGTTTAGAATCTTTACTTCTCTTTAAAACACTTAACAGTAGCTGCTGTAGCAGCCTTCCCTCTTCCATCTTGGTTGTTCAGATGTGAGCAGAATGTTGTTACCCTTTAAAGGTGAAAACTCCACTTCAAACCACCTATGGAAGAAGACTTCTCTCCATATACCACAACACCACTTCGAAATGTGGCCTAATCCTTTTGGGACAAAGTTAAGAAACAGCTTCATTTTCCCTATAAAAGTCACACTTTGTAACATATAGCCAACTATACGTAACATATAGCCAATCAGCTATGGATTTTTATTTTCTCAGGGTATTGAGCTTTTTGTTTTGTTTTGTTTTTTTATTTTTTTGGTGTTTTTTTGTTTTTGTTTTACAATAGCCTCTAAAAATATTACCCATGGGCAGCAGTAGTTCGATCTGCGCGGAGAACATCAAACAAATAGAGTTCCCTCAGAAGCCTCTCACTCTCCTCCTCGGCTTTTTCAGGAGAAGGAGCCTATTTCACAAACAAAAACACCAAGAGTTTTGCTTTTGGCACACAAAGCAGTTTCTCTTTCTCCCTCTCCAATCCTAAAGGTGGATAAGACAAAAAGTTAAACAAATTTAAGGAAGGGAGTAAATAAGTGAACAGAGGTGAGCAATGCTTTACAAAACATGCCTTCCTTCCTACCAGACTGCTAATATTAGAATAAAATGAACACACTGGGCAACAGTCATAATTCCATAGGATGCTAAGAAATGGCAGAAAGGTGATTCTCAAGCTTAACTAGTTTTATTTATTTATTTTTAACTTTTTTTTTTTTTTTTTTTTTTTAGAGACAGGGTCTTGCTCTGTCAACCAGGCAGGAGTGCAGTGGCGCAATCACAGCTCACTGCAGCCTCCATCTCCTGGGTTCAGGTGATCCTCCCACCTCAGCCTCCTGAGCAGCTAGGGGTATAAGCATGAGCCATCATACCCAGCTGTAACTAGTTTTAAAGAATAAAAATTATCTGACACATTAAAATTTCCTTCTTCCCCAAGAGATAGAAAGCAAATACTATATTCCCTTTTGTAACCTCACGAGATACTCAAAAATATTACTGTCATACTGAAAGATGACAGAAAATAGTCAAACAATTCATACTTTTCTTAATATAGCACGAATATCCCTCCACTTCAGAGTGGTTACCTTGTGAAAATATATGTAACCCTGCGTAAGTTCATCTGACCCTTCTCCAGAGAAGATCACCACGCTATCTGTGTTCTTCCGAATATACTTGGAAATTAAATACATACCTTAAATGAGAGAGAGAAATTAACTTTAATGTCAACATAACCTTCCACCAAAAATGCCTTTGATTTGATTTTTGGAAATAATTGAAAGCTTTACTACTATACTGGACTTCATATTAACATAAAGTAGTTTCCACAATAATGACCTTGTATTTACAAGCCATTTATATGTACTTAATCCAAAAGTACTACTGTAAAATAAAATAACCCAGAACCATTTTGTCATTTTATAAACAGGTTTTAAAATTCTAATGTTTTTAGACCAAGAATGTCCACCTCAAAACTTTGCTAAGCTGAACAGTGACTCAAATACCTGAAAAATCATGACTTTCATAGTGGTATTATGACACAAAAATAAGAATAACCGTTTTGGTGGTTTAGTGTTAATTTTAATATGTATTTTCCCCCTGCCACTCCCCATTTACCAGATTTCACATAAAGCTGGGGAGACTATATAAGTTATTAAACTTGCCTCCTTGGTCCTGCACCACATCTCTCTAAACCTGTGTTTCTTCTCAACCTTGTTTTTATTATCACCTCAGCTAGAGAGCCTTTTTAGACACTTATTTTCCTAACCTCACCCCAGCCCCATGAAATTCCAATACCAGAGCTATCCTGTCTATCTGCTTATTTACTGTGATGTTTTGGAGGGCCATAAACCATTGTAATACCTAAGATATTTTTGCCTTCCAAGGCAAGTCTCTCAAGGGAGGCAGTAGCATATAAAGGCTCAATAACATTGGATCAGTCTGATTTGGGGTATACTTCCAATCTCAGTAGATACATTATCTACAAGATAAAATTAGTATTGTTTGCAGAGCAATGATAGCTAGTGACTGGTAAGTTGTGTGATGGAATATATCTAAAATGACTATTTCTTATCAAAAATGCATTACTAAATAGACCTATTTCTTCACTGTATATAGACTGTAGCCCAAGAGACTATAAGAGAAACGGGAGGTAGAGGGCAGAAAATATGTATCTGCTCCCTGGGGAAACACCAACAGTGACACCAACAATGTGGAGGTTGAACTATGTATTTATTGTTCCCTTCACTCCAAAAGAGATTCAGAGAATTCTTAAGTGGTCTTAAATAATCAGTAACATAGGGATTTAATTTGCATTCATCCTTAAATAACATTTTTAAACTATGGCTTGAAATAATTTTTTTAAACCTTACATTTTTTTCAGTATTAAAAAAGCTTTCTATTTAATAATATCATAATACCTTACCTACTGAAGCACGAACTGTTGTAATGTCATAAGTTTCCAAGGAAAATATGACTTCATCCAGAGCCTGAATGCCTTCCTCAGAGTTAAAAAGGACTTCATAATGTTCACTTCCAATATGATTTGCCACCTTATTATATAAAGAAATACCCATTTACTTGTTAAAGAAAATAACTTCCCTTGAAAATCAAACATGATGGGAGTTCACAAAGCTTTATGAATTAACAATGGTGAAAACTAAACAGGGGAAAAAAACAAAAATGACTTTACAGCCCACCACATACAAGCACCATCCAGCACTGTTCCCTCGCCTGCTTCAACTCCATCACCAGGAAGTTAAGTCTCCCCTCAGCTCCTCTGGTGCCAAGGCTTCAACCATTCTCCCAGTTGGCACCTCCCTCTCTACCTATTTTACCTAACCCACCTCATCTCTCTCTAGTCCAACATGATCCCACGCTAAGCTTGGTCTTTTTTGGTCCTTCTGAAATGCCTAATTTTATATCCAGGATGTTATTCTTACAAAGAATGGCCCTTCCCCTCATTCTGCTTTCCTTGGCTATTTTGGATTCTCTCGGCATTGATCACCTTGCATTGAGACTGCTCTCTAGCTTTTTTTCATCCATGCTACGAAAGTTCTCCATAGTGGGAACTAGGTCTCCTGCTCACTGAATACAGACAAGCCGCCCTCTGCCCACAGTATTCTAAATACAGTACTTTTTAAAATAATAATAACAGCTAACACTCATTAATTACTTACTACATGCTAAGTTCTACCCTACTTACTTTACATGAATTATATCATTTCACCTTAAAATTTCCCCATAGCAGACACTATTATTTTTGTTACATAAATGAGTAGAGCCAGGATTTCAAACCATAAGTCAGGCTCCAAAGTCTGCAGTCTTAGCCATGATACCATGCCTTTACATTAAAAAAAAAAAAAAAAAAAAAAAGAACAAACAAAAAACCTGTTTTTTTAATTTTTCAAGATGGGGTCTTGCTACATTGCCCAGCCTAGACTTGAACTCCTGAGCTCAGACCTCCCACCACAGCCTCCCAAGTATCTGGGACTATAGGTGTGTGCCACTGCACCTGACTTATGCCTTTACTTTCTTTTTTTTTTGAGACAAGGTCTCGCTCTGTCACCCAGGCTCCCATGAGGCTAAGACTACAGGTATGCGCCACCAAGCCCGGCTAGTTTTTGTAGAGATGGAGTTTCATTATGTTGCTCAGGCTGGTTTCAAACTCCTGACCTCAGGTAATCTACCTCCCTCAGCCTCGTAAAGTGTTGGGATCACAGGTGTAGGCCACCACGCCCAGACACCTTTACTTTCAAAAGAGCATAATCATCATCATAGGGTCTTTGTGAGAATTGTATGGGTCATAACAGATAAAAGTACACAGAGGACAGTGTACAACACAGTGCATATTCAACAGCCATTTCATTCTATTTTAATACATTTAATTTAAAACAATTGTCCTAGTCAATACAGCAGCAGCAGTAGAATCATCCATTATTGACTCCATTTTCATCCTAATAACAAGTCTACTCTAACTACACTACACAAGGGACAGAGACAGTACCTTACCTTTCTAGCAGCCAGTAAATCGGGGCTGTCTTCCATGCCAATTGCAAATGTCTGGAGAGGATACTGTACTTGGGCCTCTTTCAGCTGCTTCAACAGGGTGGCAGCAACCAAGCTGGAGTCCAAGCCCCCTACATGCAAAAGAGGAAGTGGAAGTGTCCTAGTTATGTGCCTTGCATAAGACAGGGACAGAAGATGTATATTCCTGATAAACACTAAGATCATAGTTTTACCATTTAAAATCCGCAAGTTTTATAAACTGAAATCAACTTCAACAAGAGAAAAATATATAAACTGTGATAATAGTAGTATTTGAATTGGTTAAAAATCACTACACAGAATTCTAAAGAACATTCACTGACTCTTAACACAAATAACATAGCTATAGTGTAACTCAAGTTGGAGTATGACTATGACTATTAAATGAAGCTTATAAAAAAATTGTTTCCATCCTATAATGAAGGAAAGAGTAAATCATACAGTAAATATTTTATAGTAAAAACCAAAGGGATGGCTACAAATCATTTCAATTAAACATACATGAAATATAATTAGGTTTTTTAATTGACGTCACCTGATAAAAGGCAGCCAATCCTTCTGTCTGTCATCAAACGTTTCTTTACAGCATTATTAAAAAGGATCCTGAGGTTGTTCTTCACAGTTTCTATCTCAAAACCTATAAACACAGCAAGTAAATCAAACAGCTCCAGAAAATCTTGGGCTGGATTAGTTATTGAAATCAAATACACAATCATCAACATCTATCATGATGGTATTTACTCAATGTTGGAGTGTGCCAAATCTTAATGTGTTCCCTCCAAACAAAATAGGAAGTAGGTCTTGAAACTAAAATCATTCAAATGATGGGAGGGTACAACTTAAAATTTTTTTCCCTTGGAGAAGGATGGGGAATAGGTGGGTGGGTGTCTGCTACCTGGAAAGAGTTTCTCCACATTGTCATAGAGGGCGTGCAGGGGTTCATCCCGACAGTGATGATATTTAACCATTTCCACGGATGCAACTTTGCCATTTGGCTTTAAATCCAAAACTTCATAGTGTCCAGGAAGAAAAGGCTCCACTTTTAAAAAGGGAGTCGTGGAGTGCTTCAGTGTAACAAGACCTACAAATTCACAATGATACCTTTATTCAAATTAGGTAACCCTTCCCAATAACTTTCACGATTAGTTAACATCCTCTACATTCCTATTTATTTTCCCTTTTTAATACAAACACATACCTATTAAATAAGCAAAATAGGAAAAAAATTTTCCTATTTTCCTAAGCCCTACCATCTACTTACCTGAGAGATAATAATGGCGTAGGGATATACTGCCAAATTACACTAACTTTTAGTAATTCAAAGAAATAGAAAAATCTCCAGTGTTCAATTTCTTCTTCTTAGATTTCTAATCAAGAAAATCTATTTTCTATACTGAAGCAAATATATACAAAAGGAAAAGACACACTCATGAAGCAAAGGGATGAACTGGAGTCCTAATGTTATGATAGGCTGGGAGTCATTTATTTGTCATCACTGAGGTACTTTCAGAAAATAGCCATGGTTTCCAGACCTTTAACAAGTACAATGATCCACTTTTAGCTAAAGTCAGATAAGAAGACATCCAGACCGGGCGCGGTGGCTCAAGCCTGTAATCCTAGCACTTTGGGAGGCCGAGGTGGGCGGATCACGAGGTCAGGAGTTCGAGACCATCCTGGCCAACATAGTGAAGCCCTGTCTCTACTAAAAATACAAAAAAATTAGCAGGGCGTGGTGGCGGGCGCCTGTAGTCCCAGCTACTCGGGAGGCTGAGGCAGGAGAATGGCATGAACCCGGGAGGCGGAGCTTGCAGTGAGCCGAGATGGTGCCACTGCACTCCAGCCTGGGGGACAGAGCCAGACTGTCTCCAAAAAAAAAAAAAAAAAAAAGACATCTACCCCTTAACTAGTTGTTATACACTATATGTGAATAAAACCATGTAACTTAAATTTCCCCAATAAATTCTCACAGACAGTACCCAACCTCACATCACCATGATCTTTTATACAAACATCAACATTTTATTGTAGATCGTAACAGACTATCTACATGGAATACTCGTAATTTACAATTTGAGATTGTCTACCCAGCAAGTAACCTGTGTAGCACTGAATTCAAATACCAGAAAAAGGACTCAGATTCCCTCACCAGCCAGCAGAGCTCAAGTAAGCTACACAACCCGGATAGGGAATGGGGAGTAATTAAAAGGTTTTAAGCAGGCAATACTATAACCAGAAGAGTTTTTGACAGGTTATTCTAAAAAGCACTGAGAAAAGAAAATTGTTGCAGTATTCCAGATGAGATAATTTGGTCTGGAAAAGGACAGTGTCAAGGATATAGAAAAGAACAATCAAGGAATTTCAAAGGGTAAGTTCCATATCAAGTGATCATCAGGTTCAAAGAAGGCCCAGGGGAGCAGGAGGCTGCTTTTCCCCGGTGTTCTCTTTACCAGGCTTGCCCAGCAGTCCTGGCAACTGACATATATATATATATGCTTGTTCTTTGCCATCTGATCACACTAGAAATGCCTGAAAATAAGCCAGTTCCGGTATTAGTACACTGTGACTAGCGTCCTAAGGACCCCTTTGATCTCATTATCCCTGCTTCAGGCAATATTAAATCTGAAAATTAAGTGAGAAAGAATTTAAAGAATGGCAAAAAGAGGCAGGGAGAGAGATATTAGGATGTTACTGCTGTATAGGTAAGGGATAAAAAATAAATGTCTTCCTCAAGTTTACCATCAAAAAGTGCTATACATGATTTGCAAGTATTTTCTTCCAACTTGTGGATTGTCTTTTCACTTTCTTGATGGTGTCCTTTGATGTGCAAAAATGTTTAATTTTGATGAAGTCCAATTCATCAATTTTTATCATTGTTGCTGGTCTCATATTTAAGAAAGCTTTGCCAAATCCAGGGTCATGACAATTTAGTTCTGTTTCCTTCTCAGGATTTTATAGTTTTAGCCCTTACAAGTGGATTAGTTCAAAACTGATTCATTTGATCCTTTTTTTTTTTGAGATGGAGTCTCGCTCTGTCACTCAGGCTGGAGTGCAGTGGCACGATCTCGGCTCACTGCAAGCTCTGCCTCCTGGGTTCACACCATTCTCCTGCCTCAGCCTCCTGAGTAGCTGAGACTACAGGTGCCCGCCACCACGCCCAGCTAATTTTTAGTAGAGACAGGGTTTCGCTGTGTTAGCCAGGATGGTCTCGATCTCCTGACCTTGTGATCCACCCGCCTCGGCCTCCCAAAGTGCTGAGATTACAGGCATAAGCCACCGCACCTGGCCTGATCCATTTTTCTGTATCCATAATTTTTGTATATGATGTTGGGTAAAGGTTCAACTCCAGGTTTTGCATATGTTTACATATCTGGTTGCCCCTGTGCCAGTTTTCAAATCTCTTTCCCCACTGAATAATCTTGGCACCCTTGTCAAAAATAAGTTGATTATATATGTATGGGTTCATTTCTGACTCTCAATTCTATCCCACTCATCTATACATCCATCCTTCTGCCAGTATTATATTGTCCTTATTACCATTGTCTTGTAGTAAGTTTTAAAATCAGCTAAGTATGAGGTCTCCTACTTTGTTCCTCATTTTCAAAAGATTGTTTTGGCTATTCTTAGTCCCTTGCAATTCTGTATGAATTTGAGAGTCAGCTTGTAGATTTCACAAAGAACTCATCTGGGATTCTGATAGAGATCAACTTAAATGTGTAAATCAGTTTAGGGAGGACTGCCATCTTAACAATGTTAAGCCTTCGATTCATGATCATGGGATACTTTTCCATTTATTTATTCTTTCATTTCTTTCAACAATGTTTTATAGTTTTCAGAGTACAAGTTTTACACTTCTTAAATTTATTTCTAAGTATTTTATTCTTTTTGATGCTATTATAAATGAAGTTGCTTTCTTAATTTCATTTTGATTGCTCATTTTAAGTATGTAGTATTCAGTTAAAGTGTGTCAAATACCACTGATTTTTGTATATTCATCTTCTATCCTGCAACCCTGATGAACAGAAGGGATTTGTATCTAGAATATATACGGAACTATTACAATTCAGTAATAAAAAGACAAAATAACTCAATTAGAGATGGGTAATTCAAGAATGGATAAACAAACTGCATTGCATGCAAACAAATGGAATATTATTCAGCAAGCACACCAACGTGGCACATGTATACATATGTAACAAACCTGCACGTTGTGCACATGTACCCTAGAACTTAAAGTATAATAATAATAATAAATGAGCTATCAAGCCATGAAAAAACACAGAAGAACCATAAATGTATATTGCTAGGTGAAAGAAGCCAGTCTGAAAAGGCTACATACTATATGATTACAACTATTATATGACATTCTGGGAAAGGCAAAGTGAGAGAGAAAGCAAAAAGATCAGTAATGACTGCGGGGTTAGGAGGAAGAGGACGGGGAGGAATGAGTAAGTGGAGCACAGGAGATTTTTAGGGCAATGAAACTGTTCTACATAATACTGTCATGGTGGGTACATGGCCTTAAACATTTGTCAAATCCAAAAATCTATAAAACACAAAGAGTGGACCCTTATGTAAACTATGAACTTCAGTTAATATATAAGTATCAGTTCATCAAATCTAATAAATGTATCACAGTAATGCAAGATGTTAAGAGTGGGGAAAACTGGGTGGGGGCACTGTAGGGGGAGCATATGTGAACTCTCTGCACTTTCTTCTCAATTTTTTCTAAAACTGCTCAAAAAAAAAATCAACTCTATTATGTTTTTAAAATAAAATGATCCCTAGAAGGAAAAAAAAAAATGGCAAAGGATCTGAACAAATATTTCTCCAAAGAAGATATACAAATGGCCAATAAGCATAAGATAAGATGCTGGACATCACTGTCAACAGGAAAATACAAATCAAAATCACAATGAGATACCACTCCACATACACTAGAATGGCTAGAATTAAAGTCACACAGTAAGTGTTTGTGGAGATGTGAAGAAACAGAAATTTTAATACACTGCTGGAGGGAATAAAAAATAATGCAGCCATTTCAAAAATTAGTCTGGCAGTTCTTCAACTGAACATAGTTATCATGTGTCCCAGCAATTCTACTCCTAGATATATACCCAAGAGAAATGTCTACACAAAAACTTGTACACCAATGTTTATAGCCGCATTATTCGTAATAGCCAAAAGGGGTAATGTCCTAAATGTCCATCAACTGACAAGCGGATAAATAAAATGCAGTGTATGCATGTAATGGAATATCATTTGGCCATAAGTAAGTACTGATACACGCTACAGCATAGACAAATCTTGAAAGCACTATGCCAAGTGAAAGAATCCAGTCACAAAAGCCCATATGATATATAATCCCATTCATATGAAACATACAGAATAGGGAATCCAGAGGCAGAAAGACTGGTGATTGCCGGGGCTACAACTGCAGGGGTGCAGATGATGGATATGGAGAGATGGAATTCAAAGCTAAAGGGCACAGGAGGCAGAGTGCTGTGGTGCATGCCTATACTCCTAGCTACTAGGGAGGCTGAAGTGGGAGAATCGCTTGAGCCCAGGAGTTCAAGGCTGCACTAAGCTATGATCAAACCACTGCACTCCAGCCTGGGCTGGGCGACTGAGCAAGACCCCATCTCTTAAACGAACAAACAAAGAAAAAAACCTAGTTGATCCTGCCAGAAAAAACTAAGGTAAAGGGCATAGGATTTGATTTGTTTTTTCTGAGGTGGAAAAACAATTCTAAAACTGATTGGAGTGTTACCAACATCTGTGAATACACTAAAAACCATCGAACTGTATACTTCAAGTGGGTGAATTACATGGTATGTGAATTATCAATAAAGCTGTTTTAGAAATCCTAACATTTGTTGTGCTATAATGGCGGCAAAGTACCACAGTGCAATAATTGCAGAGTCAACCCTACGATTATAGTATGACACGGGAAAACTTAAAACCGCACTTAAGATCAAGCTAGATGTAGAGCATATTAGCACAGCAAAAAATAAATGACTGCACTAAAGAATCATCCTTCAAGGATTACAGAATGTAAGTGCTGAAAAGGAGAGTACAACTCCTCTGGTTTTTTTTAAAAAGGTAAACACTCATAACTTAATTAGTCACTTGTAAAATTCTGGATTGCTCTCTAAGAGATTTTCAAATATAATTTAAGAGAAAACATGCAACCAAGACAATAATGAAAATCTATAGAAAAATTTATTATTACCTTTAGCTTCTGAACATACAGCCAAAAATCCATCTTCTGTAATTGCTTTAAACAAAGGTCTGACTCCATATGTATCTCTGCCCAGGAACACTTTCTTATTGGCAGTATCCAGTAAAACAAATGCAAACACACCATCCAACATACAAATTGTTTGCTCAATTCCTCCTTTGTCATAAAGATGAAGGATTATCTCACCATCCACTTTGGTCTGGTATTCAAATTCAAAATGCTGTTGCATCTTAGGAAGCAACAGCAAAACCAAAATATTAGACTCCTTGTACATTCACTAATAATTTTTTATTGCAAAGATGCTTCAGTATTTCTGAGCTCTATAATCCTTTCATGCACTTTGGTGATTTAGGAGAATCATAGCATTATTAAACCACGGTTTGCTTCAACTCATATTCTGCAAATTCTGTTCAACATAAAGCTGAACCCATGAAAATTTTAGTTGCAGTCTGATAAACAGAATATAATGGGAATGTGCCAGAACAGTAACCTGTGGAGGGATAGAAATGTATATTATATACATACTATGTATGTAATACATATATATATTTATATATATACAGAGTGAGTATCCCTTATCTGAAATGTTTGGAACCAGAAGTGTTTTGTGTTTTGGACTTTGGAATATTTGCATATATGTGAGATATCTTGGGCGTGAGACCCAAGTCTAAACATGAAATTCATTTATGTTTCATATATCTTATACACAAAACCTAAAGGTAATTTTATATAATATTTCAAATAATTTTGTGCATGAAACAAAGTTTGCATACATGGAACCACCAGAAAGCAAAGGGGTCACTATCTCAGCTACCATGTGGAAAATCTGTGGCTGTTTGACATCACTGACCATCATTCCTGACTCTGAATTTATATGTTACTGATGAGCAATCATTTTCATATACTTATAAAAAACATGACATACCACTAATACAGTAGGAAAGTAATAAGTAGCATAGCAGAATCACCAGAATACCTGCATCAGCAGTTAAACAGCTATACAAACAATGGCAGGCTTTCAGATTCCACCTACAATGCTGTGTTTTGATTAAAAGGTTACTATACACCGCATTTTTTTTTTCCTTTTTCAGATGAGAAGAAGTATCAGAAGCAGCTGAGCGACTAGGAAGCGGGTCCTCTGAGATTGAAGAGGCATTCCGCCAGATGACTTTTTAAAATGTTTCTCCAGAGTCATCTGCTTCATTAACAACGGCTTTTGTCTTGGAAGTCTCTCTTTGATTTTATAAACTGACATGACCTATTGTTCTATTATGAATGCAAGTAGCTCTAGTCCTTCAATATCTCTATCACACATTTTCACCATGTCATCTATACCTTTACACTACAGTCCAGTTTCTCCTACAGCTTGACTTTCTGTGTTATAAGTGTTTCTACTTTTCCTTATCACTGCTGCTCACAGAAATATCTACAGGTCTCTTTCACATTTTCAGAATCTTAACACCACAGAGCAGAAAATAAGCAAAAATACACAATGGATAATGCACATAGGTGCCATCTGTGGGGATTCTGCCAATGGCGTGTCCAGCTTGAACATGTGCCATTCTATTACCCTTTGTGGGCGTGCTTGCACGGGGAAATCTGGGCATGTGTAGAAAAGTTATACTGCAGCTGAAGCGGGCTGAGAGGGTCTTTTTTCCCTAGGGAACGCCAAATAAACTATGTGTTTTACACCTGCATTTTGACTGTGACATCAAAATGCACATGTAATGTCATGTCAGTGCTCAAAAAGTTTCAGATTTTGGAGCATTTCAAATTTCAGATTTTCAGATTAGGGATGCTCAACCTCTAAATTTAAGTTAAGATAATAGGTTGCCTGGTTGCCATGACACTAAAAAATGTGTCTTCTGCAACTATAAACTTTTGGTTTGAGAAGATAGTATTGGCTAGGAAGTTCCTCCAGTTCAGCTTCAAAGTCCTAGCTATAAAAATGTAAAGCAAGGGGACAAACATCATTTGGCATCATTCCCTGAAAAATAAATGGCTCCATCACAATAACAGATACATGATCCAAAACAAAGCTGCTGGTCCCCAGGGGTGGATGACAATGCCCAGTGCTTCCACCACTGCAGTAGCATTAAAGCTACTCCTTACTGATAGATAAAACGACAGTGGCGCTTTATTAGTCTGCATTCCGCAAAGGAACAGCAAAGGGACTGTCTGCCACTGCATGCAGAGTAAGGTTTGATTAGGCTACTCCCCAATTCTGACACTCTCCACCATCAATGGCAAACTATGAGCCATCAATGGCAAACTATGAGGATGAAAACTCCTTGATGTATTCCTCTTTCTACCTTGTACTCGGGTTTTTGGCTGACATTAGAGGAAGAAGAGGTTTAAATCAGGTGGAAATCCTAGATAAGCTTAAAACATGCTTTCAAATTTCAAAAAGTAAATCTATTATGTATGTGCATGACCCATAAATATGCTTCACGATCCATCCAGCTCACTCCATAATTTGTGAATCTTTTGTCTATAAGCCCTCACTGAACTGTCCAAAAATGGGCTTTGCCTCCAGTGACTATAAAGTCACTACCTGGTCACCCCTCTCTGCTCTATCAGGGATGATCTGTAACTAGCAGGTGGGGCCTGGAAACAGTCTTCTGCTGACTGTTCTGGGCTGAACTGCCTGAAGGGTTAGTGACCATAAAGCATTCGGTGATATTAGTAAGCAACAGCTTCCCAAATCTACCTTGCCCACCTCTTTGGCCTAAACTTTGCAGGTAATTTATTTAAAAAGGAGAAGCGTCCTTTGGGTAACGGATGTATTACTTCCTACTCTCCTAAAACCAAACTCCAATCTTAGATAGAAGCCCTCAAATCCTGCCTCCTGACGTCATGCTGTCATTTGACTTGGCTGCAGGCCCCTGATACTCCCCTGCAGGGAGAGGGCCTGCTCTTTGCCCCAGCCTTTACCCCATTCCTCCTTTCTTTCATTCAGTCTCCTTCTACTCCCAGTACACCTCTGGCTGTATTTTACTGTAGTGGTCAACTTTATTTTTACCAAAAAGGAGGTGTGGGGGGGATTTTTGAATACTTTATATAAGCCTAAAATATACATTCTGCTCATTAGACAGACTGCCAGCTGCCCCAACTACATAAGCTTAGATGCTTGGTAGAAGCAATGGAACAAACTTCTCTACTTTTACAAATATAACATTTGGCTAATTTAGAATAGAAATTAATTATTTTCAAAATATTTAACTTCTTGTTACTTTTTAATAAAAGAAACAACACTGTTCAAGTGAAACAGGGCACTTCCTATTTCATTTAAGGGGAAAGCCAAGCTGATAATGCCATAATACCACCTAGCATTCTCATGTATATGACATTATTTGACTTAGAAAGAAAAAAATTTTAATACTCTCTTCTTCTACCTCCCACTAGCAGGAAATTCCATTCTTGCCTTTCCTTTTCACCATTTCATCTCCAGTCACCTAGAAAAATGATGTCTGGTGCATAGTAGACCCTTAATAAAGGAATAAAGAAATGTGTAAAAGGAATTTCCTGAATAACTATTTTAAAACTTTTTAAATGAGAAGACTATTATTAAGAGTCTTCCTATGAGCAGGCAACAAACAATGACAAAAGCTATTGTTCACAGATAAAAATGTCAAAAATGTGATTAGGATATAAATCTCTATCTATGCATGACAAGTATCTATCAAGAAGTCTCAAAAAATACCAAGAAACATACCAACCAAATGCATGAACCTTGAATGAAATCTGGCTCAAAACAAACAAAAACCAGCTATAAAGATATTCTTGGTAGCACTTTCAGAGGTCAAGCTGGGCAGATTGCCTGAGCTCAGGAGTTCCAGACCACCCTGGGCAACATGGTGAAACCCTGTCTTTACTAAAATACAAAAAATTAGCCGGGCATGGTGGCAGGTGCCTGTGGTCCCAGCTACTTGGGAGGCTGAGGCAGGAGAATTGCTTGAACCTGGGAGGCAGAGGTTGCAGTGAGCCGAGATGGCACCACTGCACTCCAGCCTGCGTGACAGAGTGAGACTCTGTCTCAAAAAAATAAATAAATAAAAACAAATAAAAAAAATTCTTGGGACACTTAGGGAAATTTCATTTAAGTATTAACTGGATATTAGGTGGTGTTATGGACTCTTAGGTTTAGTAATGGCATTGATGTTATGTAGAAGAATGTCCTTATTCTTAGTAGATAAATGCTTATATATTTAAGAGTGTCATAATATCTGCACTGTACTCTCAAATGATTCAGCAAAAAAATTGTGTGTGTGTGTGTGTGTGCACGCACGCGTGTGTAGAAAGA
This sequence comes from Hylobates moloch, assembly GCF_009828535.3. NCBI lineage: Eukaryota > Metazoa > Chordata > Mammalia > Primates > Hylobatidae > Hylobates > Hylobates moloch. The sequence goes on along the minus strand of NW_026652276.1, from coordinate 162,546,544 downwards.
AAAATCAAGCAACTATGGCAAAACATTAATGACTATTCAATCTAGGTGCTCACTGTTCTGTTCTTTACTGTATGTTAGGAATTTGTTCAAAATGAAAAGCTGGGGAGAAGGAGAAAAAATTCTAAGAGTCAATGAAACTGAACTGTAATCCCCATTTTTATCACTTTTTTTGTGACCAAGTCATTTCACTCACCTGTTTATTCATCAGTTCCCTATTTACATACTTAGAGCAAATGAGATAACAAACATAGAGTGCTTTGCAAAGTAAAAAGCATGATACAGAATATGTAACATCATCGTAACCAACAAACTCTGAAGTTTAACATCTGGTTTCTTTCTCCTCACCTTCTTATGGTTGTAGATTTCACCATTGTAACAGAGCCACAAATACGGATATTTCTTCACTCGAATTGGCTGCATTCCAAACAGCGGGTCAACTACCGCCAACCGGTGAAATCCAAAGCAGCAGTTGGTGTATCCATTGACATTCTCAAAACGGAATGCATCTGGACCTCTGTGTGCAATCTTCATAGCACTCAGACACTGAACAGAAAGGCAGTCATCACTGCCAAACAGCGCCCAAATGCCACACATGATGCAATGAAGCTATAAGCTCTCTATGGAGAGAAAAGCAGACAAATCAAAAATATTCAATAACCAATCCAACTCTGCATTAAATCTTGATTCCGGAAACGTGCATAAACCACTTCAAAGACTAAAATTTAAACCATCTTTTTTTTTTTTCTTTTTTTTTGAGACGGAGTCTCGCTCTATCTCCCAGGCTGGAGTGCAGTGGCGCAATCTCAGCTCACTGCAAGCTCCGCCTCCCAGGTTCACGCCATTCTCCTGCCTCAGCCTCTCCCAGTAGCTGGGACTACAGGCGCCCGCCACCACGCCCGGCTAATTTTTTTGTATTTTTGGTAGAGACGGGGTTTCACCGTGGTCTCGATCTCCTGACCTCGTGATCCGCCCGCCTCGGCCTCGCAAAGTGCTGGGATTACAAGCGTGAGCCACCGCGCCCGGCCTAAACCATCTTTTCTGTAGCGATTTCCCATTAGGTTGGCAGGCACACAGGAGTAGAGAATGATTTACTTACAGGTATTCGGAAAAGATAGTGACCTCTACATTCAACCGGCTACAGCAGCTTAGCACCTAGCCAAAGCCTGCATCTCTCCCACCTTAGGATTTAGTGGTTGGCTAGAGCTGGCAGCGTCCAGGCCACATCTGTCTCTGCATTCTAAGTTTGCTTCCAAGATATAGATACAAATGCAGGTTGGCTCCAACCTAGCCAGAGATCCCAGCCCCACTCTCAACATCCCAAAATCCCTCAAAGATCCAAGAGACTTTCCAGATTACTAGAGTCTCCTCTCAGGTTCCCTTGACAGTTAAATGCCCTCTCTTTATCTGAACTAGCTGCAGGTACCATATAATGGGTACAACAGAAAATCATACTGCTGTAAGTGTAATACTAAGATACACAGCTCTTTTAAGCATCTCACTATATTACATCTAGGTTACCTTTAAGTGATTTATTCAGATGTGATTGAAGAAAATCTAAAGGGAAAAAAATTTAATTTGATATCAGATATCCTGGCTTTATAACAAATAAAACATTTTAAATTAATAGAAGATACAAAGTGTTCACTATCAAAATGTCCTAACTGATAAAAATGTTCTCAAGTATTTCTGTCTCAAAGTTGCATTGTTCATTCAGTAAGGAAGCAAAGTAGGTGGGACTTATACAGCAACAACATCCCTAATAAAAAACTTGGCTCATCCCTATAAGCCAAGAAGCAAATAAATCATCCTTACATACATTAATTACTTTCCAATTTCAAATTCTCAGCTGTGAAATAAAGGGCCGTTTTATTTGACTGCTGCCAGCTCAAAATGACACATTGCACCATGTGTAGCATTTGGGCCCTGTTTGGCAGTGATGACTGCCTTTCTCTTCAGTGTCTGAGTGCTATGAAGATTGCACACAGAGGTCCAGATGCATTCCGTTTTGAGAATGTCAATGGATACACCAAAAACAAGATGTTTTAATTAAAACATCTCTAACTTGAAAAATAACTATTTTGGTGTTTTTTTAAAAAAACTGCAAATTGCAGCAAATGCCCAGATAATTTGGGATAAACACCCTAAGGAAAAAATATATATTCAGGTTGCATAAGTCACTTTGAGCAATTCTTTGATGATAATTTCATTTATATCTAAAAGAACCAAAGGTTTAGCTGGCTTTTCCGGAAAACCAGAACCAAATAATATATGGTTATAATGAAAATCATCTCAAGCAATTTGGAAATGCAGTACCACATGTCCTATGCTGTCCCTTCCATGAACTTGACCAAATAGCCCAAATAGCCTTTAACAAATTATTTGAGATTTACTGGAAAAATTCCATAAGATTTAAATGAGATGACTACTAATCAGCCATCTGCCTTTGACTCTATATCAATTTAAAACGGGTTAGGAAAGTGCTTTGAAAATCAAGTGTGGTCATCAGGGAATCATTTACCTAAGTCTTCTTAGCGCTGCTTAGTGAATCCCTGTATTAATCCTGCTATAATAAATACATTCTAGCCGCCAAACTGGAGGGGAAAAGTGAGAACAAAGAGGCATGCAAAGTACACTTATTTTTTCTAGTAGGAAAAAGCCAATTAAAACTATAACCTATTATTTTTATTGGAATCAGTCTTATAAGGAGGGCAAAGTTCCTACTGCCGCTACCTGTTCTCAATATTTTTCTTATTTCTTCCTAAACTTCTAGAGCAGTGCTGTCCAATAAATATGTGAGCCACACATGTAATTTTAAATATACTAGTAGCCCCATTAAAAGAAAAAGGTGAAATTAATTTTAAATAAACTTAACTCAGTACGTACCAAATAGTAACATTTTAACATATATGTAATCAATATAAAAAATTATCGAGCAGATATTTTACACTGTTCTTGCTACTCCAACAACAATAAAATCCAGTGTATTTAACACAATACATCTCAGTTAGGACTAGCCAGCATTTCAAGTGCTCAATAGTTACAGGTGGCTAGCGCCTACCGAACTGGACATGGCAGTTTCAGTGCATTTAATTTCTATTCCACTTAGCGCTACTTACAACTTCACCCTCTCACTTTACTTTTATGATAAGATCTCAGTAAGTAACCAACTACAGACAGGTTCAAGCCCTACTTTACCTGTAATTACTCTTGCAGCAATGCTATGAATCATGATTCAAAATTTAAAAAAAACTGCTGTTAAATTATTAGTTAAGCGCCCAGGGCAATGGACAGTAAAGAAGTAATGCAGGCCACGGGCCGAGATGAAAACTGTCCTTTTTATTTAAAGCTATAACAATCATCTGAAGCCAGCCCTGCAAAATGACATCCATTGTAAAAGGCATGCTAGTTCTTTTGCCTTTTTCTGTACTTGGCCGCCTGTGTCCCTAAACAGACCTCTTCTCGGCAGGGTTTGCTCAGCAAGTCACTTGCTGAGTCTTGCAGTCTACAGAGAGGGGTGGGGACTGGTGGGGATGGCGGGGTGAGAGGGGAGGAGGAAGGTGAGGGGTCCAGGTGAGGAGGGGGGCAGTTGAAGCGGAAAGCACAGACACCGAGGCGGTGATAAAGCCGGAGTCTCTTCTTCCTAGATCAGGACCACGCGACACCTGACTGCGCCCTGGCCACGAGCACGATCCGACCAGTCCGCCGCAGGGACCCGGACTGCGAAAATGTCCACAGGCTTCGACGCCACATAGTAAAAAAAAAAGGACATGTATAACATTTACAGGGGCTCAGACCACCGCTGGCTTCTCTCCGGAGCGGTCCAGCCTGCCGGCCGCGGTTCCCTCTCGATGCCTTAGGGAATCAGGACAGAGAGGTCCTTCCGCTAGTTGCCAGGTGCGCAACAAACGCTGGGCGTCCGCCCCGCCCTCTTTACCGCAGGAACCGCAGCATCAGCAGGCGCCCCCGAACCGCGTCTGCAGGTGCCAGGCTGAAGACCGCATCCTCCACCCCTTCCTCCCGGAGCAGCCCCAGGGCACGCGAGGAGGATGCTGGCGCGGGGCGCAGGGCACGAGGTGCAGGGCTCGGCTCACCTGGGCGTAAGCAGGTCAGGGTGATGTGGCAGGCGGAGGCCAGGGCTGCGGACAGCTTGCCGGGCAGCGCGGCTGCTGGCGCTTATACCGACCTGGCTCCTGTAATGCGTGCGGGAAGTTTCATCATGCCTGCGAGGACCAACCAGCGCGCACAGGGGCGGGGCCGCGGGCTGTCCGGGGCGGAGCAGGACTAAGTGGGGCGACGGGACGGCGCAAGGCGGAGCTCTTTTGTTTCCAGCGCCTTGCGTCTCAGTGCGCCTGTTTAAGGATAGCCTCAGAGCTCCGCCCAGGCTGCCTGCTGTTCTGACAATTAGGGAGGCTTCTGAACTTGGTTTGTTCTTAGGGAAATCATCACCGTTTTTTTGTTGCACTACCGTCTGATTTATTATGCAGTGCAGAGAAAAGCTTGTCCTGAGAAACTGATGCTTGAGGCCTAAAATGTCCTTATAAGATCTATTAATAAATCGGGGCCAGGAGCGGTGGCTCACGCCTGTAATCCTAACACTTTGGGAAGCCAAGGCAAGAGGATCACTTGAAACCAGGAGTTCAAGACCAGCCTGGGAAACACAGCGAGATCACATCTCAACAAAAAATGGTGGCACACCGTGGTAGTCCCAGCAACTCAGGAGGCTGAGGCAGAAGGATAGTTTGAGCCCAGGAGTTTGAGGCTGAGGTGAGCTCCACTCCAGCCTGGGCGACAAAGGGAGACCCCCATCTCTAAAACAATAAAATAAAATCTAAATCTAATCGATACATGAAGCCAAAATACATCAGTGGTCCTTAAACATTTTAAGTACAAAGATTCCTTTTAGAATCTCAAAAAGGATTTTGTCAACTTGCCTCCACAAGATGATTATGTGCTTTTAAGTATCTCTTTGATGAAGAAAAGACATCACGATTTAAAAAAAAGTATCGTAACACTCTTAAATCGTATTTTACTAATTACATCAGCACCGAAATAAATTGAGAAATAGTAAAATTATATGTGCACGACCTACTATGATCAGACTACAGTCAATGCTTGGAGAGCATGCAGGTTTGATATCCCCATACAACGCATTCCCGACTAAATAAAAAACGCCAACAATTTAAAATCCCTAAGAACAGAAGATGGAGTAGTCGCTTAGTAGTTACAGGCAACAGCAAAGATGAGAGATGGCTTGTTCTAAGGTTCATTCTTGCTGGAAAGTTTTCAGTATCAAACAGACTTTGCTGTATCCTAATTGACGTACTTTAAACCTGAGAGCAATGTGGGAAAGTAAGTCTTCTATCTACATTTTACAAATGAAAAAATAAGACTCAGAGAAGTCGAGGGATTTATCCAAACACAGCTTCACAACAGTAGAGAACTGAGTCATAATCTGTGTAAACCCAGAGCCCATTTCCCGTAGCACCTTGCCTGTGTAGTGGAAGACAGGTTCCCCTGCTTGGTGTGTTACCGAGTGTGATTGGTTGTGCTGTGTATCTCCTGCTTGTCCGTCCAGAGTTCTACCCTTCTCCACCTCACTTTCTGTCCTGGCTCCCTTGCCCTCCTCTTTCAGGGAGAGTGTGCAAAGGCAGACATTTCAAGGAGATGCAAAAGGTGGGATGGAGTAGTCTCAGGACATTTAGCCCCCCCCCCCGGCTCTCTTACCTCAAAGCTCGTCTCCTGAAGGCAACAGCTTCTGTCAACTGACCCTTTGCACACCTTTTCTTCAGATTCCAGGAACTGCTCCCTATCTAGCTACTCTATCACAATGCTACTTGCTTTCTCACTCTAGGATCTGTTAAAACAAAAAGTGAGTCTGGGTGCGTCGTTCACGCCTGTAATTCTAGCACTTTGGGAGGCCAAGGCAAGAGGGTGGCTTGAGGCCAGGAGTTCAAGACCAGCCTGCTCAACATAGTGAGATCCCCCCACTCCCATCTCTGGTCTCACACACATACACATGCGCACAAATTAAATTTTATCTAAAAATTTAAAAATTGTTTTAAAAGTGAAATATTTACATGGATTATGTATATATTCATTTTGTAAAACTATAGATCTCATGGAACTGGGAACTCTTTACTCTTCCAGCAAAACATTTATTTAGCCACAAGTAAAAGACCAGTGATTTAGCCTGTACACACACAAAAGAAGTAAGAAAATACTGCTAAGGCTGGGGCAGCGGTGGGGGAAAGAGATCTAAAAAATTAAAATTTTACTGGGAAGGACCACTAATTAGAATCAGAATAATTACTGTTTTACAGCATTTAAGAATAGAGCACAATGAACCCAGAGAAGAACTAGATATGATTCAGAGTCGAGCTAACAGAGCAGATGGTATCTCAGCTGACACTGATAGAATAACATTAATAAGGGCATTCACTGCCATTTATTATCTCCTAACTGCAATGCATTTTGTATAAGTTATTTGTACTCTTCACATCAACCATGGAAAATAATAATTATTCTTATCTTTTGACATTAAGGAAGTGGTAAGTGGTGTAAGAAGATAAATTAACATGCCAACACCAAACAGCTCAAGATCGATAACTCAGGAGTGCCCGTGTAGCCCCAAGAGGTTGCTCAGCAGGCTGACCAGGTAGAGAGAGCCCTTCCAAGAAGTGGCAGTGAGACGTGAAACGTCTCAGTGTGTCTCTAAGAACAACAGAAACCAGTACGTAGACCAAGTGGAAAAAGCCAAGGAAGAGGCAGGAATTTCCTCTTAAGAGAGCAAGAAGAATAAACAGAGCAGGACTGAAGGAAGCCATGGGAAATGGGCAGAATACCATACATTAAGTGAGAAAAAACAACTTTTACTTTAGAATAGGAAAGGGGGAAGGAATGGTGGTAGTCTAGGTAAGCCTAGAAGAAGAGTAAAGGGCAGCAGAGAAAAAATAAACAAGATGTATTAGGGTTCTCCAGAGGGACAGAACCAATCGGATACATATATATATAAAACGGAGTTTATTAGAGAGAATTGGCTCACACAATTACAAGGCAAAGTCCCACAATAGGCTGTCTGCAAGCTGGGAAAAGAGAGAAGCTGGTAGTGGCTCAGTCCAAGTCCAAAAGCCTCAAAACCAGGGAAGCCCGCAGTGCAAACTTCAGTCTCAGGCTGAGGGCCTGAGAGCCTCGGGGAAGCTGCCGGTGCAAGTCCCAGAGTCCAAAGGCAGAAGAACCTGGAGTCTGATGTCCAAGTGAAGGGGTGGGTTGCCCCTCCACACCTGTGGGTGTTTCTCGTTAGGTGGAACGAGAGACTTGGAAAAGAAAGACACACAGAGACAAAGTATAGAGAAAGAAAAAGGGAGCCCAGGGGACTGGCGTGCAGCATAGGGAGGATTCCACCGGCCTCTGAGTTCCCTTAGTATTTATTGATCATTATTGGGTGTTTCTTAGAGAGGGGGATGTGGCAGGGTCAAAGGACAATAGTGGAGAGAAGGTCAGCAGGTAAACACGTGAACAAAGGTCTCTGCATCATAAACAAGGTAAAGAATTAAGTGTTGTGCTTTAGATATGTACACACATAAACATCTCAATGCCTTAAAGAGAAGTATTGCTGCCCGCATGTCCCACCTCCAGCCCTAAGGCGGTTTTCCCCTATCTTAGTAGATGGAATATACAATCGGGTTTTACACGGAGACATTCCATTGCCCAGGGACAAGGAGGAGACAGATGCCTTCCTCTTGTCTCAACTGCAAAGAGGCGTTCCTTCCTCTTTTACTAATCCTCCTCAGCAGAGACCCTTTACGGGTGTCGGGCTGGGGGATGGTCAGATCTTTCCCTTCCCACGAGGCCATATTTCAGACTATCACATGGGGCGAAACCTTGGACAATACCTGGCTTTCCTGGGCAGAGGTCCCTGCGGCCTTCCGCAGTGTTTTGTGACCCTGGGTACTTGAGATTAGGGAGTGGTGATGACTCTTAACAAGCATGCTGCCTTCAAGCATTTGTTTAACAGAGCACATCCTGCATAGCCCTAAATCCATTTAACCCTGAGTTGACACAGCACATGTCTCAGGGAGCACAGGGTTGGGGGTAGGATTACATATTAAAATGGAGTCTCTTATGTCTACTTTCTATACAGACACATTAACAATCTGATCTCTCTTTCTTTTTCCCACATCCAAGGTCAGGAGGAACGGAAGCAAGCTTCCTGCACGGGAAGAAGAAAAAAAGAGGCTTCTGGCAGAAGCCTCAGCTAGCAAGGTTATCCCACCTTCCTCTGCCTGCTTTGTTCTAGCTACTCTGGCAGCTGATTGACTGGTGCCCACTCACCTTGAGGATGGGTCTTCCTTCCCAGTCCACCAACTCAAATGTCAGTCTCCTCTGGCAACACCCTCACAAACACACTCAGGAACAATACTCTAGGCAGCTGTCAGTCCAATCAAGTTGACACCTAATTTTAACCAACATACAAGATTCATAAGCTAAGTATGTCGATGATGATAAATAAGTGTTGTGGAGAAAAACAGAGCAGAGAGGAGAAAAGGAATGCAGAGAAGGGTTTACAAGTTTTAGAAGAATTCATACTTATAGGCCCATTTTCCATAAAAAACAGGAGGCTCATCTTCTGCAGGTACTGAAGGGCTTGGGATGTTGTGAGAGTGAACTTGAAAATAACAGACAAATATCAGAGTTAACGAGGGCAAAAAGAAAAGATGGGTGGGCATCATGGTGGTCCAGCAAAGGAGGAAAACCCAAGCATGAATGTGGACTGGCACCATCAGAGAGAGCAGAGCCTCCAATAACATGGGGCAGTCTGGGAGCCAGAGTCAAGACGTGGGGGGAATGGATCCAGGTTCTGTGTTTGGCACAGTGTGTGTGGAAGAAGGATAAGAGAGCTCGGGAGGACAGGTACAGTGAATGTCCCTCCACAGGGATGCACTTTTGGTATGTTCTATTATTGCTCAAAAATATGCAGTGCCCCTCCCTGGGGGAGGATTATGCTATATCTAGCCCATTGGTATCAGCATAGCCAGGTGACTTGCTATTGCCAGTGAAACGTTAGTAGAAGTGACAGGTGTCACTTGCGAGCAGAAATTTTAAGAATCATGATGAGGCTCAACACCAGCTTTTTTTCCTCTGCCAGTATTCCAGGTAGGAGCAACTCCCCCAACCAAGGGCCCAGAATGAAAATTATGTAGAGAAGGGTCACAGCCTATCCATTATCAATATGTAGCTGGAGTGAGCAAACAAACTTTTCCGGTTGTAAGTGTCTGAGACTTGGGAGTCATTTGTAACTGCAGCATAACCCAATCTAAAATGGCTAATTAGAGCTTGAATATTTTAAGTTGGAAGGCATATAAGTAAAGCCATAAGTGACCTAATTTGTTGAGAGCAATAACAGGAGCTGATGATTAGAGGCTTGGTTGCAGGCTATGGGAGAGAAGCATGGGAGTGAAAGAGACAGATGAACTGGACATTTTCATGGGTGAGGAATGTATAATTTTACAGTGTTAAATAAAACGATGAATGTAAGATTATTTAGCCCAGATCCCTGAACACAATGTGTGTTAAATAAACAAAAGCTTTCTTCAAACAGAATTCCCCAAGGCATTTCCAGGTTGTTCCCTGTCCAGACATAGATATGCCCTGTGCAGTCATAGATACTGTCTAAAGATTCTGAACTAGGAATCAGGAGCCCTGGAGTAACAGGCCTCCAGAAAATCAGAGTGGAATTGTTAGTCCAGAAGCCTGACAAACATCGACCTTCATTGTCTTCCAACTGTATCTCTGACTTCCCTCTCCCTAGTTGATTACATCCCAGTCATATTGATATCTTTGCTGTTCTTGAACACGTTAAGGAGAGGTGAATAGGGTTTTTAGCTGCTGAAAGTTAGACTTGTGGCTAGAGACCAGACTAACCCTTTTTCCTTCGTGTGGAGGTTATGATTAGGATTGTCAAAGGAGAAAGTTAGGGTTTAATTTTTTCGTTAAACTAATAATATGTTTTGAGTATCTATTGTGTTATGGGGCATAGAGCTTAATACATTCATGGTGCAGAGGAAGGGGGAAGTTAACAAGGCACATAAATTACATATATAAATGAAGATAAGTGCTATGGAGAAAAATAGAGTAGAGGAGAAAATACTATAATGGGGCCCCAGCATTGCATTATGTAATATCATCCTATATAGTCTGCTATAGTCCAAATAGTCTGCTATCATTTGGTTTTCTCATTGGATAAAATGTTGTGAACATCTCTCCGGGATGAAACAAAAACATTCTGCATTGCTGTAGTGAAAGGTCCTGAGAAGGGAATCATTTTGTCATTCCTGAGGCTTGTTAGATATGACCAACCCATCCACCACATTGCAGTCATAACTACTCTAAACAACACCCACCAAAGGGGGAAAGAGCTTGCTGGAATCCAGCCATCAGTACATCCTTGCAGCAGCTGAAGACTCATTTAACTTTTACCCTAATTTGGCCATCATGACAGCACCCAGCCAAATATTCCAAAGCTAGGTTCTTAACACCATAATGGGGACCACTGTTTCCTAGGAGGTACTAAAGGGTTTTGGAGGCTGCAGATACAAATGATGCTTACTGCTATATCTGCAGTGCAGAAAGCTGAGAGCAAAAGTGATTAGATACCAAGGCTGCCTCTATGGTCTGGATGCTTTCTTTAAGAAACTGGCACCAAGTGTAGGCTATATGCAGACTGTCCAGATCAATTGTGACAGACCTTGAAATAACAATCATAGCTACTGTTTATTGAGAGCATTTTGGGTCACCTCTTCAAAGTGATTTATTTTTGTCCACTGTAAAGTAACTGGCTTAGAAGCTGAACTCACAGGATATGGCAGGGTCAGCCCCACCCTCAGGAAATCCTTCAGACCAAGCATGTCTCAGCCATCAGGCCCCAGCATAGACAGAAAAACACATCTCCCCATGGCATCTGGCTGTGATCTAGAACATCTGGTGACAGGACAAAGGTGAGGAAGACTGAGAGGAAATTATCAGAACAAGCAAACAACAGTCTGAAATTCGGATTTCTCTGTGAGGCTAACTCTGTCCATTTCTATCTCTGAACACAGTATGTAGATGAGTTGGCGTAGTAGTCAAATGGTGGCCCCCCAAAATATACACACATGTCCCAGAACCTGTGAACGTGACTTTATTTGGAGAAAAGCATTTTTGCAGATGTAATTAAGTGGAGGACTTCAGGATGAGACCACGATGGATTATCCAGGTGGGCCTTAAATCCAAGGACAAGTGTTCTTTTTTTTTTTTTCTTATTATAAGTTTTAGGGTACATGTTCACAATGTTCAGGTTAGTTACACATGTATACATGTGCCATATTGGTGTGCTTCACCCATTAACTCGTCATTTAACATTAGGTATACCTCTGAATGCTATCCCTCCCCCCTCCCCCACCCCACAACAGGCCCCGGTGTGTGATGTTCCCCTACCTGTGTCCATGAGTTCTCATTGTTCAGTTCCCACCTGTGAGTGAGAACATGCGGTGTTTGGTTTTTTTGTCCTTGCGATAGTTTGCTGAGAATGATGGTTTCCAGCTTCATCCATGTCCCTACAAAGGACATGAACTCATCATTTTTTATGGCTGCATAGTATTCCATGGTGTATATGTGCCACATTTTCTTAATCCAGTCCATCGTTGTTGGACATTTAGGTTGGTTCCAAGTCTTTGCTATTGTGAAGAGTGCCGCAATAAACATACGTGTGCATGTGTCTTTACAGCAGCATGATTTATAATCCTTTGGGTATATACCCAGTAATGGGATGGCTGGGTCAAATGGTATTTCTAGTTCTAGATCCCTGAGGAATCGCCACAGTGACTTCCACAATGGTTGAACTGGTTTACAGTCCCACCAACAGTGTAAAAGTGTTCCTATTTCTCCACATCTTCTCCAGCATCTGTTGTTTCCTGACTTTTTAATAATCACCATTCTAACTGGTGTGAGATGGTATCTCATTGTGGTTTTGATTTACATTTCTCTGATGGCCAGTGATGATGAGCATTTTTGCATGTGTTTTTTGGCTGCATTAATGTCTTCTTTTGAGAAGTATCTGTTCATATCCTTTGCCCACTTTTTGATGGGGTTGTTTGTTTTTTTCTTGTAAATTTGTTTGAGTTCATTGTAGATTCTGGATATTAGCCCTTTATCAGATGAGTAGATTGCAAAAATTTTCTCCCATTCTGTAGGTTGCCTGTTCACTCTGATGGTAGTTTCTTTTGCTGTGCAGAAGCTCTTTAGTTTAATTAGATCCCATTTGTCAATTTTGGCTTTTGTTGCCATTGCTTTTGGTGTTTTAGACATGAAGTCCTTGCCCATCCCTATGTCTTGAATGATATTGCCTAGGTTTTCTTCTAGGGTTTTTATGGTTTCAGGTCTAACATTTAAGTCTTCAATCCATCTTGAATTAATTTTTTTATAAGGTGTAAGGAAGGGATCCAGTTTCAGCTTTCTACATATGGCTAGCCAGTTTTTCCAGCACCATTTATTAAATAGGGAATACTTTCCCTGTTTCTTGTTTTTGTCAGGTTTGTCAAAGATCAGATAGTTGTAGATATGTGGCATTATTTCTGAGGGCTCTGTTCTGTTCCATTGGTCTATATCTCTGTTTTGGTACCAGTACCATGATGTTTTGGTTACTGTAGCCTTGTAGTATAGTTTGAAGTCAGGTAGCATGATGCCTCCAGCTTTGTTCTTTTGGCTTAGGATTGACTTGGCAATGTGGGCTGTTTTGGTTCCATATGAACTTTAAAGTAGTTTTTTCCAATTCTGTGAAGAAAGTCATTGGTAGCTTGATGGGGATGGCATTGAATCTACAAATTACCTTGGGCAGTATGGTCATTTTCACAATATTGATTCTTCCTACCCGTGAGCATGGAATGTTCTTCCATTTGTTTGTATCCTCTTTTATTTCATTGAGCAGTGGTTTGTAGTTCTCTCTGAAGAGGTCCTTCACGTTCCTTGTAAGTTGGATTCCTAGGTGTTTTATTCTCTTTGAAGCAATTGTGAATGGGAGTTTGCTCATGATTTGGCTCTCTGTTTGTCTGTTATTGGTGTACAAGAATGCTTGTGATTTTTGCACATTGATTTTGTATCCTGAGACTTTGCTGAAGTTGCCTATCAGCTGAAGGAGATTTTGGGCTGAGACAATGGGGTTTTCTAGATATACAATCATGTCATCTGCAAACAGGGACAATTTGACTTCCTCTTTTCCTAATTGAATACCCTTTATTTCCTTCTCCTGCCTGATTGCCCTGGCCAGAACTGCCAACACTATGTTGAATAGGAATGGTGAGAGAGGGCATCCCTGTCTTGTGCCAGTTTTCAAAGGGAATGCTTCCAGTTTTTGCCCATTCAGTATGATATTGGCTGTAGGTTTGTCATAGATAGCTCTTATTATTTTGAGATACATCCCATCAATACCTAATTTATTGAGAGTTTTTAGCAGGAAGGGCTGTTGAATTTTGTCAAAGGACTTTTCTACATCTATTGAGATAATCATATGGTTTTTGTCATTGGTTCTGTTTATATGCTGGATTACGTTTATTGATTTGCGTATGTTGAACCAGCCTTGCATCCCAGGGATGAAGCCCACTTGATCATGGTGGATAAGCTTTTTGATGTGGTGCTCGATTCGGTTTGCCAGTATTTTATTGAGGATTTTTGCATCGATGTTCATCAGGGATATTGGTCTAAAATTCTCTTTTTTTGTTGTGTCTCTGCCAGGCTTTCGTATCAGGATGATGCTGGCCTCATAAAATGAGTTAGGGAGGATTCCCTCTTTTTCTATTGATTGGAATAGTTTCAGAAGGAATGGTACCAGCTCCTCCTTGTACCTCTGGTAGAATTCGACTGTGAATCCATCTGGTCCTGGACTTTTTTAGGTTGGTAAGCTATTATTGCCTCAATTTCAGAGCCTGTTACTGGTCTATTCAGGGATTCAACTTCTTCCTGGTTTAGTCTTAGGAGGGTCTATGTGTCCAGGAATTTATCCATTTCTTCTAGATTTTCTAGTTTATTTGCACAGAGGTGTTTATAGTATTCTCTGATGGTAGTTTGTATTTCCATGGGATCGGTGGTGATATCCCCTTTATCATTTTTTATTGCATCTATTTGATTCTTCTTTTTCTTCTTTATTAGTCTTGCTAGCGATCTATCAATTTTGCTGATGTTTTTCAAAAACCAGCTCCTGGATTCATTAATTTTTTGAAGGGTTTTTTGTGTCTCTATTTCCTTCAGTTCTGCTCTGATCTTAGTTATTTCTTGCCTTCTGCTAGCTTTTGAATGTGTTTGCTCTTGCTTCTCTAGTTCTTTTAATTGTGATGTTAGGGTGTCAATTTTAGATCTTTCCTACTTTTTCTTGTGGGCATTACTGCTATAAATTTCCCTCTACACACTGCTTTGTATGTGTCCCAGAGATGCTGGCATGTTGTGTCTTTGTTCTCGTTGGTTTCAAAGAACATCTTTATTTCTGCCTTCATTTCGTTATGTACCCAGTAGTCATTCAGGAGCAGGTTGTTCAGTTTCCATGTAGTTGAGCGGTTTTGAGTTTCTTAATCCTGAGTTCTAGTTTGATTTCACTGTGGTCTGAGAGACTGTTGTAATTTCTGTTCTTTTACATTTGCTGAGGACTGCTTTACTCCCAACTATCTGGTCAATTTTGGAATAAGTGCGGTGTGTTGCTGAGAATGTAAATTCTGTTGATTTGGGGTGGAGAGTTCTGTAGATGTCTATTAGGTCCACTTGGTGCAGAGCTGAGTTCAATTCCTGGATATCCTTGTTAACTTTCTGTCTCATTGATCTGTCTAATGTTGACAGTGGAGTGTTAAAGTCTCCCATTATTGTTGTGTGGGAGTCTAAGTCTCTTTGTACATCTCTTGGGACTTGCTTTATGAATCTGGGTGCTCCTGTATTAGGTGCATATATATTTAGGATAGTTAGCTCTTCTTGTTGAATTGTTCTCTTTACCATTATGTAATGGCCTTCTTTGTGTCTTCTGATCTTTGTTGGTTTAAAGTCTGTTTTATCAGAGACTAGGATTGCAACCCCTGCCTTTTTTTGTTTTCCGTTTGCTTGGTAGATCTTCCTCCATCCCTTTATTTTGAGCCTATGTGTGTCTCTGCACATGAGATGGGTCTCCTGAATACAGCACACTGATGGGTCTTGACTCTTTATCCAATTTGCCAGTCTCTGTATTTTAATTGGAGCATTTAGCCCATTTACATTTAGGTTAATGGTTAATATTGTTATGTGTGAATTTGATCCTGTCATTATGATGTTAGCTAGTTATTTTGCTCGCTAGTTGATGCAGTTTCTTCCTAGCCTTGATGGTCTTTACAATTTGGCATGTTTTTACAGGGGCTGGTACCGGTTGTTCCTTTCCATGTTTAGTGCTTCCTTCAGGATCTCTTTTAGGGCAGGCCTGCTGGTGACAAAGTCTCTCAGCATTTGCTTGTCTGTAAAGTATTTTATTTCTCCTTCATTTATGAAGCTTAGTTTGGCTGGATATGAAATTCTGGGTTGAAAATTCTTCTCTTTAAGAATGTTGAATATTGGCCCCTACTCTCTTCTGGCTTGTAGAGTTTCTACCAAGAGATCAGCTGTTAGTCTGATGGGCTTCCCTTTGTGGGTAACCCAATCTTTCTTTCTGGCTGCCCTTAACATTTTTTCCTTCATTTCAACTTTGGTGAATCTGACAAATATGTATCTTGGAATTGCTCTTCTCGAGGAGTATCTTTGTGGCATTCTCTGTATTTCCTGAATTTGAATGTTGGCCTGCCTTGCTAGGTTGGGGAAGTTCTTCTGGATAATATCCTGCAGAATGTTTTCCAACTTGGTTCCATTCTCCCCATCACTTTCAGGTACACCAATCGGATGTAGATTTGGTCTTTTCACAAGTCCCATATTTCTTGGAGGCTTTGTTCATTTCTTTTTATTCTTTTTTTCTCTAAACTTCTCTTCTTGCTTCATTTCATTCATTTGATCTTACATCACTTATACCCTTTCTTCCAGTTGATCGAATAGGCCCCTGAGACTTTTGCATTTGTCACGTAGTTCTCATGCCTTGGTTTTCAGCTCCATCAGGTCCTTTAAGGACTTCTCTGCATTGGTTAGTCTAGTTAGCCATTTGTCTAATTTTTTTTCAAAGTTTTTAATTTCTTTGCCATGGGTTCAAGCTTCCTCCTTTGGCTCGGAGTAGTTTGATCATCTGAAGCCTTCTTCTCTCAACTCGTCAAAGTCGTTCTCCATCCAGCTTTGTTCCGTTGCTGTTGAGGAGCTGCGTTCCTTTGGAGGAGGAGAGGCACTCTGATTTTTAGAGTTTCCAGTTTTTCTGCTCTGTTTTTTCCCCATCTTTGCTTGGTTTTATCTACCTTTGGTCTTTGATGATGTTGACGTACAGATGGGGTTGTGGTGTGGATGTCCTTTCTGTTTGCTAGTTTTCCTTGTAACAGTCAGGACCCCCAGCTGCAGGTCTGTTGGAGTTTGCTGGAGGTCCACACCAGACCCTGTTTGCCTGGGTATCAGCAGCGGAGGCTGCAGAACAGCTGATACTGGTGAGCAGCAAATGTTGCTGCCTGATCATTCCTCTGGAAGTTTTGTCTCAGAGGAGTACCCAGCCATGTGAGGTGTCAGTCTGCCCCTACTGGGGGGTGCCTCCCAGTTAGGCTACTTGGGGGTCAGACACCCACTTGAGGAGGCAGTCTGTCCATTCTCAGATCTCCAGCTGCATGCTGAGAGAACCACTACTCTCTTCAAAGCTGTCAGACAGGGACATTTAAGTCTGGAGAGGATTCTGCTGCCTTTTATTTGGCTACTCCCTGCCCCCAGAGGTGGAGTCTACAGAGGCAGGCAGGCCTCCTTGAGCTGTGGTGGGCTCCACCCAGTTCGAGCTTCCTGGCCACTTGTTTTACCTACTCAAGCCTGGGCAATGGTGGGTGTCCCTCCCCCAGCCTCGCTGCCACCTTGCAGTTTGATCTCAGACTGCTGTGCTAGCGATGAGCAAGGCTCGGTGGGCCTAGGACCCTCTGAGCCAGGTGTGGGATATAATCTCCTGGTGTGCCATTTGCTAAGACCTTTGGAAGAGCGCAGTATTAGGATGGGAGTGACCTGATTTTCCAGGTGCCGTCTGTCAGCCCTTTCTTTGACTAGGAAAGGGAATTCCCTGGCCCCTTGTGCTTCCCAGGCGAGGCAATGCCTCACCCTGCTTTGGCTCATGCTGGGTGTGCTGTACCCACTGTCCTGCACCCACTTTCTGGCACTCCCCAGTGAGAAGAGCCCAGTAACTCAGTTGGAAATGCAGAAATCACCTGTCTTCTGTGTTGCTCATGCTGGGAGCTCTAGACTGGAGCTATTCCTATTCGGCCATCTTGGCTCCACCCCCGACAAATGTTCTTAAAGAGACACACAGAAGGGAAACAGGGAAGGCCACGTGAAGGCAAAGATTAGAGTCATGCAGTCACAAGCCAAGGAACATCTGGAGCCACCAGAAGATGGAAAAGGCAAGGAAGGGATCTTCCCTTGATGCTTCTTAGGAAGTGCGGCTGTGCTGACACCCTAATGAGAGACTTCTGGTTTCCAGAACTTCAAGAAAATAAATTTCTGTTGCTTTAAGCCACTTGGTTTGTGGTAATGCATTACAGCAGTCCTAGGAAACTAATACACTTGATGACTCTCTTTAGCTTGACCCCACCTTTGACGCCTACCACCAAGACAAGAAGAAGCCCAGGCAGCAGCACCACTGCCAATCCTAAATGCCTCTGCAGTTGTCATGGCCTCCATTTCAGGTGCGCTCCCTGTCATATTTAAACTAAGGGATCTCTTGCACCTCCATCCTCCCAACAACCACCCAGGTTGGAGCAAGCTACATAATCATTAAAGAGATTCTCAATCTTCATGGACTATTCAGCCAGTTAGCCTCCAATCTTCCATTCTGATGGATGCCCCCACTTTGCAAGACACCATTCAAAACTATCTATGCAATTACCAGATGCCCTTCTGATACACCCCTCCAGACACCTTGGCTCTTTTACCTGCTCAGATTGCATAGAAATGGGCTACAGTGAATCAGTAAATTGCTATTTTCCTCTTACAGAATAGCCATTTCCCTGAAAGTTATCATTTCCTCCTCTGCCTATTCTCAGGTCTCTGCTGCTCTTGACACAGTGTAGAGCCAAGCACAATGCCTGGCACGTAGAAGGCACCCAATAAATGCTTGCCAACTGAATAACTAGAGGCCAGGCAGCTTAGGAACACCCAGGAGGATAACCTAGAACCCACAAAAACATCAGGGAGTGCTCTAAACTCTTTCCCACTGGCACTGCTACCACTGGCCTCCTAATACATTTCACCACTCTCCTTAGCTTGACTCTGCTTTTGATGCCTGCACCTAATGATGGTGGAAGCCTATTCTGGCCTCCCCACAGTGGGCACATGGAGCTTGCTTCGGGCAAAGTCTTTCTGCCAAAGGGAGAGGAATTTACCAGGTGAACAAGCAAAACTTCAACCACAACCTCTACCTTCTGGCTAGCATTCTGCCTCCTGCCTCTTTTCTGTTTTGGCCTCCCTGGTTCCATACATTGTGTTCAGACACCCAGAACTCTTGTCTCTTAGTGTTTGGATCAACTTCTCTACTTAATGTTAGGCTCACAAGCTCTCATGCTGTGTTTTGGGAGAGTGATAGTAAGAAATATATACTTGGTCTTTGTCTTTGGTTTCCAACACAGAGCTTTAAAAAATAATAACAATTTTTAAGAGACAGGGTCTCGCCAGTGGCATGATCATAGTTCACTGCAGCCTTGAACTCCTGGGTCCAAGTAATCCTCCTGCCTCAGTATCCTGAGTAGCTGGAATGACAGGTGCCTGCCACCATGCTGACTCCTGACAGAATTCTAAAACCCTTGGAATTTCCTGAGTGACAGGGGTGATAGGAGCATCTTTTGTTATCATAGCAAGCACCTTTCAACCATATCTGAGTTTATGCTAACAATGTGACTCTTGAAGGATAAGGGCTGGTTGTCCTAGGAACAAATGAAGTGATTAGAGGGTTGGAATTTTCTCTCCCACCCCTCGACCTCCTGGGAGGGGAGAGGGGCTGGAGATTGAGGTAATCAGCAATGGCCAATGATTTAATAAATCATGCCTATGTAATGAAAGCTTCATAAAATGCCTAAATGGTGGGGCTCAGAATGCTTCTAAATTGGTGAACACAGCCAGGGTCTGGGAGGGTGGTGCACCCAGAGAGGGCATGGAAGCTCCGTGTACTCCCCCCATACCTTACACTATGCATCTTTTCTGTTTGGCTGTTTCTGAGTCATATCTTTTAAGATAAATTGGTAATAGTAGGTAAAGTGCTTTCCTGAGTTCTGTGGGCTGTTCTAGCAAATTATCAAACATGAAGAGGGAGTCTTGGGAATCCCCAATTTGTAACCAATCATTCAGAAGTATGGGAGGCCTGAGACTTGGGATTGGTTTCTGAAGCGAGGGCAGTCTTGTGGGACTGAGTCCTTAACCTGTGGTATTCACGCTTACTCCAGGTAGATGGTTAGAACTGAATTGAATTCTTGGACACCCCGTTGGAGTCCAGAGAGTTCAGGGAGACAGGATCTGTCCTATGGTATCATACAGATCAAATATGAGAACCTCAGCTTCATTACCTTTAAGCTGTATGACCGTGAGCAAGTCCCCTCAGATTCTCAGTTTCTTCACTTGCCAAGTGGAAAAAAGATAAGAACTATGCAGGCTTGTTTGGAGACTTAGGAATAATGTGAGGATTAGCAAACTGGCAGGGTAGTTGGAACACAATAAAATTTCAAAATATATCAGCTCTTGTTATCATTGGGCTATATTCATGTTTGGCCTCCAAATTCATAGCATTTAATGAAAAAAGGAGTTCTTGCAGAACCCTGGGCAGCCTCACTCACTCTTTCAGACCTGAAGAGGTGAACAGAATACTCCCAACTATTCCCAGATGTTTCTACAATTCTCTGTTACTGAACTGGGGATGGAAATAACAAAAGCCATTAGAAAATACTAGTTTGAAAAACTTAACTTTCTTAGCACTTAATTTTATCTCCAGCAAATGTAACTTTCTAGTTTTACACAGTATCAGCAGATGTAACTCAAAATGCCGTACAAGAATACATCAGTCACACAATGTTGTGATGTACTAAATATCACTGAATTGTACACTTTAAAATGGTGAATTTTACCCCAATTAAAAAAATTTGTTTAAATGTGGTTGATACAGGAGTTAAGAAGAAATTACTTAGGCAGATAATGAGGGTACGGACATAAGGTAAGGTTTTTCCTTTTAATGAAAAGCAGCCCCAAATAATTTTCCTTCCTAACAAAGAGCAGCCTGTAAAATCAAGCTGCGGATGATGCTGGCAGTTGTGCCAGTCAGAGCAGACAAAATGGTGCTGCCAACGGGAAAGTTCATTTGCATAATAAGATTATGTTGGGGCAAGCCAGCTTTCCTCCTTCCCCGACTATGTAAACGTTATACCTGATCAAAACCAATCTGTGAGCCCTATGTAAATTAGACACTGCCTCCTCAAGCCTGACTATAAAATCCGGCACATCTGCCACAGGCCAGCCTTTTCCTCTCAGAAGTCCCCTCTCTCTCATTAAAGAGAGAGCTGTTTTCCTTTCTCTTTCTCTTTCTTTTGCCTATTAAACCTCCACTCCTAAACTCCTCATGTGTGTCCGTGTCCTAAATTTTCTTGGCGTGAGATGACGAACCCCGGGCATTTACCCCACACAACGTAACTGCTGCACAGTGACTGATGTTGTCTCCAGGATCAGAATGTTGACCTGGAGTTCATTTTAAAAACAGGTTCTTGAGATTCTGATTCTCTGGGTGAAGGTAAAGCATGGTCATCCATGCCTTGTAAAATCTCCCTTAGAGATTCAGATAAGCCAGAGTTGAGAACCATTGATTGACGATTTAAAATATCTCAAAATTGGGCAAAGGATATGAATAGAGTAGAAATTGCACTTAAAAAAAGAAAAAGACTGTTGTTATCTGGCTAAGATGGTTGGATTCTGGGGGCATTATTTTCTCTATCATTTCTATTATTTGAATTACGATAAAGTTTGGGTTTTCTTGTTGTTGTTTTGGGGGATTTTTGAGACAGGGTCTCATTCCTGTTTCCCAGGCTGGAGTAGCTGGGAATACAGTCACACACCACCAAGCCTGGATTTTTTTTTTTCTTTTAATTTTTAGTAGAGATGGGGTTTCACCACGTTGCCCAAGCTGGGCTCATTAATCCAGGGCACATTACTCATGGGCTCAAGAAATCCACCTGCCTTGGCCTCCCATAGTGCTGGGATTATAGGCATGGGCCACTGTGCCCAGTCTACAATAACATTTGAGCAATGCATTTAACTATGTACTTTTCTGTGGGTTTTTATTCATTTTGTTTTTAGGAAGAAGTATCTGTTTAGTGTTAGGGGCAAACTTGGGAGCTATAAGGGGGGAAAACAAAACATAGTCCCTATAGCACCCTCTGGATTCTCCTTATCCAGGAGAAGATGAGACGAGCTGGGGTAATATAGCAAGACCTCATCTCTGCGTTGAACCTCTTCCATTCAAAAGGGTCCCAACACCAAAAGCAATTTCAACAAAAGCAAGATTTGATACATGGGACCTAATTAAACTAAAGAGCTCTGCACAGCAAAAGAAACTATCAACAGAGTAAACAGACAACCTACAGAATGGGAGAAAATATTGGCAAACTATGCATCCCACAAAGGTCTAATATCCAGAATGTATAATGAGCTCAAACAAATCAGTGAGCAAAAAACAGCCCCATTAAGAAATAGGCAAATAACATGAACAGATAACTTTTCAAAAGAAGACCTTCAGGTGGCCAATAAGCATGTGAACAAATGCTCAACATCACTAATCATTAGAGAAATGCAAATCAAAACTCCAATGAGATACCATCTCACACCAGTCACAATGGCTATTATTGTTATTGTTATTATTATTTAGACAAAGTCTCACTCTGTCACCCAGGATGGAGTGCAGTGGTGCTATCTTGGCTCACTGCAACCTCCATCTCCCAGGTTCAAGCAATTCTCATCCCTTAGCCTCCTAAATCGCTGGGACTACAGGTGTGTGCCACCACACCTGGCTAATTTTTGTATTTTTAGTAGAGACGGGGTTTTGCCATGTTGACCCAGGCTGGTCTCAAACTACTGACCTCAAGTGACCTGCCCACCTCAGCCTCCCAAAGTCCTGGGATAACAGGCTTGTGTCCCGATGCCCAGCTACAATGTCTATTACTAAAAAGCCAAAAAACAACAGATGCTGGTGCGGCTACACAGAAAACAGAATGCTTATACACTGTTGGTGGGAAGGTAAATTAGTTCAGCCACTGTGGAAAGCAGTTTGGTGATTTCTCAAAGAACTTATATCAGAATTACCATCTGACCCAGCAATCTCATTATTGGGTATATACCCAAAGGAATATAAATCATTCCACCATAAAGACATATGCACACCTATGTTCATTGCAGCACTATTCACAATAGCAAAGATATGGAATCCACCTAAATGTCCATCAATGATAGACTATATAAAGATAATGTGGTACATATATACCGTGGAATACTATGCAGCCATAAAAATAATGAGATATGTCCTTTGTGCAACATGGATCAACATGGATGCAGCTGGAGGCCATTATCCTAAGCAAACTAACACAGACAGGAACAGAAAACCACTTATAAGTGGAAGTTAAATGTTGAGTAAATATAGATACAAAGAGGGGAACAACAGACATCTGGGCCTACTTGAGGATAGAGGGTGAGAGGAAGTTGAGAATTGAAAAACTACCTATCAGGTACTATGCTCATTACCCAGGTGATGAAATAATTTGCACACCAACCACCCCTCCATTGCAACATGCAATTTACCTATTTAACAAACCTGCACATGTGCCCCTGAACCTAAAATAAAAGTTTAAAAAATAAAATAAAGTAGTTGTGAAACTCTTTAAAAGAAAAAAAGTGTCCCCACGCACAGCTCAGCAAGCCTTTGTGTCCTGATGGGAGGTGGGCAGTGGGGATATGAATTTTCTGGGATGACTGAGGCTCTTCAGTGAAGTAGTGTGAGATCTGGAGGAGAGAGGCTATAGAGGAACAGCCAGGGTGCAGCAGACAACACTCCAATGCTTGGTTGTCTCCAGCTTTCCCTCTGACCTCCTCCCCTCACACCACCTACCACCCACCCCACCTCACCCCCAACCCATCTTCTCCCCCACCTCCAAGTCCACTTGTAACTGGCACATGAATGTAGACTGGGCAGTACGTCATTTCTGAAAGGGCTTGCTGCTTCCAGGAATATTTCCTCTAAGGCAAAATCTTACTAGACTTGCAAGCAAAGAACAAACAACCCCACTAAAAAGAGGGCAAAGAACATGAACAGTCACTTCAAAAACAGACATTGGTGCAGCCAACAAGCATGTAAAAAAATGTTCAACATTACTAACCATTAGTGATATGAAAATCAAAACCACAATGAGCTATCACCTCACACCGGTCAAAAGAGGTGGGGAGAAAGGGAATCAAGTGGCAGAAATATAGGGAAGTATTAAAGCTACATATGTGAGCCAGACAGAAAAAAAAAAAGACTGAATTTTAATAAAAGAAAAAATGTTCTTACTAGGTGCTTCATTTGACAGGGTAGGAGAAGGAACCTCATCTCTGACTATTTGGAGTTTGCCCAGTTTGCTATTATATAAGAGAAGATGCTTCTGGATTTTTTTGTATTTCTTTTAGGGATGCAATCACTACTTGTTATTATCCTCCTCTACATTTCATTTCTCCCTCCTCCTTTTGATTGTAAACTCTGACTTTTCAGATCACCTCAAACACTCCCTGGCTGAGTTGTTACCACATAAATATCTGTTGAATTACTAAGTGATTAGTTGGAGTGGAAAATGTAAGAAACGTAGAATGTTCTCCTTTTACTATAAAAGATTTGATGAAGCTTTTCTTGTGGTTCCCAGGAAAATACATTCTTTTTTTCTGAAGCTTCCACCTCTCTCACAGCTGATGTCCCAGCTTATAAGATTAGAAACTGAGTTGAGGTATGAGTCTACTACTGGGCTGTGAGGTCCTATTGGCCCCTTCAAGCCATGTTAACAATGCCAGGTTAGGAGGCTACAATATTGAGGTCTAGTCCCAGATGCATATAGTAGTATATTACTATATTGTATATTCAGGCTTCACCTGAATGCCTGTTTTGGAAGTTAATAAGAGACCACAGGGAATTTTTAATTACTTTAATTGAGCTTTTTAGAATGTGGAATTTATTCTATTCCAGTTTTAAAAAGACTCTAGTGTCAGTATCCAAATCTTTCCCCACATCAATTACCTATTTCCACTCTGTAACTCATACATCACCAAAGTTTATTATGCAGAATTAACATGACCTAGCCGCAAGGTCCACAGCCAGAAAACAAATATGTTGAAGAGTATTAGTTAAAATGAGAGCTTTTACATAACAATAATCAAATCGGTATGTAGTTATGAATATCTTTTTTAATGTCAAAAAAATTGAGCAGACTCATATGACAATCGTGCATTTAGCTACCCATTGAGAAAAAATGAGTGATTTTTTTTTCCTTTTTTTTTGAGACAGGGTCTTGCTCTGTCACTCAGGGTGGAGTACAGTGGCATGATCTCGGCTCACTGCAGCCTTGACATCCTAGGCTCAGGCAATCCTCCCACCTCAGCTTCCACAGTAGCTGGGACTACAGGCCCGTGCCACCATGCCCAGCTAATTTTTTGTATTTTTTGTAGAGATGGGGTTTTGTCATGTTGCCCAGGCTGGTCTTGAACTCCTGGGCTCAAGCAATCTTCCTGCCTCAGTCTTTCAAAGTGCTGGGAGTCCAGGTGTGAGCCACCAAACCAGGTGGATAATTTACTTTTAATTTAATGAATTTATTTAAAATTTAGTAAAGATTTTGAAACTTGTTTTCTTCAGCATAAGAAGTATCTACATATATCTTAAAATGTAATTATTCACATATGTTCATGATGTGTCTGACAGGCAAGGAAGGCAAGGCCATTTATATCTCTATAATCCTCTAAGAACACAAGAAATCCTCTAAGAACACAAATGACTCTGTAGGTGACAAGGGCCATTGGAGATTTTTGGGTGGAGTGGAATGATGAGATTGATTTTTTGAAAAGCTAACCTTGACAGCTGTAGGGAGAACCAACTGCAGCTGGGAACCCAGCAGCCCAGAGGTCAATTAGGAAGCAGAGGGGAATGTCAGCTGCGCTGGGATGTACAGACGCCTCTGTGGTAACTTGGAGACCAACGGAAAGACAATGAGGGAGAGAAAATCCAAAGTGTTCTTAAGGGATGGTCTAAAGGAGAAACCATGATAAGAAATAAGAAATATCAGAGAAGGAGGTGTTGAAATAGGGACAAATCAGAGGGTAGAAAATGGGTTGAAATGAGGGACAAGTAATATGAATTTAGTTTAATACCTACTAAGGCAGAAGGGCCTGAGCTACATCCAGTAGGTAGTTGGACGTCACAGTCTAAAACTAAGGAGATCTGAGTTACAGGTTTAGAAGATAATGAAATGTAGTAGTTATAACAACAGCTTCAAAGTCAAATAGACAATGAGTTCAATCAAATTCTGCCATGGGATTAGAAAAAATTGGGGGCCTTACTGAGCATACACTTCTTCATTTTAGAATGAAGATGCTAATTCTCAGAAGAGTATTTGGTGTCAATTGGGTGAGACAAGGCAGGTACAAAAGTTAGCAAAGTGCCTGTCACGAGTACTATAGTAAATGCTAAGTAAATGTTAGATGCCGTTACTATTACATAGGTTATTGAGTCATGAATAGAGTAGGAATTGAAGCCAGGATGGAAGCTGATAACCCTGAAGTATGTGAGACAGGAGAATCAAAGACAGAGCCTTGGGGATGCCAACCCAGGAGGGGCAGGCAGAGCTGGAGCAGGCAAAACAGACTAAGAACACACAGAGAGAGGGGGAAGGAGAATCAGGATTGGGTGATAACCTGGAAGCCAATGAAAGAAAGAGTTGCAACAAGTAGGAGGATGATCAGAATCATACTTAGCAGATAAGCAGCAGAAAATTAACCATTAGATCTGTCAATAAGGATGTCTTTGTTGACCTGAACAAAGAGCAATTC
>NW_026652276.1:162459882-162460321 GCF_009828535.3 Hylobates moloch | reverse complement strand
GGAATAGACAAAACAAGAGAGGCCTCCCAATATCGCATGGACATATAATGATAATGTGCCATGAACTGAAAATATAATTATTTGCCACTCAGCACCTGAGGTCTTAGCATCTGGGCCCATGTCTCCAGAAGTGAAGAGCAGAGTCAGATGCCTCCCTCCTCCCCTACAGAGGTCTCCCACCATTCTAACCTCACAGGGCTTGAGGTGGGATGAGATTTAAATTTATATGAAAATACTTACAAATTTTTTTTTTTTTTTTTTTGAGACGGAGTCTCGCTCTGTCACCCAGGCTGGAGTGCAGTGGCGCGATCTCGGCTCACTGCAAGCTCCGCCTCCCGGGTTTACACCATTCTCCTGCCTCAGCCTCTCCGAGTAGCTGGGACTACAGGCGCCCGCCACCACGCCCGGCTAATTTTTTGTATTTTTAGTAGAGACGGGG
>NW_026652276.1:162447295-162459872 GCF_009828535.3 Hylobates moloch | reverse complement strand
TGGTGGGGACAGCATTAGGAGATATACCTAATGCTAAATGACGAGCTAATGGGTGCAGGAAATCAACATGGCACATGGATACATATGTAACAAACCTGCACATTGTACACATGTACCCTAAAACCTAAAGTATAATAAAAAAAAAAAAAAAGAAAAGGCTATACTTTTTCCAATGGAATTGTCATGGTACTTTTATTGAAAGTCAGCTGGCCGGGCACAGTGGCTCATGCCTGTAATTCCAGCACTTTGGGAGGCTAAGGGGGGTGGATCACAAGGGCAGGAGATCGAGACCATCCTGGCTAACATGGTGAAACCCCATCTCTATTAAAAATACAAAAAATTAGCCGGGCGTGGTGGCGGGCACCTTTAGTCCCAGCTACTCGGGAAGCTGAGGCAGGAGAATGGCGTGAACGTGGGAGGCGGGGTTCACAGTGAGCCGAGATCGCGCCACTGCCCTCCAGCCTGGGTGACAAAGCAAGACTCCGTCTCAAAAAAAAGAAAAAGAAAGTCAACTGACTATATGTTTTCATCTATTCCTGACTTTTTTTCTATTACATTGATCTATATTTCTATACCAATACTGTCCTGATCATTGAAGCCTTATAGCAAGTCTTGAAAAACCAAATAAGGTCAGTCCTCTAACTTCGTTCTTCTTTTTCAGAATTGTTATTCTTGGTCCTTTGCATTTCCATATGCAGTTTAGAAAAATCTTGTCAATTTCTCCAAAAACAACAAGAACAACAAAAAACCTGCTAGAGTTTTGATTGGGATTTCTTTGACTCTACAGATCAATATGGGGAAATTTCACATCTGAAAGACAGTGAGCCTTCTGTTCTATAAACATCATGTATGTTTCCAGTTATTTACCTGCCAAATATCCTATTGCCATCAACCCTTAATTTCACTTCAACAGGACTTGATTTTTTTCCAGCAACATCCTCACATTAAAAGCTTTAAGGCAAGCCACACTCTGAAAAGACTTGCATCATTTTTTTGTTTTTTTGAGTTCATGTCCTTTGTAGGGACATGGATGAAGCTGGAAACCATCATTCTCAGCAAACTATGACAAGCACAAAAAACCAAACACCGCATGTTCTTACTCATAGGTGGGAACTGAACAATGAGAACACTTGGACACAGGAAGGGGAATATCACACACCGGGGTCTGTTGTGTGGTTAGAGGAGGGGGGAGGGATAGCATTAGGAGATATACCTAATGTAAATGATGAGTTAATGGGTGCAGCACACCAACATGGCACAGGGATACATATGTAACAAACCTGCACGTTGTGCACATGTACCCTAGAACTTAAAGTATAATAAAAATATATATTAAAAAAAAGACTTGCATCTTTTATGAAACTTTGCCCATAAGTCCCTTCTCTACCCTTTCAAAAGTCTTTTCTTGAAGGTCCAGCTCAAATAACTTCTCTTTGAAGTTATCTGCTTATCCAAGCTTATGATCTTTTCCATTCTTTGAACCTCTTCTATATCATTGAATACCTCAAACTAACATTACATATTACCAGCTATTGTTTGGTATTTCTTGATGTATAAGGTCTCTTTAAGCAGACAGATTGCAAACTTCTTGGGTCTTATAGCTAAACCCAGAGCAATAAATATGTTTTCCTAATCTTATTAAGTCATTTTAGGAAAAGGAAGAATTACTTTTATTTGTGGTTTTATTTTCTGGATGGAACAAAAGTTAGGATGTCAAATATCAGGAAAGTATTTCTGATGCATACTTGTTGATGAGACTTAAAAGAAGCAATTATCCTGCTGAGTTCTCCATCATTATGTATATGCCATTCTCTTTCCTACAATCACATATTCTCCTAGCCAATCATCATTTAAAATGTTATTTTATCAGACTATCTAGAAAACATCTTTCCTGACTAAATGTTACATGACCTTAATACCATTTATAACTTTATATCTTTGTGCATGTTTATATACGACTTGCATCATTTTATTTATTTATGATTTTAATTTTGAAACAAGGTCTTGATATGTTGTCCAGGCTGGTCTCAAACTCCTGGGATCAAGCAATCCTCCCACCTTGGCCTCCCTGGTAGCTCAGACTATAGGTGCATGTCACTGTGCCCAACCATATAATTTAATATTTAGTTGTATTGCTTTATAAAAGTTATTATGTTGTGTAAAGATGTGTTAAGGGCAGAGACTTTGTGTTATAAGTTAATTCTAGACTACCTTAAGGCATGAAATTATGCCTTTTATTTCTTTTTAACTTATACATAAAATAAAATAGAATGCTATGGAATTAACATGTGCTCAATATATTCTTTGATAGCAATAATTCATCAATGTTTCTGAGTGACAAATGACTACAAATGGCCATCCTGCCAAGCAATTTTCATGGCACTACAAGTTGGCCGACTTAGGGACATATACAGAAGATAAAGGCAAGAAGAAATTCTTTATCTTTCAAATATTTAATTTAAAATATACTTTGTATTTTGAAAGCCAAATTGAAGTTGAGCTATGGCATTTGAAGGACGAACAGAGTTGGCTTTCCAGCAAAAAAAAAAAAAAAAGTAAAGCTGAAAGCTTAATCTCTCAAACAGAAAAATAATCACTGTCATACTTTCATGAAGCGAAAGGATTAATAATGCAACTTTAATAAGGGAAGAGCACTTGAGAAGGCAAATATTTTTTTAAAGGGCAAAAATTTAAGAGTGAGTAAGAGGAATACTAAATAATAGATTATAAAAAAACTTTGAAAACAAGGTTTTTTTTAAAAAAACAAATATGTACAGAGCTAGTATTTACTGGGAAGAAAAAAATAAAAGCAAAATACAGGTTTGTACAATATCAATAGAACGATCAGAAATGAAAGAAAACTAAGGTGATAATTGCCTTAATGGGTAAAAATAAAGAAAGAACAAACTAGATCAAAAAAGGTCTGAAAATAAGCATCCCGTCAATTCTGATAAAATGCAATGAAACAAGTACAACTGAAGGGACTAAGTAATCTAATCAGAAGAAAGATAGCAAAAATGCTGGAAAAATATAATTAGGGAAAATAATATGCTTGCTTCATTGGTTTGGTTGAATAATCCAGTTAGCAATTTAGCAAAAATAATTTGATCCTGACTATAGCAAAAGGACAGAGAGTTACTGCGATACAAATTTAAATAAGATATGGTCTCTGTTTGAGGATACCATACACATACACAAATATACACATGTACACATACATGTAAATATGTGTATATGCATATACAGGATATGTGTTGCAGGCATTAGAGACACAGGAGTGTGATAAGCTATAAAAAAAATACTATAAGTGTGCTAAGAAAGGTATGAATAAAATAGGTTGATGTTAAGAGGAGGGGCTGCTGTCTCTTTAAAGTGAAGATAAAATAAAATGAGAGCAACAAGAAGACTGAGAATAGATGGATTCAGAAGTCACAGTGTTTTTCCAAATAATGAAAGTCATCAGCCCTAATGTATAATACTGTTTTTTTAAAAAAGTAAATGGCAGTATGACCCTCACAAAGAGTAGAGATTATTGAAAAGTGCCTTTAGGAAAAGTAATAGAACAAACATTAAAAACTAAAGTTATAAGGAAATTTGCCAAGAAAAAAAATTGATTCCTGAAACTGGAATCATTCCACTCACAAATGTGTTTGCATACTTATCAAGAGTCTAACATAGGCCGGGCACAGTGGCTCATGCCTGTAATCCCAACACTTTGGGGGGCCAAGGCAGGTGGATCACCTGAGGTCGGGAGTTTGAGACCAGCTTGACCAAGATGAAGAAACCCCGTCTCTACTAAAAACACAAAACTAGCTGGGCGTAGCGGTACATGCCGTAATCCCAGCTACTCAGGAGGCTGAGGCAGGAGAATCATTTGAACCCGGGAGGCGGAGGTTGTGGTGAGCCGAGATCACGCCATTGCACTCTAGACTGGGTAACAAGAGTGAATACATGTGCAGAACGTGCAGGTTTGTTATACAGCTATACACGTGTTATGGTGGTTTGCTGCACCCATCAACCCTCATCTAGGTTTTAAGCCCAGCATGTATTAGGTATTTATCCTAACGTTCTCCCTCCCCTTGACCCCCACCAACCAACAGGCCCCGGTGTGTGATGTTTGCCTCCCTGTGTCCATGTATTCTCATTGTTCAACTCCCACTTATGAGTGAGAACATGCGGTGTTTGGTTTTCTGTTCCTGTATTAGTTTGCTGAGAACAATGGCTTCCAGCTTCATCCATGTCCCTGCAAAGGACATGAACTCATTCTTTTTTTATGGCTGCATAGTATTCCATGGTGCATATGTGCCACATTTTCTTTATCCAGTCTATCATTGATGGGCATTTGGATTGGTTCCAAGTCTTTGCTATTGTAAATAGTGCTGCAATAAACATATGTGTTTTTAAAGCATTTAAAATTTAATGCACCTAGGGCTGAGTGTTGTGGCTCACACCTTAATCTCAGAACTTTGGGAGGCTGAGGCAGGAGGATGGTTTGAGGCCAGGAGTTCAAGACCAGCCTGGGAAACATGGTGAAAACCTGTCTCTACTAAAAATATAAAAATCAGCCAGGCATGGTGGTGTGCACATGTGGTCCCAACTACTTGGGAGCAGGAGAATTGCTTGAACCTGGGAGGTGGATGTTGCAGTGAGCCAAGATCATGCCACTGCACTCCAGCCTGGGTGACAGGGCAAGACTCTGTCTCCAAATAAATAAATAAATAAATCAAATAAAATGCAATGCACCTGGACATGGTCTTCTGGTCCTATGAATTCATTTCAAAGAATGATGCACAATAATTTTTATGTAAAAATGCTTACCTCACCAATATCTTGAAACAACATACTCGTAAAACAATATGTAAATGATGTGCATATATATATATATATAAAAAAAATATGACAGCATAATATATCCTTAAAGTCTGTTACAAAAACTGACATGATATAAAGTAATATATTATTTAAGTATAAGCACTAGAGTCAGATATCCTAGGTATACAGGCAGGCTCTGATACTTATTTGCTATGAATGACAGCATAAGGAGGCAGACAAATTCCTAGGCAGACAGGGACAGGTCCCAGGTGAAACCCGATCTACAAGCCAAAAACAGTTTAAAGCCTGAAAACTGAGCTACCAGTCCATAGAGCCCGTGACTGGAATGAGAACTTCCTTGATGCCTTTTAACCAATTGAATTGTGCTTTTTCCAGGCACACCCATGGACCAATCAGCATGCACTCTCCTATTATGAGCCCATAAAAACCCTGGACTCAGCCTCGCAGAGGGCTACCTGCTCTTGGGTCCCTTCTCTGCTGAGAGATCTCCTTCTGTCGCTCAATATAATTCTTCTCTGCCCTCCTCAGTCTCTGGTGTCTGAGTATCTAATTCATGTTGGTCATGGCACAAGAACCCAGAATTTGCCACTCTGCAGGCAGCAGGAGCAAATGATCTGTAACACGAAGAATGTATAACATTTCTTGGGGATCTCAGACCTTGGGACTCTCTGGGTGAGAGCTGTAACAGCACTTGGGGCTCAACAGTTCCTGGCATCTCTGAGTTTTCGGGTGTCACCACATTCCCCTTGTCTACATGCCAGCACCCAAGACCGAAGCAGGTTGCTGCACACCCAGCCCAGCCATAGACTGAGTGCGGATCCTGTGGCAGGTGCAGCATCCAGACTGGGGTGCAAGCCAAGTGCAGCCTGCAGTGGGCGGGTGAGCAGCGTGCACCTAGTGAGCCTGAGCAAAGAGGCATCAGCCGCAGAGATTTCCAGCCAGCGAAGCGGCACTGAAGGGGTCGTGTAACACCGGAATCCTCCCTCCTGCTCACCAAACTATGGGGGAAAAAGAGCTGCTGGGTGTGTTTCTCACCCACCACTGAACTACGAAAGCCATGACAGTTGGTTCAACATATACAAATCAATAAATGTGATTCACCACATAAACATAATTAAAAACAAAAACCATACAATCTTCTCAGACAGGGAAAAATTTTAGATAAAATCTAATATCGTTTCATGATGAAAACCTCAAAAAACTAGGCACAAAGAAACATACCTCAAAATAATAAAACCAATCTATGATAAACCCACAGAAAACAGTAGGCCGAATGAGCAAAAATCTGGCAGCATTCCCCTTAAAAACTGGAAAAAGATAAGGGTGCCCACTCTCATTACTCCTATTCAACATAGTACTGGGAGTTCTAGCCAGAGCAATCAGGTAAGAGAAAGAAATAAGACATCCAAATAATTAAAGAAGAAGTCAAACTATCTTCATGGACAATATAATTCTATACCTAGAAAGCCCTAAAGTCTCCACCAAAAAGCTTCTGAAACTGATAAACAACTTCAAGAAAGTTTTAGGAGACAAAATCAATGCACAAAAATCAGTAGCATTTCTATATATCAATACCATTCATGTTGAAAGCTAAAGCAAGAAAAAAATTCCATTTACAATAACACACACACAAAATGAAATACCTAGGAATACATCTAACCAGGAAAGTGAAAGATATCTATAAGAAGAACTATAAAACACTACTAAAAGAAATTATAGATGACAACAACAAATGGAAAAGCATTCCATGCTCATGGATTGGAAGAATCAGTATCAGCAAAATGGCCATACTGCCCAAAGCAATCTGCAAATTCAACACTATTCCTATCAAACTACCAATGTCATTTTTCACAGAACTAGAAAAAATATATAAAATTAAAAATTCAGATAGATTCCAGCACCTACCTCCTGAAAGACAAAAAAAAAAAAAAAAAGTTAAAATTCATATAGAACCCAAAAAGAGCTGAAATAGCCAAAGCAATCCTAAGCAAAAAGAACAAAGCAGGAGGCATCACGTTGCCCAACCTCAAACTATACTCTAATGCTACAGTAATTAAAACAGCACACTACTGGTACAAACACAGACATATAAACCAATGGAACAGAATAGAGAACCCAGAAATAATGCCCCATACCATTCTGCTTTCATGCTGCTGATTAAGACATATCAAAGATTGGGTAATTTATACAGGAAAAAGGTTTATTGGACTTACAGTTCCACATGGCTGGGGAGGCCTCACAATCATTACGGAAGGTGAAAGGCACATCTCACATGGCAGCAGACAAGAGAACAGCTTCTGCAGGGAAACTCCCCATTTTAAAACCACCATTATCTCGTGAGACTCATTCACTATCACGACAACAGCACATAAAAGACCCGTTCCCATAATTCTATCACCTCCTAGCAGGTTCCTCCCATGACGTGGGAATTGTGGGAGTTACAATTCAAGAGGAGAGTTGGGTGGGGACACACCCAAACCATATCATTCCACCCCAGCCCCTGCCAAATCACATGTCCTGACATTTCAAAACCAATTACACCTTCCAAACAGTCCCCCATAGTCTTATTTCAGCATTAACTCAAAAGTCCACAGTTCAACATCTCATCTGAGACAAGGCAAGTCCCTTCCACCTATGAGCCTGTAAAATCTAAAGCAAGTTAGATAGCAGATACAATGGGGGTACAGGCATTGGTTAAATACTGCTGTTCCAAATGGAAGAAACTTGCCAAAACCAAGAGGCTACAGGCCCCAGGCAAGTCCCAAATACAGCAGGGCAGTCAAATCTTAAAGTTCCAAAATGATCTCCTTTGACTCCATGTCTCACATCCAGGTCACATGATATAAGAGGTGGGTTCCTGTGGTCTTGGGAAGCTCCACCCCTGTGGTTCTGTAGGGTACAGCCTCCCTCCCACTTGCTTTGATGGGCTGGTGTTAAGTGTCTGTGGCTTTTCCAGGCATAGAGTGCAAGCTGTCAGTGGATGTACCCATCTGAGGTCTAGAGGACGGTGGCCCTCTTCTCATAGCTCCACTAGGCAGTGCCCCAGTAGGAATTCTGTGTGGGGGCTCCGACCCCACATTTCCCTTCTGCACTGGTCTATCAGAGACTCTCCACGAGAGCCCCACCCCTGCAGCAAGCTTCTGCCTGGGTATCTGGGCATTTCCATACGTCCTCTGAAATCTAGGCAAAGGTTCTCAAACCCCAATTCTTGACTTTTTGTGCACTCGTAGGCTCAACACCATATGGAAGCTGCCAAGGCTTGGGGCTTGCACCCTCTGAAGCCACAGCCCAAGTGCTATCTTGGTCCCTTTCAGCCAAGGCTGGAACAGCTGGGAAACAGGGCACCAAGTCCCTAGAGTGCAAGCAGCATGGGAACCCTAGGACCAGCCCATGAAACCACTTTTCCTCCTAGGCCTCCCAGCCTGTGATGGGAGGGGCTGCCTTGAAGACCTCTGATATGCCCTGGAGACATTTTTCCCATTGTCTTGGGTATTAACACTCAGCTACTTGTTACTTGTGCAAATTTCTGCAGCTAATTTAAATTTCACCTCAGGAAATGGGATTTTCTTTTCTATCTCATTGTCAGGCTGCAAATTTTCCAAACTTTTATTCTGTTTCCCTTTTGAAACTGAATGCCTTTAACAGCACCTAAGTCACTTCTTGAAGGCTTTGCTGCTTAGAAATTTCTTATGCCAGATATCCTACATCATCTCTCTCAAGTTCAAAGTTCCACAGATCTCTAGGGTAGGGGCAAAATGACACCAGTCTCTTTGCTAAAACATAACAAGAGTCACCTTTGCTCCAGTTCCCAACAAGTTCCTCATCTCCATCTGAGAACACCTCAGCCTGGACCTTATTGTTCATATCACTATCAGCATTTTGGTCAAAGCCATTCAACAAGTCTCTAGGAAGTTCCAAATTTTCCCACATTTTCCTGTCTTCTTCTGAGCCCTCCAAACTGTTCCAACCTCTGCCTGTTGTCCAGTTCCAAAGTCGCTTCCACATTTTCAGGTGTCTTTTCAGCAATACCCCACTTTACTGGTACCAGCTTACTGCATTAGTCTGTTTTCACATTGCTGATAAAGACATACCTCAGACTGGGTAATTTATACAGGAAAAAGGTTTATTGGACTTATAGTTCCATGTGGGTGGGGAGGCCTCACATCCATGGCAGAAGGTGAATGACACATCTCACATGGTGGCAGACAAGAGAAGAGCTTGTGCAGAGAATCTCTCCTTTTTAAAATCATCAGATCTCATGAGACTCATTTCACTATCACAAGAACAATGTAGGAATAACCCACCCCCAAAATTCAATCACCTCCCACCAGGTTTCTCCCACAACATCTGGGAATTGTGGGACTTACAATTCAAGACGAGATTTGGGTGGGGACACAGCCAAACTCTATCACCCACAGATATCTAATCTTTGACAAAATTGACAAAAATAAGCAATGGAGAAAGGACTCCCTATGCAATAAATAGTGCCAGGATAGCTAACTAGTCATGCTCAGAAGAATGCAACTGGACCCCTAGCTTTCACTGTATATAAAAAATTAATGCCAGATGGATTAAAGATTTAAACGTAAGACCTCGAACTATAAGAATCATAGAAGAAAATCTAGGAAACACCATTCAGGATATTGGCCTTGGGAAAGAATTTATGACCAAGTCTTCTAAAGAAATTGCAACAAAAGGCCGGGCATGGTGGCTCATGCCTGTAAGCCCAGCACTTTGGGAGGCCGAGGCAGGTGGATCACCTGAGGTCAGGAGTTCGAGACCAGTCTGACCAACATGGTGAAACCCTGTCTCTACTAAAAATACAAAAATTAGCCAGGCGTGGTGGCATGTGCCTGTAATTCCAGCTACTCAGAAGGCTGACGCAGGAGAATCGCTTGAACCCAGGGGGCAGAGGTTGCAGTGAGCCAAGATTGCACCATTGCACTCTAGCCTGGGCAACAAAAGCGAAACTCCATCTCAAAACAAACAAACAAACAAACGAACAAAAAACAAAACAGAAAAGAAAAGAAAAATTGATGAGTGGGACCTAATTAAACTAAAGAGATTCTGCATAGCAAAATAAATTATCAAAAGAGTAAACAGACAAGCTACAGAACGGGAGAAAATATTTGCAAACTATCCATCTGACAAAAGTCGAATACCCAGAATCTATAAAGAACTTAAACAATTGAACAAGCGAAAAACAAATAACCCAATTTAAAAATGGGCAAAAGACATAAACAGCACTTCTCAATAAAGGCATACAAGCAGCCAACAAACATTAAAAAATGATCCATATCACTAATCATCAGGGAAATGCAAATCAAAACCTCAATGAGATATCATTTTACACCAATCAGTATGGCTATTACTAAAAAGTCAAAACAACAGATGCTGGTGAGGCTGTGGAGAAAAGGGAATGCTTATATGCTGTTGGTGGGCTTGCAAATTAGTTCAGTCACTGTGGCAAGCAGTTTAAACATTTCTCAAAGAACACAAAAGTACCATTCAATCCAGCAATCCCATTACTGGGTAGATATCCAAAAGAAAACAAATCATTTTACCAGAAAGACACATGCACTTACATGTTCACTGCAAACCTATTAACGACAGCAAAGACACAGAACCAACCTAGGTGTCCACTAACAGTGGACTAGACAGAGAAAAATGTGGCACATATGCACCATAGAATACTATACACCTATAAAAAAGAATGAAATCATGTCCTTTACAGCAACAAGGATGCAACTGGAGGCCATCATCCTAAGCAAACTAATGCAGTAACAGAAAACCAAATATTGCATATTCTCACTTATAAGTGGGAGCTAAATACTGGGTAATCATGGACATAAAGATGGCAACAAGTGAAACTGGGAACTAATAGAGGGGAGAGCAAGAGAGGGAGGCAAGGACTGAAAAATTAACTACTGGGTACTATGATCAGTACCTGGGTGATGAGACCATTCATACCCCACACCTTAGCATGACACAATATACCCAGTTAACAAAAGTGCACATATACCTCCTGAATCTAAAATAAAAGTTAAAAAAAAAGAAAGAAAAAAAGGACAGAAGAGATACAAGATGCAAAGTATTCCATCCAACAGAAACAGTAACAATAGACTTTTGGCTGGATTTGCTCTTTGCATTCAGAGATCAGAGATCAATGTGAAAAAGAGGAATCCAATGACTAAAATACTGATTCTACATTGTTCTTCCTGTCTACCTTAATATTGAAAACATTAAGGGGGACAAAGAAAGCTTCATGCTATTTGATTATTATTTTCATCAAAAGGGTATCCATTTAAATTTTTTTCTCATTTCAAAGTGATATATTCATTAAAGAAAAAATTTGAAAATCTGGTAATTAAAAAATGAGGAAATAAAAACCATCTTTAACGTTTTTTTTTTTGTTTTGTTTTTTTGTTTTTTTTATTATACTTTAGGTTTTAGGGTACATGTGCACAATGTGCAGGTTTGTTACATATGTATCCATGTGCCATGTTGATTTCCTGCACCCATTAGCTCGTCATTTAGCATTAGGTATATCTCCTAATGCTGTCCCCGCCCCCCCCACCCCCCACCCCACAACAGTACCCGGAATGTGATGTTCCCCTTCCTGTGTCCATGAGTTCTCATTGTTCAATTCCCACCTATGAGTGAGAACATGCGGTGTTTGGTTTTTTGTCCTTGCGATAGTTTACTGAGAATGATGTTTTCCAGTTTCATCCATGTCCCTACAAAGGACACGAACTCATCATTTTTTATGGCTGCATAGTATTCCATGGTGTATATGTGCCACATTTTCTTAGTCCAGTCTATTGTTGTTGGACATTTGGGTTGGTTCCAAGTCTTTGCTATTGTGAATAGTGCCGCAATAAACATACGTGTGCATGTATCTTTATAGCAGCATGATTTATACTCCTTTGGGTATATACCCAGTAATGGGATGGCTGGGTCAAATGGTATTTCTAGTTCTAGATCCCTGAGGAATCGCCACACTGACTTCCACAATGGTTGAACTAGTTTACAGTCCCACCAACAGTGTAAAAGTGTTCCTATTTCTCCACATCCTCTCCAGCACCTGTTGTTTCCTGATTTGTTAATGATGGCCATTCTAACTGGTGTGAGATGGTATCTCACTGTGGTTTTGATTTGCATTTCTCTGATGGCCAGTGATGATGAGCATTTCTTCATGTGTTTTCTGGCTGCATAAATGTCTTCTTTTGAGAAGTGTCTGTTCATGTCCTTTGCCCACTTTTTGATGGGGTTGTTTGTTTTTTTCTTGTAAATTTGTTTGAGTTCATTGTAGATTCTGGATATTAGCCCTTTGTCAGATGAGTAGGTTGCAAAAATTTTCTCCCATTCTGTAGGTTGCCTGTTCACTCTGATGGTAGTTTCTTTTGCTGTGCAGAAGCTCTTTAGTTTAATGAGATCCCATTTGTCAATTTTGGCTTTTGTTGCCATTGCTTTTGGTGTTTTAGACATGAAGTCCTTGCCCACGCCTATGGCCTGAATGGTATTGCCTAGGTTTTCTTGTAGGATTTTAATGGTTTTAGGTCTAACATTTAAGTCTTTAATCCATCTTGAATTAATTTTTGTATAAGGTGTAAGGAAGGGATCCAGTTTCAGCTTTCTACATATGGCTAGCCAGTTTTCCCAGCACCATTTATTAAATAGGGAATCCTTTCCCCATTTCTTGTTTTTGTCAGGTTTGTCAAAGATCAAATAGTTGTAGATATGC
>NW_026652276.1:162401174-162447195 GCF_009828535.3 Hylobates moloch | reverse complement strand
GTACATGTGCACAATGTGCAGGTTTGTTACATATGTATCCATGTGCCATGTTGATTTCCTGCACCCATTAACTCGTCATTTAGCATTAGGTATATCTCCTAATGCTGTCCCTCCCCCGCCCCCCAACCCCACAACAGTCCCCGGAGTGTGATGTTCCCCTTCCTGTGTCCATGAGTTCTCATTGTTCAATTCCCACCTGTGAGTGAGAACATGCGGTGTTTGGTTTTTTGTCCTTGCGATAGTTTACTGAGAATAATGTTTTCCAGTTTCATCCATGTCCCTACAAAGGACACGAACTCATCATTTTTTATGGCTGCATAGTATTCCATGGTGTATATGTGCCACATTTTCTTAATCCAGTCTATCGTTGTTGGACATTTGGGTTGGTTCCAACTCTTTGCTATTGTGAATAGTGCTGCAATAAACATACGTGTGCATGTGTCTTTATAGCAGCATGATTTATAGTCCTTTGGGTATATACCCAGTAATGGGATGGCTGGGTCAAATGGTATTTCTAGTTCGAGATCCCTGAGGAATCGCCACACTGACTTCCACAATGGTTGAACTAGTTTACAGTCCCACCAACAGTGTAAAAGTGTTCCTATTTCTCCACATCCTCTCCAGCACCTATTGTTTCCTGATTTTTTAATGATGGCCATTCTAACTGGTGTGAGATGGTATCTCACTGTGGTTTTGATTTGCATTTCTCTGATGGCCAGTGATGATGAGCATTTCTTCATGTGTTTTTTGGCTGCATAAATGTCTTCTTTTGAGAAGTGTCTGTTCATGTCCTCTGCCCACTTTTTGATGGGGTTTTTTGTTTTTTTCTTGTAAATTTGTTTGAGTTCATTGTAGATTCTGGATATTAGCCCTTTGTCAGATGAGTAGGTTGCAAAAATTTTCTCCCATTCTGTAGGTTGCCTGTTCACTCTGATGATAGTTTCTTTTGCTGTGCAGAAGCTCTTTAGTTTAATGAGATCCCATTTGTCGATTTTGGCTTTTGTTGCCATTGCTTTTGGTGTTTTAGACATGAAGTCCTTGCCCACGCCTATGTCCTGAATGGTATTGCCTAGGTTTTCTTGTAGGATTTTAATGGTTTTAGGTCTAACATATAAGTCTTTAATCCATCTTGAATTAATTTTTGTATAAGGTGTAAGGAAGGGATCCAGTTGCAGCTTTCTACATATGGCTAGCCAGTTTTCCCAGGACCATTTATTAAATAGGGAATCCTTTCCGCATTTCTTGTTTTTGTCAGGTTTGTCAAAGATCAGATAGTTGTACCTATGCGGCATCATTTCTGAGGGCTCTGTTCTGTTCCATTGATCTATGTCTCTGTTGTGGTACCAGTACCATGCTGTTTTGGTTACTGTAGCCTTGTAGTATAGTTTAAAGTCAGGTAGCGTGATGCCTCCAGCTTTGTTCTTTTGGCTTAGGATTGACTTGGCGATGCGGGCTCTTTTTTGGTTCCATATGAACGTTAAAGTAGTTTTTTCCAATTCTGTGAAGAAAGTCATTGGTAGCTTGATGGGGATGGCATTGAATCTATAAACTACCTTGGGCAGTATGGCCATTTTCACGATATTGATTCTTCCAACCCATGAGCATGGAATGTTCTTCCATTTGTTTGTATCCTCTTTGATTTCATTGAGCAGTGGTTTGTAGTTCTCCTTGAAGAGGTCCTTCACATCCCTTGTAAGTTGGATTCCTAGGTATTTGATTCTCTTTGAAGCAATTGTGAATGGGAGTTCACTCATGATTTGGCTCTCTGTTTGTCTGTTGTTGGTGTACAAGAATGCTTGTGATTTTTGTACATTAATTTTGTATCCTGAGACTTTGCTGAAGTTGCTAATCAGCTTAAGGAGATTTTGGGCTGAGACAATGGGGTTTTCTAGATATACAATCATGTCATCTGCAAACAGGGACAATTTGACTTCCTCTTTTCCTAGTTGAATACCCTTTATTTCCTTCTCCTGCCTGATTGCTCTGGCCAGAACTTCCAGCACTATGTTGAAAAGGAGCGGTGAGAGAGGGCATCCCTGTCTTGTGCCAGTTTTCAGAGGGAATGCTTCCAGTTTTTGCCCATTCAGTATGATATTGGCTGTGGGTTTGTCATAGATAGCTCTTATTATTTTGAGATACGTCCCATCAATACCTAATTTTTTGAGAGTTTTTAGCATGAAGCGTTGTTGAATTTTGTCAAAGGCCTTTTCTGCATCTATTGAGATAATCATGTGGTTTTTGTCTTTGGTTCTGTTTATATGCTGGATTACATTTATTGATTTGCATATGTTGAACCAGCCTTGCATCCCAGGGATGAAGCCCACTTTATTATGGTGGATAAGCTTTTTGATGTGCTGCTGGATTCGGTTTGCCAGTATTTTATTGAGGATTTTTGCATCAATGTTCGTCAAGGATATTGGTCTGAAATTCTCTTTTTTGGTTATGTCTCTGCCAGGCTTTGGTATCAGGACGATGCTGGCTTCATAAAATGTGTTAGGGAGGATTCCCTCTTTTTCTGTTGATTGGAATAGTTTCAGAAGGAATGGTACCAGTTCCTCCTTGTACCTCTGGTAGAATTCGGCTGTGAATCCATCAGGTCCTGGACTCTTTTTGGTTGGTAAGCTATTGATTATTGCCACAATTTCAGAACCTGTTATTGGTCTATTCAGAGATTCAACTTCTTCCTGGTTTAGTCTTGGGAGAGTGTATTTGTCGAGGAATTTATGCATTTCTTCTAGATTTTCTAGTTTATTTGCATAGAGGTGTTTGTAGTATTCTCTGATGGTAGATTGTATTTCTGTGGGATCGCTGGTGATATCCCCTTTTTCATTTTTTATTGCATCTATTTGATTCTTCTCTCTTTTCTTCTTTATTAGTCTTGCTAGCGGTCCATCAATTTTGTTGATCTTTTCAAAAAACCAGCTCCTGGATTCATTAATTTTTTGAAGGGTTTTTTTGTGTCTCTATTTCCTTCAGTTCTGCTCTGATTTTAGTTATTTCTAGCATTCTGCTAGCTTTTGAATGTGTTTGCTCTTGCTTTTCTAGTTCTTTTAATTGTGATGTTAGGGTGTCAATTTTGGATCTTTCCTGCTTTCTCTTGTGGGCATTTAGTGCTATAAATTTCCCTCTACACACTGCTTTGAATGTGTCCCAGAGATTCTGGTATGTTGTGTCTTTGTTCTCATTGGTTTCAAAGAACATCTTTATTTCTGCCTTCATTTCATTATGTACCCAATAGTCATTCAGGAGCAGGTTGTTCAGTTTCCATGTAGTTGAGCGGTTTTGAGTGAGTTTCTTAATCCTGAGTTCTAGTTTGATTGCACTGTGGTCTGAGAGACAGTTTGTTATAATTTCTGTTCTTTTACATTTGCTGAGGAGGGCTTTACTTCCAACTATGTGGTCAATTTTGGAATAGGTGTGGTGTGGTGCTGAAAAAAATGTATATTCTGTTGATTTGGGGTGGAGAGTTCTGTAGATGTCTATTAGGTCCACTTTGTGTAGAGCTGAGTTGAATTCCTGGATATCCTTGTTAACTTTCTGTCTCGTTGATCTGTCTAATGTTGACAGTGGGGTGTTAAAATCTCCCATTATTATTGTGTGGGAGTTTAAGTCCCTTTGTAGGTCACTCAGGACTTGCTTTATGAATCTGGGTGCTCCTGTGTTGGGTGCATATATATTTAGGATAGTTAGGTCTTCTTGTTGAATTGATCCCTTTACCATTGTTTAATGGCCTTCTTTGTCTCTTTTGATCTTTGTTGGTTTAAAGTCTATTTTATCAGAGACTAGGATTGCAACCCCTGCCTTTTTTTGTTTTCCATTTGCTTGATAGATCTTCCTCCATCCCTTTATTTTGAGTCTATGTGTGTCTCTGCACGTGAGATGGGTTTCCTGAATACAGCACACTGATGGGTCCTGACTCCTTATCCAGTTTGCCAGTCTGTGTCTTTTAATTGGAGCATTTAGCCCATTTATATTTAACGTTAATATTGTTAGGTGTGAATCTGATCCTGTCATTATGATGTTAGTTGGTTATTTTGCTCATTAGTTGATGCAGTTTCTTCCTAGCCTTGATGGTCTTTACAATTTGGCATGTTTTTGCAGTGGCTGGTACCGGTTGTTCCCTTCCATGTTTAGTGCTTCCTTCAGGAGCTCTTTTAGGGCAGGCCTGGTGGTGACAAAATCACTCAGCGTTTGCTTGTCTGTAAAGTATTTTATTTCTCCTTCACTTATGAAGCTTAGTTTGGCGGGATAGGAAATTCTGGGTTGAAAATTCTTTTCTTTAAGAATGTTGAATATCGGCCCCCACTCTCTTCTGGCTTGTAGAATTTCTGCCGAGAGATCAGCTGTTAGTCTGATGGGCTTCCCTTTGTGGGTAACCTGACCTTTCTCTCTGGCTGCCCTTAACATTTTTTCCTTCATTTCAACTTTGGTGAATCTGACAATTATGTGTCTTGGAGTTGCCCTTCTCGAGGAGTATCTTTGTGGCGTTCTCTGTATTTCCTGAATCTGAATGCTGGCCTGCCTTGCTAGATTGGGGAAGTTCTCCTGGATAATATCTTGCAGAGTGTTTTCCAACTTGGTTCCATTCTCCCTGTCATTTTCAGGTACACCAATCAGACGTAGGTTTGGTCTTTTCACTTAGTCCCAAATTTCTTGGAGTCTCTGTTCATTTCTTTTTATTCTTTTTTCTCTAAACTTCCCTTCTCTCTTCATTTCATTCATTTCATCTTCCATCAGCGATACCCTTTCTTCCAGTTGATCGCATCTGGTACTGAGGCTTCTGCAATCTTCGTGTAGTTCTCGATACTTGGCTTTCAGCTCCATCAGCTCCTTTAAGCTTCTCTCCATTTGTTATTCTAGTTATCCATTCTTCTAATTTTTTTCAAAGTTTTTAACTTCTTTGCTATTGTTTTGAATTTCCTCCCGTAGCTCAGAGTAGTTTGACCGTCTGAAGACTTCTTCTCTCAACTCGTCAAAGTCATCCTCCATCCAGCTTTGTTCTGTTGCTGGTGAGGAACTGCATTCCTTTGGAGGATGAGAGGTGATCTGCTTTTTAGAGTTTCCAGTTTTTCTACTCTGTTTTTTCCCCATCTTTGTGGTTTTATCTACTTTTGGTCTTTGATGATGGTGATGTACAGATGGGTTTTTGGTGTGGATGTCCTTTCTGTTTGTTAGTTTTCCTTCTACCAGACAGGACCCTCAGCTGCAGGTCTGTTGGAGTTTAC
Organism: Hylobates moloch; assembly: GCF_009828535.3. Lineage (NCBI taxonomy): Eukaryota > Metazoa > Chordata > Mammalia > Primates > Hylobatidae > Hylobates > Hylobates moloch. The sequence continues at coordinate 162,441,970 of NW_026652276.1, read as the reverse complement.
TAGAGGTCCACTCCAGACCCTGTTAGCCAAACATTTTCAAATGATGCCTAAGATTTTAGTTGCCTTGTGTGCATCCACAGCCTGCAAAGAGAGATGATAAGGACGTCATGGAGCCAACAAGACTTCTGGTAACCTCACTACATACATCCAGTGCCTATTCTGCATGCCTAAGTTTAGAGTTCTTTTATATACCTCTAAGGCCAGCAAAATGCTCAGGTCCGCTTGGTAGGGTAAACATAAAGAACATACACAGGCTGGGTGCAGTGGCTCACATCTGTAATCCCGGCACTTTGGGAGGTCGAGGCAGGTGGATCACAAGGTCAGGAGATGGAGACCATTCTGGCCAACATAGTGTAACCCCGTCTCTACTAAAAATACAAAAATTAGCCGGGCGTGGTGGCACGCACCTGTAGTCTCAGCTACTCAGGAGGCTGAGGCAGGAGAATAGCTTGATCCTGACAGGTGGAGGTTGCAGTGAGCCGAGATCACCAATGCACTCCAGCCTGGCCAAGACTCCATCTCAAAACAAAACAAAACAAATGAAAACAAAATCATACAAAAAAAATCAGCATCATAAGGGAATGTAGCCTTTCAACAGAGATGATGCTGTTCTTACGTTAATCTCAGAGACAGTATTTCAAGAGAGTGGCAAGTCTGTTCCTGGTAAAATTTTAACCATTAGGATTGCAGATAAATGTTTGAAATCTCCCCCACCCCCACACCAACCAGTCTTCCCTCATCAATCCAGGACAGTGTTTGAAGTGTGGGTGCTTTTTGTTGGTTGTTTATCCATTATCATGTTTTTGTATTTTAATAGTCTACAGGCCATATTAAAGAACATGGCTTTTTGATTGATAAAAGGGATTATAGATGTTGGCTCAAGTTCAGGGCCACCATCATATACCTAGCAAGAGCTCATGCTTCTTTAGGTAATGTCAAAGCGTTTTGTATTTTTCCTTCTTAAGCTTTATAACATTTTGTGAATAAGACAAGTATTATTTAAAATTATAGTTGTCAATCCAGGCTTTCATAGTTCAGATGTTATAATATTTGCTAGGGACCCTCAACACATATATAAAAATATATTGCTCACTCTATAATCCTCTTTAACAAAAAGTGTCACAGAGGGAGTCCACCCACGGTGATATTAGGGGCAATATCATCATCTCCTTTGGATATTATGAATAATGTCACAGAGGTGACATAATGTCACATAATGTCCACCCATGGGGATATTTGTGGCAATATAATTATCTCTCATGAATATTATGAATAATGTCACAAAGGGTGACCACCCACGGTGATATTAGGGGCAATGTCATCATCGCCATGGATATTATGAATAATGTCACTAAGGGTGTACACTCCCTGCAATATTAGGAATAATATAATCTTCTTTTTTGGATATTACAAATAATAGTATCACCAAGGATGTACACCTTGTGTGACATTAGACAGAATATAATCTCCTTCATTGGATATTATGAATAATAGTATCACCAAGGGTGTACATTCCATGGGATATTACAAGTAACATCATCTCCTCCCTTGGATATTACAAATAATAGCATCACAGAGGGTGTACATCCCGTGTGATATTAGAAGTAACATGATCTCCTCCCATGGCTATTAAGAATAATAGCATCACAAAGGGTGTATGTGTCCCAAGCGATATTAGGAGTAACATTATATCTTTCCTTGTATATTACAAATAATAGTATCACAGAGAATGTACACCCTGTTCAATATTAGGAGTAACATCATCTCCTTTTCTAAATATTATGAATAATAGTATCACAGAGGGTGTACACCCCGTGCGACATTAGCAGTAACATCGTCTCCTTTCTGAGACATTATGAATAATAGTATCACGAAGGGTGTACACCCTGTGCAATATTAGGAGTAACATCATCTCCCTTAAATATTACAAATAATAGTATCACAGAGGGTGTACACCCCATGCAATATTAGAAGTAACATAATCTCTTCCCTTAAATATTACGAATAATAGTATCACAGAGGGTGTACACCCTGTGTGATATTAGAAGTAACTTCATGACCTCCCTTGGATATTGTGAAGAATAGTATCAGCGAGGGTGTACACCCCGTGTGATATTAGCAGCAACATCATCTCCTCCCGTGGATATTCTGAATAGTATCACAGAGGGTGTAAACCTCCTGTGATATTAGAAGTAATATCATCTCTTCTGTTGGATATTACAATAGTATCACAGAGGGTGTACGCTCCCTGAGTTATTAGGAGTAATTCCTCTCCTCCATTGGATGTTATGAATATTATCACAGAGGGTATACACCCACTACGATATTAGGAGTAATATCATCTCCTCATTTGGATGTTACAAAGAGTGTCGTAGAAAGTGTACACCCCCTGCAATATTGGGAGCCATATCATTTCCTCCCTTGGATATTGTGAATAATATTACAGAGGGTGTACACACAAAGTGTGTACAATATTAGGAGTAATATCGTCTCCTCCCTTGGATATTACAAATAATATCACAAAAAGTGTACACCCACTACTATATTAGGAGTAATATCTCCTTCCTTGGATATTATGAATAGTATCACAAAGGGTGTACAACCACTGAGACATTAGGGGTAATATCTCCTCCCTTGGATATTACAAATATAATCACAAAGGGTGTACACACAGGGTGTGTAGGATATTAGGAGTAGTATCACCTCCTTCCTTGCATATTACAAATAATATCACAGAGGATGTACATCCACTGTGATATTAGAAGTTATATCATCTCCTTTTTTGGATATTATGAATAATATCACAGAGAGTATACACCCACTGCAATATCAGGAGTAATATCTCCTTCCTTGGACGTTATTATGAATAATATCACAGAGGGTGTATGCCCACTGAGATATTAGAGTAATGTCATCTCCTCCCTTGGACTTTATTATGAATAATATCACAGAGGGTGTATGTCCATTGCGATATTAGGAGTAAGGTCATCTCCTCACTTAGACATTATTACAAATAGTATCACAGAGGGTGTTCATCCACTGCGATATTAGGAGTAATGTCATCTTCTCCTTGGACATTACTACGAATAATATCACAGAGGGTGTACGCCCATTGCCTTGGACATTACTACGAATAATATCACAGAGGGTGTACGCCCATTGCGATATTAGGAGTAATGTCCTCTCCTCCCTTGGACATCATTACGAATAATATCAGAGAGGGTTTAAGCCTACTGTGATATTAAGAGAAATGTCATCTACTTTTTGGACATCATTATGAGTAATATCACGGAGGGTGTACGCCCACTGTGATATTATAAGCCTATTGAGATATTGGGAGTATTGTAATCTCCTGCCTTGGACATGATTATGAATTATATGACAGAAGGTGTACGCACACTGAGGTATTAGAAGTAATGTTTTCTCCTCCCTTGGACATCATTACGAACAATATCCCAAAGGGTGTACGTTCACTGCGATATTAGAAGTAATGTCATCTCCCTTCTTGAAAATCATTATGAGAAACGTCACGGAGGGTGTACGCCCACTGTGATATTAGAAGTAATATCATCTTTTTTCTTGGACATCATTACGAATTATATCATGGAGGGTCTACACTCACTGCAATAGTAGTAATAATATCATCTTTCCCCTTGGATATTACAAATTATATCACAGAGGGTGTACACACATGGTGTTTATGATATTAGGAGTAACATCATTTCCCCCATTGGATATTACAAATAATATCACAGAGGATGTACACCCCTTGCGATATTAGGAGTAACATAATCTCCCCCCTTAAATATTATGAATAATATCACAGAGGGTGTACAACCCTGAGATATTAGGTGTAATATCATCACCCCCTTTGGATATTGTGAAGAATATCACAGAGGGTGTACACACAGGATATTTACATTATTATAAGTAATATCATCTCCCCCTGAGATATTGCAAATAATATCACAGAGGGTGTACACCATCTGCGATATTATTAGGAGTATCATGTCCCTTCTGGGATATTATGAAGAATCTCACAGAGGGGGTACACACCCTGCGATATTATTAGGAGTAATATCATCTCCTCCCCGGGTACACACCCTGCGATATTATTAGGAGTAATATCATCTCCTCCCCGCTGGGATATTACGAAGAATCTCGCAGAGGGGGTACACCCCTGTGATATTATTAAGAGTAATGTCATCTCTCCCCTGGGGTACTGCAAAGAATCTCACAGAGAGAGTACACCCCTGCGATATTAAGAGTAATATTATCTCCCCCCTGGGAAATTACAAAGAAACTCATAGAGGGGGTAACCCCCCTGCAATATTATTAGGAGTAATATCATTTCCTCTCACCAGGGATATTATAAAGAATCTCACAGAGGGGGTACACTCCCTGAGATATTATTAGGAGTAATATCATTTCATCCCTGGGATATTACAAAGAATATCACAGAGGGTGTACACCCCCTGAGATATTAGAAGTAATATCGTCTCCCCCATGGGATGTTACAAAGAATATCACAGAGGCGTACACCCTGCGAAATTATTAAGAGTAATATTATCTCCTCCCCCCTGGGATATTACGAAGAATCTCACAGAGGGTATACACTCTCTGCAATATTATTATAAGTAATGTCATCTCCTCCCTCCTGAGATATTACGAAGAATCTCGCAGAGGGGGTACACCCCTTGCAATATCATTAAAGGTAAGGTCATCTCCTCCCCCCAGGGATATTATGTAGAATCTCACAGAGGGAATACCTACCCTGCGATATTATTAGGAGTAATATCATTTCCTCCCCACTGGGGTATTATGAAGAATTTCGCAGAGGAGGTACACCCCCTGGGATACCATTAGGAGTAATGTCATCTCCCTTCTGGGATATTACAAAGAATCTCGCAGAGGGGGTACATTCCCTGCGATATTATTAGTAGTAATATAATCTCCTCCCCCCTGGGATATTATGAAGAATCTCACAGAGGAGGCACACTGCATGTGATATTATTAGGAGTAATATCATATCCCTCCTGGGATATTACAAAGAATTTCACAGAGGGTGTACAACCCTTGAGATATTAGAAGTAATATGACCTACCCCCTGGAATGTTACAAAGAATATCACAGAGGGTGTACATCCCTAACAATATTAGAAGTGATATCATCTCCTTCCTAGAATGTTATGAAGAATATCACAGAGGGTGTACACCGCCTGCAATATTAGAAGTAACATCATCTCCCACCTGAGATATTATGAAAAATATCACAGAGAGTGTACATTTTATGCGATGTGAAATGTAACATCATTTCTTCCCTGAGATATTATGAAGAATATCACAGAGGGTGTACACCCCCTGCGATATTAGGAGTAACAACATCTTCCCCCCTTGGATATTAGGAAGAATATCATGGTGTAAACCCCCTGCGATGTTAGAAGTAACATCATCTTCTCTTTTGGATATCACAAAGAATAACACAGAAGGTGTACACCCCCTGCTATATTAAGTGTAACTGAGTAACCTCATCCCCCTCTTGGATATTTCAAGGAATATCACAGGGAGTGTACATCCCCTGCAATATTAGAAGTAACATTATCTTTAAACTTGGATATTATGAAGAATATCACAGAGAGTGTACACACAGGGTGTTTACAATATTATAAGTAATATCATCTCCCCCCTCAGATATTAAGAATAATATCACAGAGGGCATATAGCTCCTGGGATATTATTTGGAGTAATATCATCTCCCTTCTGGGATATTACAAAGAATCTCACAGAGGAGGTACACCTCCTGCAGTATTACAAGGAGTAATGTAATCTCCCACCTGGGATATCACGAAGAATCTCACAAAGGGGGTACAGCCCCTACGATATTATTAGGAGTAATGTCACCTACATTCTGAAATATTACAAAGAATCTCGCAGAGGGGGTACACCCCTGCGATATTATTAGGAGTAATATCATCTCTTCTCTCCACTGGGATATTACGAAGAATCTCACAGAGGAGTATACACCCTGGGATATTATTCTGAGTAATATCATCTCCTCCCACCTGAGATATTATGATAAATCTCGCTGGGGGAGTAAATCCCTTGCGATATTATTAAAAGTAATGTCATCTCCTCCCCCCAGGGATATTACAAAGAAGCTCACAGAGGGGGTACACACCCTGCGATATAATTAGGAGTAATATCTCCTCCTTCCTGCGATATTACAAAGAATCTCGCAGAGGGGGACACCCCCTGCAATATTATTAGGAGTAATGTCATATCCCCCCTGGGATATTACAAGGAATCTGGCAGAGTGGGTACACCACCTGTGATATTGTTAAGAGTAATATCGTTTCCTACCCCCTGGGATATTACAAAGAATCTCTCAGAGGGGGTACACTCTCTGCAAAATTATTAGGAGTAATGCCATCTTCCCCCGGGACATTACGAAGAATATCACAGAAGGTGTACACCCCCTGAGATATAAGAAGTAATATCATCTCCCTCCTGGGATATTACAAGAATATCACAGAGGGTGTACACTCCCTGTGATATTAGAAGTAACATCATCTCTGCCTGAAATATTATAAAAAATATTGCAGAGAGTGTACAAGCCCTGTGATATTAGGAGTAACATTTTCTTCCCCCTGGGATATTACAAATAATATCACAGAGGGTGTACACCCCCTTCAATATTAAGTAACATCATCTCTTCTCTGGGATATTATGAAAAATATCACAGAGAGTGTACACTTTATGCGATATTAGGAGTAACATCGTTTCTTTCCTGGGATGTTATGAAGACTATCACAGAGGGTATACACCCCCTGCGATATTAGAAGTAACATCATCTACCCCCTTGGATATTACAAAAATATCTTAGAGGGTGTACACCCACTGTGATATTAGGAGTAACCTCATCTCTCCCCTTGGACATTACGAAGCATATCACAGAGGGTGTACACTTCCTGTGATGTTAGGAGTAACATTATCTCACCCCCCCAGAATATTACGAAGAATATCGCAGAGGGTATACACCCCCTGCAATATTAGAAATAATATTATCTCCCCCTTGGGATACTACAATAAATATCACAGAGAGTGTACACTTTATGTGATATAAGGAGTAACATAATTTCTTCCTGGGATATTATGAAGAATATCACGGAGGGTGTACATCCCCTGCGATATTAGGAGTAACATCATCTACCCCGTTCGATATTATGAAAAATGTCACAGACAGCGTACACTCCCTGCGAAATTAGGAGTAACATCATCTCCTCCCTTGGATATTACGAAGAATATCACACAGGGTGTACATTTCCTGCGATATTAGGAGTAACATAACCCCCCCCTTGAATATCATGAAAAATGTCACAGAGGGTGTACGCCCCCTGTAAAATTGGGAGTAATATCATCTCTTCCCTTGGATATTTCGAAGAATATCACAGAAGGTGTACACCCCCTGCGATATTAGGAGTAACATCATCTCCCTCCACCCCGGATATTACGAAGAATATCACAGAGGTTGTAAACCCCTTGCAATATTAGAAGTATCATCATCTCTATTTTTGGATATTACTAAGAATAACACAGAGGGTGTACACCCCCTGTGATGTTAAGAGTAACATCATCTTCCCCTTTGGATATTTTGAAGAATATCACAGAGGGAGTGTCCATCCCCTGCGATACTAGAAGTAACTTCAACCCCTACCTCGGATATTATGAAGAATATCACAGAGGGTGTACACACAGGGTGTTTACAATATTATAAGTAATATCATCTCCCCCCTCAGATATTAAGAATAATATCACAGTGGGTGTACATTCCCTGCGATATTATTAGGAGTAATATCATCTCCCTTTTGGGATATTATGAAGAATCTCACAGAGGAGGTACACTCCCAGCAATATTATCAGAAGTAATGTCATCTCCCCATGGGGATATTACGAAGAATCTCGCAGAGAGGGTACAGCCCCTGCTATATTATTAGGAGTAATATCACCTTCTCCCTGAGATATTACAAAGAATCTCGCAGAGGGGGTACACCCCAGCAATATTATTAGTAGTAATATGATCTTTCTCCTGTGATATTACCAAGAATATTACAGAGGGTGTACACTCCCTGCGATATTAGGAGCAACATGATCTCTTCCTGGGATATTACGAAGAATATCACAGAGTGGGTACAGCACTTGTGATATTATTAGGAGTAATGTCATCTTCCCCCTGGGATATTATGAAGAATCTCGCAGAGGGGGTACATGCCTGCGATATTATTAGTAGTAATGCCATCTCAACACAGAGGGAGTGCATCCCTCAATGCAGAGGGAGTACACCCCCTACAATATTATTAGGAGTAATATCATTTTTCTCCTGGGATATTACGAAGAATCTCACAGAGGGTGTACACCCCCTGAGATATTAGAAGTAAAATTATCTCCCCCCGGGATGTTACAAACAATATCATAGAGAGTGTACACTCCCAGCAATATTAGAAGTAATATCATCTCCCTCCTGGGATATTACCAAGAATATTACAGAGGATGTACACCCCCTGTGATATTAGGAGTAACATCATCTCTTCCTGGGATATTAGGAAAAATATCACAGAGGGTGTACACACTCTACGATATTAGAAGTAACATTGTCTCCCCCCTTGGATATTACAAAGAATATCACAGAGGGTATACACCCCCTGCAATATTAGAAGTAACATCATTTCCCCCTGGGATATTGTGAAAAGTATCACGGAGAGTGTACACCTTATGCGATATAAGGAGTAATATCATTTCTTCTCTGGGATATTACAAAGAATATCACAGAGGGTGTACACCCCCTGTGATATTTGGAGTAACATCATCTGCCCCCTTGGATATTATGAAAAATATCACAGGGAATGTACACCCCCTGTGAAATTAATCATTTCTTCCCTTGGATATTACCAAGAATATCACAGAGGGTGTATACTTTCTGCCATATTAGTAGTAACATCATCTCCCCACTTGGATATTACAAAGAATGTCGTGGAGGGTGTACACCTGCTGTGATATTAGGAGTAACATCATCTCCCTGCTCAGATCATATGAAGAATTTCACCGAGGGTGTACATCCCATGCTATATCAAGAGTAACATCATCTCCTGCCTTGGATATTAGGAAGAATATCACAGAGGTTTTAACCCCCACGATATTAGGAGTAACATCATCTCCACTTTCGGATATCACGAAGAATATCACAGAGGGTGTACACCCCTTGCATTATTAAGAGTAACATCATCTCCCTTCTTGGATATTTTGAAGAATATCACAGAGGGTGTACACACAGGGTGTTTACAATATTACAAGTAATACCGTCTCCCCACTGGGATACTAAGAATAATATCATCTCCCTTCTGGGATATTATGAAGAATCTCACAGTGAAGGTACATCACCCTGCTATATTATAAGGAATAATGTCATCTCCCCCCGGGATATTATGAAAAATCTCGCAGTGGGGGTACAAGCCCTGCGATATTATTAAGAGTAATATCATCCCCTCCCCCTGGGATATTACAAATAATCTCGCAGAGAGGGTACACCCCACGATATTTTTAGGAATAATATCTCCTCCCCATTGGGATATTATGAAGAATCTCGCAGAGGGGGTACACCCCTTATGATATTATTAAAAGTAATGTCATCTCTTCCCGCCAGGGATATTACAAAGAATCTTACAGAGGCGCTGCACACCTGCCATATTAGTAGGAGTAATATCATCTCCTTCCCGCTTGGATATTATGTAGAATCTCACAGAGGTTTTACACCCCCAGCGATATTAGAAGTAATATCATCTCCCCCCGAGATATTACAAAGAATATCACAGAAGGTGTACACTCACTGCGATATTAGGAGTAACATTATCTCTCTTGGGATATTACAAAGACTATTGCAGAGGGTGTATACACCCTGCCATGTTAAGTGCAAAATTATCTCCCTGCTGGGATATTACAAAGAATATCACAGAAGGGGTACATCCCCTGTGATATTAGAAGTAACGTAATCTCCCTCCTGGGATATTATGAAAAATATCACAGAGGAGGATACACTTTATGTGATTTTAGGAGTAACAACATTTCTTTCCTGCGATATTATAAGGAATATCACAGAGGGTGTACACCCCCTGCGATATTGGGAGTAATATTATCTACCCCCTTGGATATTACGAACAGTATCACAGAGGGTGTACACCCCCTGGGAAATTAGGAGTAACATCATATACCCCCTTTGATATTACAAAGAATATCACAGCAGGTGTACAGTTCCTGTGATATTAGGAGTAACGTCATCTTCCCTCTTCGATATTGTGAAGAATATCACAGAGGGTGTGCATGCCCTGCGATATTAGGAGTAACATGGTCTCCCCCCTTGGATATTGCAAATAATTTCACAGAGGGTGTACACCTTCTGCAATATTAGGAGTAACATCATCTCTTCCCTTGGATATTTCAAAGGATCTCACAGGGGGTGTACCCCCTGAGATATTAAGTGTAACATCATTTCCCATCTTGGATATTATGAAGAATATTACAGAGGGTGTACACGCTGGGTGTTTATGATATTAGAATTAATATCATCTCTCCCCTTAGATATTACAAAGAATATCACAGAGTGTGTACACACAGTGTGTTTATGATATTAGGAGTAAGACCATCTATCGCCTTGGATATTATAAAGAATGTAAAAGAGGGTGTACACACAGGGTATTTATGATATTAGGAGTAATATCTCTTCCCTTGGATATTATGAATAATATCACGGAGGGTGTACACTCACTGTGACATTAGGAGTAATATCTTCCTTCCCTTTTTATATTACATATAATATCACAGAGGGTGTTCACCCACTGCTACATTAGGAGTAATATCGTCTTTTCCCTTGGATATTACAAATAATATTATGGAAGGCATACACCCACTGTGATATTAGCATTAATATAATCTCCCCCCTTGGATATTACAAAATATATCACAGAGGGTGTACACCCCCTGCGAAGTAATATCCTCTCCCATGTTGGATATTATGAATAATATCACAGAGAGTGTACACCCCTTGTGATATTAGGAGTAATATCATCTTATTCCTTGGATATACAAATAATAACACAGAGGGTGTACACCCCCTGCAAAGTAATATCTCCCCACTTGGATATTGCGAATAATATCACAGAGGTTGTACACCTTCTGTGATATTAGGAGTAATAAAATCTTTCCCCTTGGATATTACAAATAATATCACAGAGAGTGTACATACCCTGCAAAGTAATATCATCTCCCCACTTGGATAATATAAATAATATGACAGAGGGTGTACACCTTCTAAAAAGTAATATCATCCCTTCCCTTGGATATTACGAATAATATCACAGAGGGTGTACATCCCCTGCAACATTAGGAGTGATATCATCTCCCCCCTTGGATATTATGAATAATATTGTGAAGGGTATATACCTTCTGTGAAGTAATGTCATCTTCCCCCTTGGTTATTACAAATAATATCACGGAGCTTGTACACACCCTGCCAAGTAATATTCTCTCCCCCCCTTGAATATTACGAATAATCTCACAAAAGTTGTACACCTTCTGTGAAGTAATATTATGTCTCCTCTTGGATATTACACATAATATCACGGAAGGTGTACACCCCTTGCAAAGTAATATCATGTTTCCCCTTAAATATTACGAGTAATACCACAAAGGGTGTACACCTCCTACAATATCAGAAGTAATATCACGTCCCGTTTTGCATATTATGAATAATACCACGGAGGGTGACCACGCCCTGCAATATTATATGTAACATCATGCCCCCCCTTGGATATTACAAATAACACCACGGAGGGTGTACATCTTCTGCAATATTAGGAGTAATATCATGTCCCCCCTTAGCTATTATGAATAATACCATGAAAGATGTACACTCCCTGTGCTATTGGAAGTAATACTGTGTCCTCCCTTGAATATTACAAATAATGTCATGGAGAATGTGCACGCCCTGTGAAGTAATATTATGTCTCCCCTTAGATATTACAAATAATATCATGGAGAGTGGACACCCTCCACAAAGTAATATCATGTTTCCCCTTGGATATTACAAATAATACCACGAAGGGTGTACAACCCCTACGATATCAGGCATAATATCATGTTCCCCTTTGGATGTTATGAATAATATCATGCAGAATGTACCCCTTGCGATATTAGGAGTAATATAATGTCCCGCCTTGGATATTATGAATAATACCACAAAGAGTGTACACCCCCTGCGAGATTAGAAGTAATATCATGTCCCCACCCCGGATATTAGAAATAATACCAAAAATGGTGTACATCCCCTGCGATATAAGGAATAATATCATCTCACCCCTTGGTTATTATGAATAACAATACAGTGGGTGTACATCCCCTGTGATATTCAGAGTAATTCGTTATTATGAATAAAATTATGGAGGGTGTACACCACCTGTGATGTTGAAGGTAATATCATCCTCTCTTCCCCTGGATATTACAAACAATAACACAGGAGGGTGTACAATCCCTGTGATAGTGGGGGTAATATCATCTTCTATTTTCCTGGGTATTATGAACTGTAATACAGGGGGGTGTACACAATCTGCAATATTGAAGGTAATATCATTGTCTCCCCCCCCACCGAATATTATGAACAATATCACAGGGGATTGTACACCTCCTGCAATATTGGGGTAATATCATCCTCTCTTTTCCAAAATATCACAAACAACATCACGGGGGTTGTAGGCCCCCTGCGATACTGGAGATAATATAATCCTCTACCCACCCAGATATTACAAACAATATCACAGGGGGCTGTACATCCCCTTCAATATTGGGGGTAATATCCTCATCCTCTCCCCCCCTGGATATTATAAACAACATCACAGGGGTGTGTACAACAGCTGCAATATTGGGGGTAATATCATCCTCTCCCCCCGAATATTATGAACAATATCACAGGGAGTTGTACACCCCCTGCAATATTGGGGGTAATATCATTCTCTCTACCCCTGGATATTATGAACAATATAAAAGAGGGGTGTGCACCCCCTGCGATATTGTAGGTAATGTCATCATCTCCCCTCCTAAATATTACAAACAATATCACAGGGGGCTGTACACCCCTGTGATATTGTGGATAACATAATCCTCTCCCCCCCGTATATTAGGAACAATATCACAGGGGGTATACATCCCCTGCCATATTGGGGGTAATATCATCCTCTCCCCCCCAGATATTACAAACAATATCACAATGGGGTGTACACCCCCTGCCATATTGGGAGTAATATTATCCTCTCCCTCCCCAGATATTACAAAAAATATTCCAGGGGGGTGTACAATCCTTGCAATATTGGGGATAATGCCATCCTCTCTTTTTTGGATATTATGAACTATGTTGTAGTGTACACCCCCAGTGATATTGGGGATAATATCATCCTCTCCCTTTCTGGATTTTACAAACAACAACACAGGGGGTGAACACCCATGATGATATTGGGGATAACATTATACTCCCCCCTCAGATATTATGAACACTATCAAAGGAAGTGTACGCTTCCTGTGATATTGGGGGTAATATCATCCCTTTCCCTCCGGGATATGACAAACAATATCACAGGGGGTGTACACCTCCTGTGATATTGGGGGTAATATCATCCTCTGCCCCCCAGATATTATGAACAATATTGACATGGGGTGTATACCTCTTGTGATATTGAGAGTAATATCATCCTCTTCCCACTTGGATATTACAAATAATATCACAGAGGGTGTACACACAGGGTGTTTATGATACTAGGAGTAATACCATCTTCCCCCTTGGATATTACAAATAATATCACAGACAGAGTACACCCTCTGTGATATTGGGAGTAATATCGTCTCCTACTTTGGATATCATAAACAATATCATAGAGGGGGTACACTTCCTGTGATATTTGGAGTAACATTATCTTCCCCCTTAAATGCTATGAACAATATCACAGAATGGGCACACCCCCTGCGATTTTGAGAGTAACACAATCTCCCCCCATGAATATTACGAACAATATCACAGGGGGTTACATCTCTGCCATATTGGGAGTAACATCATCTTTACCCCTAGACGATATGAAAAATATCACAGAGGGGCTACCCACCCACCCTGTGATATGGAGAGTAACATCATCAGCTGCATTGGATATTACCAATAATCTCACAGAGGAGGTACACCCCCTGTGATACTGGGGGAAATACCATCTCCCCCCTTGAATATTATTAACAATATTACAGAGGGGGTATACTGCCTGCGATATTGGGAGTAACATCATCTCCTTTTTTGGATATTATGAACAATATCACAGAATGGGTACACCCTCTGTGATATTGGATGTAACACCATCTCCCTCCTTAGATATTATGAACAATATAACAGAGGGCATAAACCCCTTGTGATATTGGGAGTAACATGATCTCCCCCCTTTGATATTATGAACAATATCACAGAGGGTGTATACTCCCTGCGATATTGGTAGTAACATCATGTCTTCTTTTGAATACTGTGAACAGTATCACAGAGGGTTCTACCCCCTGCAATATTGGGGGTAACATCATTTCCCCCTTGGATATTATGAACAATATTGCAGAGAGGATACACCCCCTACAATATTGGGAGTAACAAAATTTCCCCCCTTGGATATTATGAACAATAACACAGAGGAAATACACCTTCGCTATATGGGGAGCAATGTCATGTCTTTTGGATTTTACTAACAATATCACAGAGGGTGTACACCCTCTGTGATATTGGTAGTAACACCATCTCCCCGGTTGGATATTATGAACAAAATCATAGATGGGGTACACCCGCTTTGATATTGGGTGTAACATCATCTCCCTTCTTGAATATTATGAACAATATGATAGAGGAAGTCCACCCCTGAAATATTGGGAGTAACATCATCTCCCCCCTGTATATTATGAACAATATCACAGAAGGGGTCCACTCTGTGCGATATTGGGTGAACGTCATTTCCCCCTTGGATATTATGAACCGTATCACAGAGTGTGTACACTTCCTTAGATATTGGGAGTAAGATCATCTCCTCTATTGGATGTTACGAACCATATCACAGAGGGGATACACAACCTGCGATATTGGGAGTAACGTCATTCCCCTCCTTGGATATTATGAACCATATCACAGAGGGTGTACACCTTCTGCAATATTGGGAGTAACGTCCTCTCCCCACTTGGATATTACAAACTCTGTCAGAAAAGGAGCACACCCTCTGAGATATTGGGAGTAACGTCATCTCCTTTCTTGGTTATTACGACCCATGTCACAGAGAGGTACACCCTCTACAATATTGGGACTAACGTCTTCTTCCTTCTTAGATATTACGAAACATATCTCAGAGTGGATACACCCCCTGTGATATTGGGAGTAACGTCTCCTCCCCCCTTTTTTATTACGAACCATACCACGGAGGGGGTACACCCGCTGCGATATTGGAAGTACCATCATCTCCCCTCTTGTATGTTACGAACCATATAACAGAGGGGGTACACCCTCATTTCCTCCTTGAGTATTACAAATAATATCTCTGAGAGGGTACACCATCTGCAATATTGGGAGTTACATAATTGTTGGGAACAGGCCCCCCAAAATCTGGCCATAAACTGGCCCCAAAATGCCGTAAACAAAATCTCTGCAGCACTGTGACATGTTCGTGATGGCCATGATGCCCAGGCTGGAAGGTTGTGGGTTTACTGGAATGAGGGCAAGGAACACCTGGCCCACCCAGGGTGGAAAACCACTTAAAGGCGTTCTTAAACCACAAACAATAGCATGAGCGATCTGTGCCTTAAGGACACGCTCCTGCCAAACCCATCGCTTTATTTTGGCCCATCCCTTTATTTTCCATAAAGAATACTTTTAGTTAATCTATAATCCATAGAAACAATGCTTATCACTGGCTTGCTGTTAATAAATACGTGGGTAAATCTCTATTTGAGGCTCTCAGCTCTGAAGGCTGTGAGACCCCTGATTTCCTACTCCACACTTCTGTTTCTTTTTTAAATAACTTTATTTTTTAATTATTCATTTATTTATTTATTATTATACTTTAAGTTCTAGGGTACATGTGCAAAACTTGCAGGTTCGATACATATGAATACATGCGCCATGTTGGTGTGCTGCACACATTAACTCGTCATTTACATTGTGTGTGTCTTTAATTCCTCTAGCACCGCTGGGTTAGGGTCTCCCCGGCCGAGCTGGTCTCGGCACATACTCTTCCCCCTTAAATATTAGGAACAGTATCACAGAAGGGGTACACCCCCTGCGACACTGGGAGTAACGTCGTGTCCCCCCTTACATATTATGAACAATATCACAGAGAAGGTAGACCCCCTGTGATACTGGGAGCAACGTCATCTTTCCCCTTAAAAGTTACGAACAATATCACAGGAGCGGTACACCCCCTGAGATACTGGGGGTTACGTCATTTGCTCCCTTGGATATTACAAACAATATCACAGAGGGGGTACGAGTGCTGTGATACTGAAAGTAACATCATCTTCCCTACTGGATATTACAAACAATATTGCAGAGGCAATACACCCCCTGCTATCCTGGGAGTAAAGTCATCTCCCACCTTGGATATTACAAAGAATATCACAGAGGGGGTACACCTCCCTGTGATACCGGAATAAACGTCACCTCCCTTCTTAGATATTATGAAAAATATCACAGAGAAGGTACACCCCCTACAATACTGGGAGTAACGTCATCTCGCCCCTTGCATATTACGAACAATATCACAGAGGGGGTACAACCCTTGCGATACTAGCGTAACGTCATCTCCGTTTTTTGATGTTACAAGCAATATCACAAACAGGGTACACTCTCTGCGATTCTGGGAGTAATGTCATCTCCCCCCTTGGATATTACAAACAATATCACAGAGTGGGTACATTTCCTGACATACTGGGAGTAACATCATCATTCCCCTTAGATATTACAAACATATCACGGTGAGGATAGACCTGCTGCAATACTGGGAGTAACGTAATCTCCCCCCTTGGATATTAGGAACAATATCACAAAGGGGGTACACCCCATGCGATACTGAAAGTAACGTCATCTCCCCCCTTGGATGTTATGAACAATATAACAGAGGGGATACACCTTCAGTGATACTGGGAATAACGTTATCTCCTCCTTGGATATTAGGAATAATTTCACAGAGGGTATACATCACCTGTGATACTGGGAGTAATGTCATCTCCCTCCTTTGATATTACGAACGATATCACAGACAGTGTACACATAGGATGTTTATGACATTGGGAGTAATATCATCTCCCCCCTTGGATATTATGAACAATAGTACAGAAGTTGTACACCCACTGCTACAACGGGAGTAATATGATCTCCCCCTTGGATATTATAAACAATATCACATAGGGTGTATACACACCTGTGACACTGAATGTAATATTATCTCCCCTCCTTGGATGTTATGAACAATATCACAGAGGGTGTACATTCAATGCGACATTGTGAGTTATATCATCTCCCCCTTTGGATATTATGAACAATATCACTGAGGGTGTACACCCCTGTGACATTGTGAGTAATATCATCTAACTTCTTGGATATTATAAACAATATCACAGAGGGTGTACATTCAATGCGACACAGGGCATAGTATCATCTCCCCCCTTGGATATTACAAACAACATCACAGAGGGTGTACACCAGCTGTGACATTGGGAGTAATATCATATATCTCCTTGGATATTACAAACAATATCACAGAGGATGTACATCCCCTGTGACAATGGAGGTAGTATCATCTCCCCCCTTGGATATGATGAACAATACGCAGAGGGTGTACACCCCCTGTGATATTGGGAGTAGTATCATCTCCCCCCTTGAATATTACAAACAATATCATAGAGGGTATACACACCCTGTGACATTGGAAGTAGTATCATCTCCACGAACAATATCACAAAAGGTGTACATCCCCTGGGACATTGGGAATAGTATAATCTCCCACCTTGGATATTGCAAACAATATCACAGAGGGTGTTCATCCCCTGTGAAATTTGGAATAGTATTACCTTCCCCTTGGATATTACAAACAGTATCACAGAGGGTGTACACCCTCTGCAACATTGGAAGTAGTATCATCTCCCCCCTTGGATATTACAAACAGTATCACAGAGGGTGTACACCCCCTGTGACATTGGGTGTAGTATCATCTCCCCCCTTGGATATTACAAACAATATCACAGAGGGTATGTACACAAGGTGTTATGATATGGGGAGTAGTATCACATCCTTCCTTGAATATTATGAACAATATCACAAAGGGGGTACACCTGCTGCGATACTGGGAGTAATGTCATCTCCCCCATTGGATATTACAAATGATATGAGAGGGGTACACCCCCTGCGATAATGGGTGTTATGATATCTCCCTCCTTGGATATTATGAAGAATATCACAGAGGGGGTACACCTTCTGCAATACTGGGAGTAACGTCATTATCCCCCTTGGATATTACCAAAAATATCACAAAGGGTGTACACCCCAGGCAACATTGGCAGTTACATCATCTCCCACTTTGGATATTACAAACAATATCACAGAGGGTGTACACCCCATGCGACATTGGGAGTTATATCATCTCCCACCTTGGATATTAAGAACAATATCACAGAAGGTGTACACCCCCTGCGACATTGTGAGTAACATCATTCCCCCTTTGGATATTAAGAACAGTAACAGAGAGGGTGTACATCCTCTGTGATTTTGTACAAACAATATCACAGAGGATGTACATCCCCTGTGACATTGGAAGTAGTATCGTCTCCCTCCTTGGATAATACAAACAATAACAGAGAGGGAGTACATCCCCTGCGACATTGGAAGTAATATAATATCCACCATTGGAAGGTACACCCGTGTGACATTGGGAGTAATATTACTCCCCCCTTAAATATTATGAACAATAACACAGAGGGTATACACCCCCTGTGACATTGGGAGTAATATTATCTCCCCCCATGGATATTACAAATAATATCACAGAGGGTGTACACTCAATGCAACATTGGGAGTAATATTATCTTTTCCCTTGGATATCACAAATCAATATCACAGAGACATACATCCCCTGCAACTTTGGAAGTAGTATCATCTCACCCCTTGGATATTACGAACAATAACACAGAGGGTGTACACCCCCTGCAATATTGGAAGTAGTATCATCTCCCCCTTGGATGTTACGAACAATATCACAGAGGGTGTACACCCCCCGCGACACTGGGAGTAGTATTATCTCCCATCTTGGGTATCACACACAATATCACAGAGGGTGTACACCTCCTGCGACATCGGGGGTAGTATCATCGTCCCCCTTGATTATTACGAACAGTATCACAGAGGGTGTACAACCACTGTGACATTGGAAGTTGTGCCATCTCCCCGTTTGGATAATACGTACAATGTCACAGAGGGTGTGCACCCTCGGCAACATTGGGAGTAGTATCATTTTCCCCTTGTATAGTACAAACAATAGCACAGAGAATGTACACTTCTTGCGACACTGAGTGTAGTATCATCTCCCCCTGTGAGTATTACAAACAATATCACAGAGGGTGTACACCACCTGCGACATTGAAAGTAGTATCATCATCCACCTTTGATATTACAAACAATATCGCAGAGGGGGTACACCCCCTGCGATCCTGGTAGTAACGTCATCTCACCCTGTGGATATTACGAACAATATCAGAGAGAAGGTACACTCTCTGAGATACTGGTAGTAACGTCATCTTTCCCCTTAGATATTACAAATAATATCACAGAGAGGGTACACCTGCTGCAATACTGGAAGTAATATCATCTACCACATGAGATATTATGAACAATATTACAGAGGAGGCACACTTTCTGCGATACTGGGGGTAACGTCATCTCCCTCCTTGGATATTATGAACAACATCAAAAAGGGGGTACAGCCCCTGAGATGCTGGGAGTAAAGTCATCTCCCCCCTTGAATATCATGAACAACAATACAGAGGGGGTACACGCCCTTTGATACTTGGAGTAACGTCGTCTCCCGCATTGGATATTACGAACAATATCACAGAGGATGTACACCTTCTGTAATACTGGGAGAAGCATCATCTACCCTTGGGATATTAGAAACAATTTCACAGAGGGTGTACACCCCCTGAGATACTGGGAGTAAAGTCATCTCCCTCCTTGGATATTATGAACAATATCACAGAGGGTGCATACACAGGGTGTTACAATCTTGGGAGTAATATCATCTTCCCCGTTGGATATTAAAAACAATATCACAGAGGTTGTACATACCCTGCGACTCTGGGAGTAATATGATCTCTCCCCTTAGATATTACGAACATTATCAGTTAGGGTGTACACCTCCTGCGACATTGAAAATAATATCATCTGCCACCTTGGATATCATGAACAATATCATATAGAATGTAAATTCCATACGACATTGGGAGTTATGTCATCTCTACCCTTGGATATTATGAACAATATAACAGGGCAGTGAACAAAACCTGTGATATTGTGAGTAATATCATCCTCTCCCCCTCTGAATATTACTAACAATATCACAAGGGGGTGTACACCCCCTACGAAATTGGGAGTAATACCATCCTCTTCCACTATGGATATTACAAACAATATCAAAAGAAGGTGTACACTCCCTGCGATATTGGCAGTAATAACATTCTCTCCCCCTCTGGATATTATGAACAATATCACAGGGGAGTGTCTCAGGGGGCATACCTCCTCTGTGATATGGTCCTCTGTGATATGTGTATATTCCTCTGCGATATTGAGAGTAATATCATCCTTCCCTCCCTGTGTATTACGAACAATATCACAGGGAGTGTATGACCATTGCGATATTGGGGTTAATATCAACCTCTTCTTCCCTTGATATTATGAAAAATATCACAGGGAAGTGTATACCACATGCGATGCTGACAGTAATATCAACCTCTGCTCCCCTGGATATTACTAACAATATCACAGGAGAATGTACACCCCATGCGATATTGGGAGTAATATAATTTTATCCTCACCTGGATATTACGAACAATATCACAGGGGGGTGTACACTGCCTGCGATATTAAAAGTAATATCATCCTCTCCCCTTCTGGATGTTAGCAACAATATCACAAAAGGAGTGTACATTCTTTGTGATATTCGGAGTAGTATCATCCTGTTTTTTCCTGAATATTCGGAGAAATATCACAGGTTGAGTGTACACTCACTGCTATATTGGGAGAAACATTATACTATACCAGCTGGAAATTAAGAGCAGTATCACGGGGTTGTGGGGGGTGTGTAGAGCCACTGTGATGTTAGAAGTAATATCATTCTCTCCCCTACTAGTTATTAGGAATAATGTCACAGGGGGTTGTACACTCTCTGCTGTATTGCAAGTAATATCATTATCTTTTCATTTAGATATTAGGAACAATATCACAGGAAGGGTGTACTCCCCCTGCACTATTGGAAGTAATATCATCCTCTCTTCTTCTCTATTTTACGAATAATATCACAGGCGGTGCGTACACCCCTTGTTATATTGGGAGTAATATCATCTTCCTTCCACCTGGATTTTCAAAACAATATCACATGGGTGGTGTACATTCCTTCAGTATTGGTAGTAATATCATCTTCTCGCCTCCTGGATATAAGAAACAGCATTACAGGCGGTGTGTACACCCCTTGCAATATTGAGAGTAATATCACCTCTCCCCATGTGGTTATTAGGGACAAAATCACAGGGTGGGTGTACACTTCTTACGTTATTGGGGGTAATATCATCCACTTACCCCCTGGATATCAGGAACCATATCACAGAAGGGGAGTACACCCCCTGCGATATTGTCAGTAATATCCTCTTCCACCCTGGATATTAGAAACAATACCAGAAAGGAGGTGTACACCCACTGTGATATTGGGAGTAATATCAGCCTCTTTCCCACTGGATATCAGGAACAATATCAAGATGGGTGTGTACACCCCCTGAGATATTAGGAGTAATATCAGCCTCTACCCCTCTCCATATTAGGAACAATATACAGGGACAATATATCCCCTGAGATATTGGGAATAATATTATTCTCTTTTCCCTGTACATTAGGAACTATATGACAGCAAATATGTACACCTCCTGCAATATTAATGTTATCCTCTCCCCCACTGAATACTAGAAACAATATCAGACAAGGATGTACACCCCCTGCGATATGGCCACCAATATCATCAGCTCCTTCCCTGGATATTAGGAACAATATCAAAACGTGTGTAAGCACCCTGCGCTACTGGGAGTAATATATCCTCTCTTCCCCTGGATATTAGAAATCATATCACAGGTGAAGTGTACACCCCACCCCCTGTGAGAACGGGGGTAATATCGTCCTCTTTTAACCTTGATATTAGGAGCAATATCACAGGGGTCGTGTACACATTCTTCAACACTGAAAGTAATATCATCTTCTCCCCCCGAAAATAGTAGGAAACATATCAAAGAAGCTTTTAATATTCACGGAAGAAGAGAAGTGTACACCACTTGCGATATTGAGAGTAATATCATTCCCTCACCTAAATATTAGAAACAATATCACCGGGGGAGTGCACACCACCAGTGATATTGGGAGTAATATAATTTTCTACCCCCATGGATATTGAGAACAATATCACAAGGGCGGTGTACACCCTCTGCGAGATTGGGAGTAATATCATCCTTACCCCCCACTTGACACTAGGAACAATATCACAGGCGGATTATACACCCACTGAAACAGTGGGAGTAATATCATCCTTTCTCCCATGGATATTAGAAACAATATCTTACGCGGGGTGTACCGTGCATTCCGTTTTGAGAATAATATCAATTTCTTCATTGCCAGAAATAAGAAACAATATAACAGGTGTGGTGTACACACCCTGTGATATTGCCAATATCACTAACTCCCCCCGGGATATTAGGAACAATATCAAAAAGGGGTGTATCCCCCAGCAATATGGGGATTAATATCATGCTGTCCACCTGGATATTAGGAACAATATCAAAAAAGGGGTGTCCACCCCTTGCGATATTGACAGTAATATCATCCTCTCCCTCCCTGGATTTTAAGAACAATACCACAGAGTTGGTGTACTCTCACTGTGATATTGGGAGTAATGTCATACTCTACCCCCTGGATATTAAAAACAATATCACAGAGGGGGTGTACACCCCCCGCAATATGGCCAGTAATATCATCGTCTCCCACACTGGATATTAGCACCAATATCACAGGGGTGTGTACAGCTCCTGCGCTATTTTGAGTAATATCATCCTCTCTTCCCCTGGCTATTAGGAATAATATCACAGGTTGGGTGTACAACTCTTGCGATATTGGCAGTAACATCATCCTCTACCAACCTGGATATTAGAAACAAAATAACAGGGGGGTGTACACCTACTGCGATATTGGGAGTAATATCATGCTCCCCCCCACTTGATATTAGAAAAAATATCCCAAGAAGGGTGTACATCCTCTGAGATATTGAGAGTAATATCATCCTTTCCCCACCTAAATATTAAAAACAATATCACAGGGTGGAGTGTACACCTCCAACGATATTGGGAGTAATATCATCCTCTCCCTTCCTGAATATTAGGAACAATATCAAAGGGGTCTTTTACACCCCCTGTGATATTGGGAGTAATATCTTTCAAATCCCCCCTGGATTTTAGATACAATATTATGGAGGGCCTGTACACCCCCTGTCATACTGTGAGTCATATCATTTCTCTTCTCTTGAATATTAGAAACGATATCACAGGAGGGGTGTACAGCCCCAGCGATATTGGGAGTAATATCATCCTCTCCCCTTCTCGACATTAGGAACAATATCCCAGGGTGGGTGTACAGCCCCTGCGATATTGGGCGTAATATCATTGTCTGCCAACGTGGATATTGAGAACACTGTCATGGGAGGGTATACACCTCCTTCCATATTGGGAGTAATATCATCCTCTCCTCCCGGATTGTAGGACATATATTGAAGGGGTTTTACAACTTGTGCCATATTGGGAGTAATATCATCCTCTCCCCACCTAGATATTAGTAACTATATCATGGGATGCTGTACAGTTCTTGCGATATTGGGAGTAACATCATCCTCTCCCATCATAGATATTAAGAACACTATCACAGGGGAGGTGTACACCCCCTGTGATATTGAGAGTAATATTATGCTCTCCCCTTCTGGCTATTAGGAACAACATCACAGAAGGGTGCACAGTTCCTGCGATATTGGCAGTAATATCACACTCTCCCTGCCCGGATATCAGAAATAATAATACTATTTATTAATAATTAATAATTGATTGATTTTAAATTATTAAGTCTAATTAAGTTGCAACTATGAATAATTAACAAATTATTAGTTATTTATTAACAATCATTGCTACAATATTATTTATAATAATTATTAATAATTAATATTGATTGTAAATATTAATAAACATGACAATCATGATACCAATTAATATTATCAATTATGTTGATCATAATAATGTTAATAAAAATTAATATTAATGATTAACGTTAGTTGATGGTGATATCAATAATAATGAAATAATATGAGTAATTAATATCAATTACTGTTACTATTACAATTAATATCATATTAGAAAAAATATCAATTCACAATATTGATCATTAATATTAATATTAAGAAGCCATAATTAATCATTAATAATGTTATTACTCCTAATACCGCAGGGGGTCTACACCCACCGGTGATATTGCTTCTAATATCCAGGGAGAGAGGGCATGATATTCGTTTCAGTGTCGCAGTAGGTGTACACCCACCCTGTGACATTGTTCGTAATATCCAGGAAGGGAGAGGATGCTATTACTCCTCATCTAGCAGGAGGTGTACCCACCCTTGGGATATTGTTCCTAATATCCATGGAGGAGAGAGGCTGATATTACTCCCAGTATCTCAGGGGGTGTACATCCACCCTGTGATGTTGTTCTTAATATTCAAATGCCAAGAGGTTGATATTACTCCCAATATCACAGAAAGTGTACATCCCTGTATGATATTGTTCCTAATACACAGAAGAGGAGAAGATAATATTACTCCCTATATCGCAGGAGGTGTACACCCACTCTGTGATTTTTTTTAATACGCAGGAGGGGAGAGGATAATATTATTCCCAATATCGCAAAGGGTGTACACCCCCCCGTGATATTGTCCTCAATATTCAAAGATGGAGAGAATGATATTATTCCCACTATCGCAGAAAGTGTACACCGCCCAGTGATATTGTTCCCATGGCCCAGGAGGGAAGAGGATGATATTACTTTCAATATCGCAGGGGGTGTACACGCCCCCGGTGATACTGTTCCTAATTTCAACGTGGGATAGGATGATATTACTTCCAATGTCGCAGGGGTTATACACAATCCTTTGATATTGTAACTAATATCCAAGGAGGGAGAGGATGATATTACTCCATATATTGCAGAGGGCGTACACTCATCTTTGATACTGTTCGTAATTTCTAGAAGGGGAGATGGTATTACAATATCGTAAACACGCAGTGTGTCCACGGTGGATCTTAATATTCAGCGAGGGAGACGGGGTGATATTACTCCCTATATGGCGAGGTGTGTCCACCCCACCTGTCATATTGTTTCTTATATCCAAGGGGGAGAGGATGATATTACTACCACTATCAAAGAAGTGTACACGCCCCCTGCAATATTGTTCCTAATATCCACGTTGGGAGAGGATGATATTACTCCCAATATCGCAGGGGGTGTACACTTCGTCTGTGATGTTATTTCTACTCTCCAGAATAAGAGAGAATGATATTACTCCCAATAGTGCAGGGGGTGTACACCCCCCATGTGATATTGTTCTTACCAGCTAAAGGAAGAGAAGATAATCTTATTCCTTATACTGCAGGGGTGTATACCCACCGGTGATATTGTTCCGAATATCTAGGGAGGGAGAGCATGATATTACTCCCAATATCGCCATGGGTGTACACCCACCCTGTGATATTGCTCCTAATATCCGGGGGCAGAGTATGACATTACTGCCAATACAACAGTGAGTGTACATCCACCCAGGAATATTGCTCCTAATATTCAGGGAAGGAGAAAATAATATTACTCCCATTATCAAAGAGAGTGTACAACCCTTCTGTGATATTGTTCCTAATATCCGGAGGCGGAGAGGATATTACTTTCAATATTGCAGGCTGTGTACTCCCACCCTGTGATATTGTTCTTTTTTTTTTTTTTTTTTTTTTTTTTTTTTTTTTTTTTTTTTTTTTTTGAGACGGAGTCTCGCTCTGTCGCCCAGGCTGGAGTGCAGTGGCGCAGTCTCGGCTCACTGCAAGCTCCGCCTCCCGGGTTCACGCCATTCTCCTGCCTCAGCCTCTCCGAGTAGCTGGGACTACAGGCGCCCGCCACCACGCCCGGCTAATTTTTTTGTATTTTTAGTAGAGACGGGGTTTCACCGTGGTCTCGATCTCCTGACCTTGTGATCCGCCCGCCTCGGCCTCCCAAAGTGCTGGGATTACAAGCGTGAGCCACCGCGCCCGGCGATATTGTTCTTAATATCCAGGAAGGGAGAGGATGATATTACTCCCCATATACTAGGAGGTGTACACCCACGCTAGGATATTGTTCCTAGTATCAAGGGAGGGGGGAGAGCCTGATATTACTCCCAATATGGCAGGGGGTGTACATGCCTCCTGTGATATTGTTCTTAATGTTCAAAGGAGGAGAGGATGACATTACTCCAGATATCAAAGAAAGTGTAAACCCCGTGCGACACAGTTGCTAATATCCAGAAGGGGAGAAGAGGATATTACTCCCAATATCACTGAAGGTGTACACCCACTCTGTGATATATTTCCTAATATGCAGGGGGGGAGAGGATAATATTATTCCCAATGTAGCAGGAGATGTACACCCCCGTGTGAAAGTGTTTTTGATATTCCAAAGCAGAGGGGATAATATTTCTCCCAATATCGGAAAAAGTGTGCACCCCCGAGTGACACGATTCCCATGATTCAGGAGAGAAGAGGATGATATTACTTTGAACATCGCAGGTGAACACTCAGTGATATTGTTCCTAATTTCAACGTGGGAGAGGATGATATTGACACGCAATATCGTAGAGAGTATAAACACCCCTGTGATATTGTTGTTAATATCCAGTGGGGGAGAGGATGATATTGTTCCCAATATGGCAGAGGTTGTACACTCGTTGTGAAATAGTTCGTAATTTGCTGAGGGGGACGTGATTTACTCACAATATCATAAACACGGTGTGGATCCACCATGGGTCATAATAGCTGGGGGGGGAGAGGGGTTTGCCACTACTCCCCGCATCGAGGGGAGCGTGCACCCCCCTGCGATGTGGATCGTAGTAGCTGGTGGGTGGGGGAGAGGGGTTTGCCACTACTCCCCGCATCGAGGGGGGTGTGCAGCCCCCTGTGATGTGGATCGTAGTAGCCGGGGGGGGATAAGGGGGTTGCTACTACTACTCATATCGCGGGGGGTAACAATATGTCAGTGTGGTGTACGCCCCCCGTGATATAGGGAGTAATATTATCCTCTCCACCACTGAATATCCCGAAGAATATCCCTGGGGGGCCCACACACACGGCGATATGATTAGTAATATCATCTCCTCCCCCAGGTATAATGCAAAGAATATCGCAGGGGTTTTTACACATCCTGCGATATGGGGAGTAGCATCATTCTCTCCCTCCTTGGATATTATGAACAATATCCCAGAGAGCTGTATATTCCCTCCGATATGGGGAGGAAAATCACCCTCTCCTCCTCTTGATTTTACAGACAATATCACAGATCCGTATACACCCCTGCGATATGGGGAGTAACATCATCCTTACCCCCTGGTTATTACGGACAATATCGCAGTAGGGTGTACACCTCCTGCGATATGGAGAGATACATCATCGTCTCCCTTTCTGGATATTATGGACAAAATCGCAGGGGTGTGTACACCTTCTCTCCACCCACAGACTTTACACACAATATCACAGGGGTGTGCCCCTGCGATATGGGGAGTTGCATCATCCTCTCCCCCTCCCTAGATATTACGGACAATATCAGAGTGAGGTGTACACCCCCTTTGATATGGAGAGAAATATCCTCTCCCCTCTTGGATGTTACAAACAATATCACAGGGGTGTGTACCCCCTGCGATATGGGGAGTAATATTATTCTCTCCCTCTCTGGATGTTACAGTCAACTTCTTAAGGGGGCTTCCATTCCCTGCGATGTGGGGAGTAATGTCTTCCTCTCCCTCTCTGGTTGTTATGGACAATATCACAGAGAGGAGTACACGCCCTGCGATATGGGGAGTAATATAATCCTTTCCTTCCCTAGACGTTACGAACAAAACACCGGAGGGTGTACACCCCCTGCAATATGGGGAGTAATATCATCACCTCCACAATACAATTGTCTGTATTGTTACAGACAATGTCACAGGTGAGGTGAATACCACCTGCAATATGGGGAGTAATGTCACCCTCTCCCACTCTAGATGTTATGGACAATATCACAGGAGTGTGTACACTCCCTGCGATATGGGGAGTAATATCTTCCCCTCCACACTTGATGTTACAGACAATGTCACAGGGAGGTGTACACCCCCTGCGATATTGGGAGTAATATCATCCTCTCCCCCCTGAATATTATGAAGAATATCTAGGGGGGGTGAACACCCCCAGCGATATTGGGAGAAATATCATCCTCTCTCCCCGTGGATATTATGAAAAAAATTACAGAAAGGTGAAGAAACCCTGTGATATGGGAAGTAATATCTTCCTCTCCACCCTTGATGTTACGGACAATATCACAGACGGGTGTACACCCCTGCAACATTGGGAGAAATATCATCCTCTTTCCCCGTGGATGTTATGAACAAAATTACAGAAAGGTGAAGAAACCCTGCGATATGGGGAATAATATCTTCCTCTCCATCCTTGATATTACGGACAATATCACAGACGAGTGTACACCCCCTGCGATATTGGGAATAGTATTATCCTCTCGCCCTCTGGATATTATGACCAATATCACAGGAAGGTGCACACTGCCTGCGATATTTGCAGTAATATCATCCTCTGTCCCCCTGGATATTATGAACAATATCACAGGGTTGTGTACACCCCGTGAGATATTGGGATTAATGTCAAGCTCTCCTCCACTTGATGTAATGAACAATATCACAGGGCGGTGAATAAACCCTGCGATATTAGGGGAGTAATATCATCCTCTGCCTCTGTGAATATTATGGACAATATTACAGGGGGGTGTACACCCCCTATGAAATTGGAAGTAATGTTATCCTCTCTCTCCCTGGATATTACAAACAATATGACTGTCAGTGTACACAGGTGTTTATGATATTGGAAGTAATATTATGCCCTCCCCGGATATTACAAACAGTATCACATGTGGGTGTATACCCCCTGAAATATTGGGAGTAATATCATCCTCTCCCCCCTGGATATTATGAAGAATATCACAGGGGGGTGTACACCTCCTGCAATATGGAGTGTAATATCCTCTTCCCTTCTGGTTATTACAAACAACATCACAGGTAAATAATATCATCCTCTCTCCCCCTGGATATTACGAACAATATCACAGGGGGATGCACACCCCTGCGATATGGGGAGTGATATCCTCTCCCTTTCTGGATAGTACGAACAATATCACGGTGGGTGTGTACCCCCTCAATATGGGGAGTAATGTCATCCTCTCCCCTGCCGGATATTACAGACAATATCACAAGGAGGTGTACACCCCCTGTGATATGGGGAGTAATATTATCTTCTTCCCCCTTGAATATTACAAACAATATGATGGCGGGTTGTTCACCCCCTGCAATATGCGGAGTAATATCTTCCTCTCCCCTCTGGATATTATGAACAATATCACAGATGGTGTACACCCAGGGTGTTTATGATATTGGTAGTAATATTATCTCTGCCTCTGCAATATTGGGAGTAATATCATCCTCTCATAATATCCAGTTTGTGCAAAGGCTTTCAAGGGTGAAGTAGCTTGTTGTGGGTGAGTTTGCCAATGCTGCTGAAGTGCAATAAGGAAGGAAGAGCACAGAGACACCAGGTCAGATAAACGCTATTCGACAGAGCTCGTGATGATAGACATGTTCTGAATCTGTGCCAGATAATATGGTAGCCACTAGCCACATGTGGCTATTTAAATTTAAGTTGATATAAATTAAATAAAATCTAACATTTAGCTTTTCTATTACACTAGCTTTATTTCAAATTCTCAGCAGTCACATGTGGCTAGTGGCTGTTGTATTGGACGATATGGAATCAGAAGGTTAGCAGGAACCAGGTAGGTGAGGCTTGGCTCACCAAAGTAAATATTGTGGATTATTTGCTAATTGTGAAGGGTTTGAATTAGGGGACTACTGTAGTTTATTTACATGATAAAATATCTCTGGGGCTGCTGGGAAGAGAGCTGAGGCAGGGAGGAAATCAAGAAAGGAGATAGGGAGGCCAGTTGTAGCCATTGTAGTTGCCTAGGAGTCAGGTGAGGGTAGCCTGGATTAGTATGACAGTAGTGGAGCAGAAAAGTGGATATATTTGGGATTTATTTTGGTGATAGGTCCAAAAGAGGCTGCGGATGAACTTAACAACCTCTGTTGGACCTATCACCAAATATTAACAAATATTTCACATATCACATGTGAGATGTGATGGAAAGAAATGAATCATGGATAACTCCAAAATTTTCATTTCAGCAAAATTCTTTCATTATATGTATTAATGCCATTAATCAGGCTCTATCCATTTTGAAGATGGCTTACATCCTCTTTCTCTCTTCCAGTTATCAATCCATTTCCATGATTAAAGTTACAGCACTTTAGGATTGCATGGTCCTTCTAGTGGGTTCTGCCTCTCCCTTTACACTTCCGTGGACGTTGCTGTTTTCCAGGCCAACAGTGAATTTTTCACGGCCAAATAAAATGGTTAATTCTTAGTTTCAGTCCTACTTAATCTCTGCAGCCTGTGTGGCTGTTGATTCACTCCTTCCTCCATTGGCTCCTAGGCCACTCTCCTGATTCTCTTCCTGCCTCTCCCATGTGCCTTCTCATCAGTCTCTCTGCCTGCTCCTCCTCCAGCCCCTCCCAGTGCTGGCATCCTCAAGTGTGCTCCTTTTTCCATCTGTCTTGCACAACTAGGATTATCAGAGCCATTCTATTTTCTACATTTCTCGTATACATTCTGCAGGCTCACAAATCTACACGCAAATAGCACCAGCCATTTTTGAGTCAGGAATTTTGGTAATTGATTTGTATACATGATCTCATTTAATACTTCCAGGAACTCTGTGGGGTAGGTATGACTATTCTAATTGTCAAGTGAGGAAGCTAAAGCTCAGGAATGTGCAAGCCTTTGCCCAGGCTCAAAGAATTAAAAATGGCAGAGCTTAGATTTAAAGCCAAACCCATGTGACTCCTCAGCTATGGTTTCTGCTGTCTGTAGCAGATTGATGTTTTGAGCCGCCTAGCGGACAACACATGTATGTAGAACGGACTCTTGAAAATAGGAATAAAAAAGCTTTTTATCACCTTTCTTTCTGTGTAAATATCACAAGCAAGTAAACAATAACAAAACCAAAACACCTCTTTTCTTTGTATTCCTTACTTGCTTTCATGGTACAACAACCAGTTTAGTCTCTAAAAGTTGAAACATCTTTATATTTTACTTCCTCTCTACCTTCCCAGATTCAATTGGTTTCCAAGTCCTGCAGGGTGTACCTCAGATGTGCTCTTTACCTAAAGGAACTTATAGAGTTTGAGAACCACTGTAGACTGCATTAGGATCACCTAGAACACTTGTTAAATCTCAGGTCATTGGGCCCCATACCCAGAGTTTCTGATTCAAGAGGTCTGGGCTGCGGCCTTAAAATGTGCATGTTTGAAAGTTTCCAGATGATGCTTCTGCTCTGGGGCCCACACTCTGAGAACCCGTGGTCTAGGGTGAGTTACAAATCTCTAATATCACCAAGTACAGGGCAGGCCAGCTGGAATAGCAGCTCTACAGAAGTGACAAGCACAGCAGAAGAAAGGAGGGATTTGCTTTCTCTGCGATAAAAAGTAAGGCTTTGGGAGGTTTGCCATATATGTGATGAGAGTCTTCAATTGTTCTGGCTCTTCCAATTTGCCTCATTATTCGCTAATTCAATACAATCAATTTATGGTATAGAAATGCTAATTTTGGACTACATAGGATGTTGTATTTGAAAACAACTAACAGTTTAAGGGAGGAGGAAATAAGATACCGAAGCGAACAATGCAATTATTTGATTATTTCCCTAAACGAGGCATAAATGATTACAGAAGTCCCCTGATTTATAGTGGCAAAAAACTGGCAACCATCAAGTAGCTGGGGATGGGAACTGTTGGGAAAAACTCAAACTGCGTTTCTTCCTCTGCTCTCATACCACACATCAATAATCATCAACACAAAAGACTTCTGTGACCCCAAAATATGTGGATATTTCTTGCTCCTAGCAAGCAAGCAATCAATTCTGCAGCAGACACCAGCTGGGTGTCCTTCAATTCAATTCCAACACTATCTACCTGGAGATCATGTCAGATTCCACAGGTGAAGGGCTCAGTCTTCAACACTGCTCCACCGTCTCAGGCACCAGTTGCAGGTTCAGGCCTCTAGAACTTCTGACCGACCGGCTTCAAATTGGGGTTCTCACAATCCCCTCTTTGGGTTTAATTAATTTGCTAGATTGGCTCACCAGACTCAGGAAACACTTACTTATGTTTATTGGTTAGTTGGTTTGTTTATTTATTTATTTATTTATTTTGAGACGGAGTCTTACTCTGTCGCCCAGGCTGGAGTGCAGTGGCGCAATCTCGGCTCACTGCAAGCTCCACCTCCCAGGTTCATGCCATTCTCATGCTTCAGCCTCCCAAGTAGCTGGGACTACAGGCGCCCGCCACCACATCCGGCTAATTTTTTTGTATTTTTAGTAGAGACGGGGTTTCACCATGTTAGCCAGGATGGTCTCAATCTCCTGACCTCGTGATCAACCTGCCTCGGTCTCCCAAAGTGCTGGGATTACAGGCATGAGCCACTGCACCCAGCCTTTTATTGGTTTATTTTAAAGGATTTTCCTTTATTTATTTATTTATTTATTTATTTATTTATTTATTTATTTATTTTAAGACAGGGTCTTGCGCATGTGCCCAGGATGGAGTGTAGCAGTATGATCATAGCTCACTGTAACCTTAAACTCTTTGGGCTCCAGTGATCCTCCTGCTGCAGCCTCCCAAACAGCTAAGACTACAGGCTCATGCCACCATGCCTGGATAATTTCTTTTATTTTTCATAGAGACGGAGTCTTACTATGTTGGCTGGGCTGGTCTCGAACTCTTGGGCTCATATGACCCTCCCACCTCGGCCTTCCAAAGCGTTACTGGGAATATAGGTGGGAGCCACAACACCTGGCCTATTTTAAAAGATGCAAATAAGCAGCTAGAGAAGTGGTACATAGGGTGAGGTCTGCAAGGGTCCCAAGCACAGGAGTTTCTGCCCCTGTGGAATTGGGGTATTCCATCTTCCTGGCACATGAATAAATTCTTGTTCACCTTCCTGTCAGCCTGCATGTGTTCAGCTCTCTGAACTCTGCCTTTTTGGGTTTTTATGGAGGCTTTATTACATAGGCATGATTGATGAAACTATTGGCCATTGGCATCAACTTGACCTTCAGCCTCTCTCCCCTCCCCGGAAGGTTGTGGGGTGGGGCTGAAAGTCCCAACCCTGTGATCATGCCTTTGTCTTTTTAGTGGCCAGTCCCATCCTGAATCTATCAGTCAACAATTGCATATGAAAAAAAAAAAAACACTTTGGAGATTCAAAGTATTTTAAAAGCTGTATGCCAGGAAAGGGGACGGATACCAAATATATACATCACAATATCACAGGGGCTCTTTGTCTCTCTGAAAAACAGATCCCTTTGGCCAAGACCCTCATCATCCAGAATCACATTTCTTTCCTGGCTCAAAAGTACACACAGCATTAACATCTCATCCTCCTCTCTTATGTCTTCTCCCCTACTCCCCAGCTTCCAGCCTAAACTAGAACCTGCCCAACAACATTGGAGTCCGTATCCCTTTTCATAAGTTCTTGTAACAAATGATGAAATGTCTAGTCTGCATTCAAATTGCCAGACAAGCAGGGCATGAGAGGGCAGAGAAAAAGTGGAGGAGAAAGCTGTAGCTGGGAGCTTCCTCTGTCTCTCCTGTTCTTCGGGACCACACTCTGCTCCAGTAATTTGCAGAACCCCATAAACATTGGACTCTGCCCTCCTGGCGAGTGTACATCACCACTGTGCCCCCACATCTGGTCAGAGGAGGATGCTTGGCTGTGAGCTGGGACTAATCAGAGTAACACAAGATGGAGGAAAGCCAGCACTTATTTTCTCACTTCCTCATAGCTTCTGTCCCTCCTCCCTCTTACCACACTTCTAGACGTGCAAGCAAATGTTTCTTCCTAGAAATGGACAACACTGACAAATGAGAGCACAGAGAAGTGTAATTCACAGGATTTTCACAATTGCACAAAACAACATTGTAAGAATACAAATTGCAATGTTAGAGAAAAAAGCAACTCTAGAATCCCACCATTTTAATGTTTCCCACAAACCACGGACATTTTTCAAGAAATGGGGCTTCCAGTCCTTATATTTGCACACATATTTGTGATCAGAATATTGATCGAAGGTCCTTGCCCTGGCTGTCCATTTGAATCACTAAGAAATATGGATGTCCAGGTGTTGATGCTCAGATATATGTACCTCTATTTTAGTCAAATATTTATTGAAATAAACATATATCATAAATGTGAAGCTAGATAGATTTTCACAAACTGAACAAAACTGAGTAACTAGCTTCCAGATCCAGAAACAGATTCTCACCAGCAGCTCAAGAGAGCCATTAGGGCCCCTTTCTAGCTACTGCAGCCCAGTGAAAGTTGTCAATATCCTAACTTCTAACATCATGGGTTAGTTTTGTTTGTTTTTGAAACTAAAAAAAAAAAAAATTAAAATAATATGTACTCCTGTGCTAGCTTCCTTCCCTCAATGTTATATGAGATTCACTCATATTTGTTGCAGGTAGTTGTGATTTGTTCATTTTCATTGCTTTATAGTATTTCATTGATTGAATAAACCACAATTTATTTATCCATTTCACTGTTGATGGGCACCTAGGTAGTTAACAATTGATAAATTGGAGCATATTAAAGTTAGGGAACAACAAAATTTAACAAAAGTCACCATTAAAGAGAGTGATATGTGAAGAAAAATATTTTCAATACACATATAAAAAATAAAAGACTTGTACCCTGGTGAGAGGGAATGAATATATAGACAGGAATCCTATGTATTAACCAGTAAAACACAGCTCAATTTTAAAAACACTTGGCACACCTCAGAGAAAATATGCAAATACTGAATAAATATATGCTCAACTTCATTTATGGCTCAGGAAATAAAAATTAAAATATCCACTGGAGTGGTTAAAATTAAAAAGATATGAAATCCCAACAATGGTATTGAATATGGAATAATGGGGATTCTCATAATGCACTGGTGTGAGTGTTAATTTGTACAACCATTTTGGAAAACTCTTTGGTGGTATCTATGAAAGCTAATCACATGCATATCCTGATTTAGCAATTCTATTCTCAGATATACACTTCACAGAGATGCATACATATGTGCCCCAAAAGATAGGTACTATATACGATGTTCTTAGTACTAATTAGTACCCAAATAGCTATCTTTATGTTTAAGATGCTCTACAGGTGATTCTTAGGACCAATCAGGGCTGGAAACTATGACAATAAATATAATTTTAACAGAATTTTAAGTTACAATTGCATTTTATGTGCTGACTTAATAGGGAAATTATAAACTTTTACCTTTCTCCTTTGTAAGAGAAAAAGCCTTAATAATAGTTATGGCTAAAATTTATTTATCTATAACATACTAAGGTTTTTTGTTATTTGTTGAAATAATAAATGTTTACAAGATCATTTCTATTTTTTGTGTGGTAGAATCTTAAGAAGTATTTGGCTTTGATGATAGGACCTAATATGGGAAGAGGTTAAAGTCAGGAAAAAGTAATAATAATTCCTTAGTAATAAATCTGTACAGTAGTACAACATAACTTGGTCCTCAGCTACATCCTGAGGTTTAAAAAAAGAGATTGAAAATGATTTCCCCTCCCGGTGAAGCCATCAGTTTCAGGCAGCATTACCAGGCCATCAAAAGAGGATGGGTTAGTTTCTCACTAGAGAGGTCTTGGGTGGGATTCAGTCTCTCTGCTAGGTGTCTAATTCTTTAATTGTCCCAACACTTGAAATGGCCCTGGGAGGTGGTTCTTTTACTTCCATTTGACAGGTAAAGGAGTTGAGGCTCAGGGAGGCATGGCCAGCTGTAGAAAGGTCACACAGCCTGCAGGTGATAGAGCCAGATACTCCCTAGGAGACGGGTATTTCTGGTGCTGACAATAGACGAACAGGCAACAGGTGTTTATTTAGGGCTATTTGTGGGGAACTGGGCTAAGCACTGGCTTATGACAAGGGGTTCCAAGAGGAGTGGAGACCAGGGAGTTGGTGTAAGGCAAGATTTTCATTTTGAGAGACGAGGCTATTTTTTGGAGGCTGGCAGCCATGGTGTCTTTAGAATATAAGAAAAAAGGGCAAGAGCTGATTCACTCTTTCTGGTTGTGGTTGGGAGCTTGACAGGAGAAGATATTCAATGACAGCTTTGAATAGTTGTAGTAGTCCATTTTCATATTGCTATATAGAACTACCCAAGACTGGATAGTTTATAAAGGAAAGAGGTGTAATTGACTCACAGTT
Organism: Hylobates moloch; assembly: GCF_009828535.3. NCBI lineage: Eukaryota > Metazoa > Chordata > Mammalia > Primates > Hylobatidae > Hylobates > Hylobates moloch. The sequence continues at coordinate 162,404,876 of NW_026652276.1, read as the reverse complement.
CACCATTGCTGGGGAAGCCTCAGGAAACACAACCACAGCAGAAAGTGAAGGGAAAGCAAGACACCTTCTTCATAAGGTGGCAGGAAGAAGTGTTGAGCAAAGGGGGAAGAGCCCCATCGGATTTCATGAGAACTCACACAGTATCAGGAGAACAGCATTGGGGAAACTGCCCCCCATAATTCAATTACCTCCACCTGGTCTCTCCCTTGACATGTGGGGATTTGGGGGATTAACATTCAAGATGAGATTTGGGTGGCCTAAGCATATCAATGGTACTCTGCAAAATAGGGATACACACTGAGGTTGAGGTTATAAACAAGGTGGTGGGTAGTCTGAGAAAATGGAAAATCTCTTTGCTCTCTAACAGATAGCTAGTACTGTTTGGCAGGAAGTGTATTTCAAAAGACATATTAGGATCAATGTGGCAAATGAGGTTGAAGATGATTCTTGAAATGGAACTGTAGTCAGATTGTCCAGGGGCATTTGAGATAAAGTGTAGTGTGGCAGACCTAGGCTGACTAGGCTTATTCTTATCCAGAAGATGGGTGTCAAGGGTAGTGTTAAGTTGAAGAGACTAGGTCAGAGCTACAAACTGATAGCAGTGGACTTGGATGCAGATTGGACCTTTGCTTGTGCTGACAAATCCTTCTCAGCTCCCCACTCCACTTTAATCACACTACCAGGACTGCTTCAAGATGCCCTGGTTCTCAGGTGGATACTTAGGGAAGGTGTGTCTTTCTTTTTTCTGCACTGGGGCTTGACGAGAGAGACATCTAACTCTGCAGTTGTACTGGGCTGGCGTACTGGGCCATCAAGGCGCTACTAAGCCTAGGTGTAATGAATCTAATCTCAAAGGAAATACAAAGCTGTGGAGGGCCACCACTAAATTATGGCCGGTTACTACTATTTCTTGAATACCTGTCCTGCCCTGGACACTACAGTTTATACTTTACAGCAACCTTACCTCACCTCTACACCTTACAGCAAATTTTCAGTGTGAGTATTTTAATTCCATTTAACAGTTGGGGCACTTAGGATAAGAGAGGTAAAGATTCTTGCTTGGAGTCCTACAACTTATAAATGGCTGAGGCCAGGTTTTAACTTGATTTGTGTGATTCTGAAGATAGTGTCCTCTCTAGCACTTGGCCTGGTAGGGAAGGCTGGAGAAATGTGTCCAAACGTGGTCTACACACCAGGCCTGGAATCTAGCTGGCTGGAATGAGTGAATGGATCTCAATCATGCTTCTCAGTGAGGGTTGTATTGCCCACAGGGAGCGGCCAAAAATTCTTAGGTCTCATTTAATGGTTTGTAGTCCTACAAAGGGCAAGAGTTCATAACCATATATATTGTGTATCTGTGCTATTGACATTTTATAGGGAGGGTGTGATTAGGGAAAAAAACTTCTAAAAAGGCTCCTTAGGGAGGTCATGATAGTTAAAAGGTTGAGAGTCACTGCTTTTTAGTTGCGTATCAGGGATAGGAGGGTACTGTGGCTAAATTTCAATCTGCCCCCTTGATGAACTAGTCTCTAACTGGGCATGGCAGGGCTGAGTTTTGCTTAATTTTACCAGAAGAAAGCCTGCTGTACTCTGGGGAAAAAATACAGTGTTTCTCACTCTGTATTTTTCTCACTCACATATTCTGATCCGTCCCTAGGGCACCATCATTATGTCATTCTTTCATCTATAAAAGTCTGCCCTGAAGGTCCTGTCAGGCAACCTTGAGCTGGCTGGCTGCAGAGTTATTACCAGGTCCAGAAGGTTGGGTAGAGAGTGGAAAATATAGTTGCAAGTAATGATGAGCAAGCGTGGTTTAGGTAGAGGGGAGCAATGTTTTTCCCTTCTAGGCTCTGGCTACTCAGAGTATAGTTGTTGGGAGGCAGCACCAGCACCACATGGGAGCTTGTTAGAAATGCAGCATTTCAGGATCCACCCAGCCTTAATGGGTCTCCTGGACAACATGCATATCAAATGGCAACAGCATATCAAAAATAGATTATGCAGGAACAAGGGAGGAAGTAGAAAGGCTACTAAAGAGGCTGTCCAGGAGAAAGTGTAGTTCAGAGACCCGTTAAGTTAAATTTTGAGAAGTACAGCTCTAGGCCAGGGGTGTTCAGCCTTGGCTAAGTTAGAATCTCCTGGACATATTAGACAATATAAGAGTCCTAGGCCCTACTTGGGATAATTTAGATCAAGCACTGGCTTGAGAAGGTACTTGCAGGTATGGTTTTATATTGAGTGACCTGATTTATGGTTTACATAGATCCCTCTGCTACAGAGGATAATCTATGAGTGGGTCTGGAAGGCAGGCAGGGTGAGGAATGAAAGCAAGGAGACCATGGAGACCTTCCATATAGGCTCCATTAGGCAGAGCAAAACCGCATCAAAGTTTTGTTTTCTTTTTTTATTTTTCAAGACAGTGTCTCACTCTGTTGCCCAAGCTGGAGTGCAGTGGCGTGATCTTGGCTCATTGCAACTTCTGCCTACTGGGTCCAAAACGATTCTCTTGCCTCAGCCTCCCAGGTAGCTGGGATTACAGGCGTGCACCACCACGACCAGCTAATTTTTGTATTTTTAGTAGAGACAGAGTTTCACCATGTTGGCCAGGCTGGTCTCAAACTCCTGACCTCAGGTGATCAACCTGCCTCGGCCTCCCAAAGTGCTGGGATTACAGGCTTGAGCCACTGTGCCTGACCAGTGTTTTTTTTTTTTTTTAACTCATACTTCTGGGCTTTCCTTTGAGGCAGGAAAAAGATTCCAATTTCATCTCATGTACTGTAGCTTCCCTCCTCACTGGGACTCTCTGTGATGCTCAGGAGTGTTGTGAGTAGTTGACATTTTAAGAAGACTACTTGGCAACGGCATATCAAAAAAAGATGCAGGAATAAGGGAGGAAGTAGAAAGGCTGCTAAAGAGGCTGTCCAGGAGAGAGATGGTGGTGGCTTTACTAGGGGAGTTAGTAGAAGAGAAGAAGGAGCGAGGAGAAGGGAATGGATTTTTTTGTTTGTTTGTTTGTTTGTTTGTTTTTTACTATTATTATACTTTAGGTTTTAGGGTACATGTGCACAACGTGCAGGTTTGTTACGTGTGTATCCATGTGCCATGTTGGTGTGCTGCACCCATTAACTCATCATTTAGCATTAGGTATATCTCCTAATGCTGTCCCTCCCCCCTCTCCCCACCCCACAACAGTCCCCAGTGTGTGATGTTCCCCTTCCTGTGTCCATATGTTCTCATTGTTCAGTTCCCACCTATGAGTGACAACATGCGGTGTTTGGTTTTTTGTCCTTGCAATAGTTTGCTGAGAATAATGGTTTCCAGCTTCATCCATGTCCCTACAAAGGACATGAACTCATCATTTTTTGTGGCTGCACAGTATTCCATGGTGTATATGTGCCACATTTTCTCAATCCAGTCTATCATTGTTGGACATTTGGGTTGATTCCAAGTCTTTGCTATTGTGAATAGTGCCGCAGTAAACATACGTGTGCATGTGTCTTTATAGCAGCATGATTTATAATCCTTTGGGTATATACCCAGTAATGGGATGGCTGGGTCAAATGGTATTTCTAGTTCTAGATCCCTGAGGAATCGCCACACTGACTTCCACAATGGTTGAACTAGTATACAGTCTCACCAACAGTGTAAGTGTTCTTATTTCTCCACATCCTCTCCAGCGCCTGTTGTTTCCTGACTTTTTAA
>NW_026652276.1:162397036-162401074 GCF_009828535.3 Hylobates moloch | reverse complement strand
CATTTCTTCATGTGTTTTTTGGCTGCATAAATGTCTTCTTTTGAGAAATGTCTGTTCATGTCCTCTGCCCACTTTTTGATGGGGTTGTTTGTTTTTTTCTTGTAAATTAAATCATGCTGCTATAAAGACACATGCACACGTATGTTTATTGCAGCACTATTCACAATAGCAAAGAGTTGGAACCAACCCAAATGTCCAACAACGATAGACTGGATTAAGAAAATGTGGCACATATACACCATGGAATACTATGCAGCCATAAAAAAGGATGAGTTCATGTCCTTTGTAGGGACATGGATGAAACTGGAAAACATCATTCTCAGTAAACTATCGCAAGGACAAAAAACCAAACACCGCATGTTCTCACTCATAGGTGGGAATTGAACAATGAGAACTCATGGACACAGGAAGGGGAACATCACACTCCGGGGACTGTTGTGGGGTGGGGGGTGGGGGGGGCGGGGACAGCATTAGGAGATACACCTAATGCTAAATGACGAGTTAATGGGTGCAGGAAATCAACATGGCACATGGATACATATGTAACAAACCTGCACATTGTGCACATGTACCCTAAAACCCTAAAGTATAATTAAAAAAAAAATAGTTTTGGTTCTTTATGACCATGAAGAGCAGTGTTTGCAGAGAATTTGGGCTAGCTCCCTTTACTGAAGTCCATAGCTGTACACCTGCCTTCTGGACATCTTTACCTGGTTATCCCACAGCACCTTAAATTTAGCCTGATCACTGTTCCTTCCCATGTTTTCTCTATTACAGAAATTGGCAAATGATGGTCTCTGGGATCAGTCTAGTCCACTGCTTGTTTTTTCATGGCCTTGTAAAGTGAGAATATTTTTATATCTATCTTTAAATGGTTGAAATAATATAAGAGTAATATTTCATGATATATGAAATTTAGATGAAATTAAAATTTCTGTGTCTATAAATAATGCTTTTTTGGAACACAGCCACACCTGGAAAGTTTCACCACTCTCTCAACTCCTAATCTTAAAACCACTGAATCACCTTCCAACCTTTCCTTTTATTCATATTCATATTCTGTTAATGTATATAAGGCATCTCTCCAAGACCAAACTTCTTTTTACTGTAACCTTTATCTCTTGCCTGGACGATTGCAATAGTTTTCCATAACTCCTGCTTCTCTTCAATAAAGTGTAATTCTACAATAGTATCAGAATTATCATCTCATGAACATTAATAAATTAGATCATTTTTCTCCCCTATTAAAGATGTCATTGTGATCCTTCTTTCCATAGAATCCAGTCCAAACTCCTTAGCACTGTAACAAATTCCTTCATTCATTGGCCCTGATTCCTTTTCTAGCCTAATCTCCTGTGGCTGCCTCTTCCCTCCTCTTGCACCTCTTGCATCTTAAATTCCTACAAGACAGTACTTCTTATTGTCCCCCAATATGTTGATTTCTTTCAAGATTCTCTGCCTTTGTAATGCAGCTGTCTTATCTTTAGTCCCCTTTTACAACTTTTTAAATAGCAAACTTGATTTAAGTTTTTGAGATTCAGCTTAAATGTCACATTTAAGAATCCTTTTCAAGGGCTTTCAGGTAAAATTAAGTGTTCTCCCACTGAATTTCTGCACTTGTGTTTTAATCATCTATGTAGAAGTTGGAGCTCTTCCCCATTTTGTATCCTCAGAACCTAGCATTTGTTACAAAGATAGTCAGTAAATATTTGTTGGCTGAATAAGTGCTCATTTACTTTAGAAAGATTCTTCAGTTTAATTCAGCAGAACCAAAATTCTAAAAATAATAACAATCAAGTCTATTATTCTATATGATCTGGAATGAACCTCTGAATCTTTGTGGGTGATTATCCAAAAGTCTCTGATAAGCATCTAGAACAGTCTTCCTTATTTAATTCTGTGGTTTCCTAACTTGCAAATTTATTGAATAAAATGTACCAATTTATTTATTAACTATTTCCTTCCCAAATAATTATTCATGATCCCAATTAAAGAAAAAAAAAGCCCTCTGTATTCTAACTTCTGTTGTCTGTGTTATGTTGATCTAGTTTTAATCAATGAATTAATTATTTCTCTAGGCAATAGTTAAATTTTCAAATTCAGCTTTCTTTGGTGCTTTTTGCCATCTCAAAGATTAGAATGGCAAGAAGATCAGGTCATGTAGAAATAGTACATGGCTCTATCACCTCAAACTTTTATGCAAATTATCCTAGTTGGATCATTACATATTGCATACATGTATTGAAACATCACATTGTACCCCATAAATAGGGACAATGATTGTGTCAATAATAAAATAAAACTTAAAAACTATTATGTGTTACATTTCACTTATTCAAACTGGACATTTATTTGAGGAATTAGCTAAGCTTCTGATGTCCTATCATTCCCCCTGCTCTGTCCTTGGATTCACATTACTGCTTGTTAGCATATCCATGGGAGGCTAGTCATGGGCCTTACTGAACTATTGTATATGTGCCTTACATAGACTGGTTGGATGGGAAAGAATATAAAACCATCTAAATAAAGATTTTAAGATTATCTATGAGTTTCATTCATCTATTATTTTCCTGGCTCCATTTAGTATGGACAATAATAGTGAGACAAGCTTATGATTATATGGTACTTTATACTTATTTAAAGTGCTTTCACCTACATTATGCCTCCTGCTAGGAAGGCATAGGTGGTATTGTTACAGAGATTTTTCAAGTGAAACGGATGCTCAGAAAAATGAAATTACTTGCTAAAACTCTTACAGTTAGAGATGTGATAAGAGTAAAACTTAGTTCCTGACTCCATGAAATTTTTGTGATTTTTTCTTCATAGAAAATATGTACTCATTATCAAACTATTTCCTCTGAGCTCTAAAACTATCCTTCCATACTCTGATTTGTGGTACAGGGATAGGATTTGCAGGGTCCTGTTCTCCTTCATTAGATGGCCTCCTGTTAGTTTCTGCCAATAGAGGGCACATGAGGAGGCTAGATATTGCTGGAGGAAGAGAGGGATTTTTCCTTTCCCTTTTTGCTGCTGTTTCAGTCAGCATATCCCTAGTAATTGAAGTTGAATAGAAACTTATCCTGGCCTTCCCCTAACCAGCATCATCATACTTCCTTAGAGCTACCAGCATCCACAAAGCAGTGCCTCTTCTCAGAGGTTCAAGTCCCAGCCCCTAGATTCTGATCACTACAACACCTCTCATATTTCTCAATACTTAGTCATGGTAGCTGCTTTCTACACTTATTATGTTTGTGCTACTTTAGTGTTCCATTCATGCTTTCTCAGTCCCCTAATTTAATACCTGTGAAATCAATTCCCTATGTTATATGCACTCTATTGAAATACCTGGCTTGGTTTTCGTTTTCCTGAAGAAACCCTGCATAATGGTATGCTTCTTATCACGAGTAGTCACAGAAAATATACTCTGGGATTAGGTGATATTCTGGGGTTGGTTTGGTTATGTATTTGTCTTTGTGTTGGAAGCAGTACTGATCTTTTTACTTATAGTATGCAGTGGCGCTCTATTAAATTATTATCTATGGTTGATTGAAATGAAGTGTCTGCTGAAGCAAGTTGTTGGAGGGATTAAATAGGTGGGATAGCTTTTTATGACTTCACTGAGGAGCTTTCGAAAAAGAAAAGGGCAAACGCCTTTCTTTAAACCCTTGTTTCAAATCACTGTTAGATAATCAGAGAGCTTTCATAGCAGCCCTGAAAGATTTTATTTCTTATTATTGCGGGCCAACCCACTAGAAAGAGACATAAAATTACACCACTCTCCCTTTGTTCAATTATTTCACCTGGGGAACTTGCAGTACAAAGGGATGTTTTTCTTTCCAAACCCATTCCTATTACTTCCAGACCCAGAACTAGAATCAGATATCAGAATACTCCAGAGGAAGAATGAAGTCTGACCCAGGATAAGATAACTTATATTCTAGAATGAATGAAAAATTTTGCCAATTTATATCAAGAGTTTCAAGGGTTTTAGACTAAGGAGGAGATATGTAATGATTGATATATATATATATTGCAATG
>NW_026652276.1:162386579-162396936 GCF_009828535.3 Hylobates moloch | reverse complement strand
GATAGTTTACTGAGAATGATGTTTTCCAGTTTCATCCATGTCCCTACAAAGGACACGAACTCATCATTTTTTATGGCTGCATAGTATTCCATGGTGTATATGTGCCACATTTTCTTAATCCAGTCTATTGTTGTTGGACATTTGGGTTGGTTCCAAGTCTTTGCTATTGTGAATAGTGCCGCAATAAACAAACGTGTGCATGTGTCTTTATAGCAGCATGATTTATACTCCTTTGGGTATATACCCAGTAATGGGATGGCTGGGTCAAATGGTATTTCTAGTTCTAGATCCCTGAGGAATCGCCACACTGACTTCCACAATGGTTGAACTAGTTTACAGTCCCACCAACAGTGTAAAAGTGTTCCTATTTCTCCACATCCTCTCCAGCACCTGTTGTTTCCTGATTTTTAAATGATGGCCATTCTAACTGGTGTGAGATGGTATCTCACTGTGGTTTTGATTTGCATTTCTCTGATGGCCAGTGATGATGAGCATTTCTTCATGTGTTTTTTGGCTGCATAAATGTCTTCTTTTGAGAAGTGTCTGTTCATGTCCTTTGCCCACTTTTTGATGGGGTTGTTTTTTTCTTGTAAATTTGTTTGAGTTCATTGTAGATTCTGGATATTAGCCCTTTGTCAGATGAGTAGGTTGCAAAAATTTTCTCCCATTCTGTAGGTTGCCTGTTCACTCTGATGCTAGTTTCTTTTGCTGTGCAGAAGCTCTTTAGTGTAATGAGATCCCATTTGTCAATTTTGGCTTTTGTTGCCATTGCTTTTGGTGTTTTAGACATGAAGTCCTTGCCCACGCCTATGGCCTGAATGGTATTGCCTAGGTTTTCTTGTAGGATTTTAATGGTTTTAGGTCTAACATTTAAGTCTTTAATCCATCTTGAATTAATTTTTGTATAAGGTGTAAGGAAGGGATCCAGTTGCAGCTTTCTACATATGGCTAGCCAGTTTTCCCAGCACCATTTATTAAATAGGGAATCCTTTCCCCATTTCTTGTTTTTGTCAGGTTTGTCAAAGATCAAATAGTTGTAGATATGCGGCATCATTTCTGAGGGCTCTGTTCTGTTCCATTGATCTATATCTCTGTTGTGGTACCAGTACCATGCTGTTTTGGTTACTGTAGCCTTGTAGTATAGTTTGAAGTCAGGTAGCGTGATGCCTCCAGCTTTGTTCTTTTGGCTTAGGATTGACTTGGCAATGCGGGCTCTTTTTTGGTTCCATATGAACTTTAAAGTAGTTTTTTCCAATTCTGTGAAGAAAGTCATTGGTAGCTTGATGGGGATGGCATTGAATCTATAAATTACTTTGGGCAGTATGGCCATTTTCACGATATTGATTCTTCCAACCCATGAGCATGGAATGTTCTTCCATTTGTTTGTATCCTCTTTTATTTCATTGAGCAGTGGTTTGTAGTTCTCCTTGAAGAGGTCCTTCACATCCCTTGTAAGTTGGATTCCTAGGTATTTGATTCTCTTTGAAGCAATTGTGAATGGGAGTTCACTCACGATTTGGCTCTCTGTTTGTCTGTGATTGGTGTACAAGAATGCTTGTGATTTTTGTACATTGATTTTGTATCCTGAGACTTCGCTGAAGTTGCTAATCAGCTTAAGGAGATTTTGGGCGAGACAATGGGATTTTCTAGATATACAATCATGTCATCTGCAAACAGGGACAGTTTGACTTCCTCTTTTCCTAATTGAATACCCTTTATTTCCTTCTCCTGCCTGATTGCTCTGGCCAGAACTTCCAGCAGACAATCTTACCATTTGAATTTCTTGTGGTGTAAGGAACATTGGTCTGAGAGAACAAAGGTGACCTACAAAGAAAAATGGGGGAGAGAGCAGAGAGAGACAGAGAGAGAGAGAGAGAGAGAGAGACCGAGAGACTGAGAGACCTAGTAGCACTAAAGTTTCTGGATCCAGTTGCTTTTCTTATGGTCACATGGGATTTCTAATTAACTCCTCTGCTTGCCTCAATGAATCAAGAGGGCTTTCTGTTTTGTGGAATCTGGATAGCACGGACACAGGCTGCTTACTTTTGCCTTCTTAGCAATTCATATGAAAGGCTCTAAGAAGTTTCATGATAAAGATTTCATTTTAACTTTGATTACTCCAGTGTTCCTAAAATTTATTTTAGAAACACAGAACCCTTTCCATTTATCAGATACCACCTATTACATGCCATAACATTTGTTTGGGAAATCTCTATTTTACAGAAGAGGAAATCAAGACCCAGATACTCATCTGACAAATAAATATTAGATCCAGACTCAGGTGTATTTGGTTGTGTAATCCATGCTCTTTAAACCATGGGACACAGGGTCACAAATCTACCACCATTGACCACGTGACTGACAGTATTCTGGGATGTGCACAAAATGTTTAGATACCATCTCAAGAACCTCTGGTCAACATTGCTGATCTTATCAGTTTCAAAGTAGGCACAGGGAAACTTCAAGCCACATAGCCTGAACAGAGCTTCTATTATCAGAAATCTTGCTAAGTTTCTTTAGCTCAGGCTTCTCAACACAGTAGAAAGAAATTAGCCTGTCAAATTGCCTCAAGTGCACTGTGGTCAGTGGATTCCCTGTTTTTAGGGGAAAAATATGCAGAGAGGGTATCTGTTTATTGTGCACCTTGGAGATGATGCCTCTATTTTATTATTATTATACTTTAAGTTTTAGGGTACATGTGCACAACGTGCAGGTTTGTTACATATGTATCCATGTGCCATGCTGGTGTGCTGCACCCATTAACTCGTCATTTAGCATTAGGTGTATCTCCTAATGCTATCCCTCCCCACTCCCCCCACCCCACAGCAGTGCCCGGTGTGTGATGTTCCCCTTCCTGTGTCCATGAGTTCTCATTGTTCAATTCCCACCTATGAGTGAGAACATGCGGTGTTTGGTTTTTTGTCCTTGCGATAGTTTACTGAGAATGATGATTTCCAGTTTCATCCATGTCCCTACAAAGGACATGAACTCCTCATTTTTTGATGCCTCTATTTCCTTCATTATCATACCAACATCTTCATCATCATTATTTTTAAGCAGCTTTGTTGAGCTACAATTTAATTTCAGATGTGCAATTCTATGAATTTTTGAACATATGTATATAGCTATGCAACTACGACCACAATCATGATATAAGACATTCTGTATTCCTAAAAGTTCCCGTTGTACTCAATTCCTTCCCTCAAGTCCCAACTCCTGCCAACTACTAATCTGACTTCTGTCACTATAGATTATATTTGTCTTTCTACAGTTTCATATAAATAGAATTATGCCAAGTAGTCTAGTCTTTTTTGTGGCTGAGTTCTTTCACTCAGCACAATCCTTTCTGAGGTAAGTGTTGTTGCATATATTAGTAGTGTGTTCTTTTTTATTTCTCAAGTAGTATTTAATTGTATGAATATACTGTTATTTGTACATCATTTTTTGGCTATTTTGTTTCCAGTTTTTGGCGATTTTGAGTAAAGCTGTTATAAATATTTGAGCAAAAGTCTTTGTGTAAACACATTTTTCATTTCTCTTTGGTAAATGTCTAAGGGCAGGATTGCTAAATCATATAGTAAGTGTGTGCTTAACTTTATAAGACATTGCCAAACCATTTTCCAAAGTAACTACATCATTTTGTATTCCTACCAGCAATGAATACAAGTTCTATTTGCTCCACATCCTCATTAACATTTGGCATTTTCAGTCTTTTAAATTCGAGCCATTATAGTCATAATTATTGTGATTTTAATTTGCATTTCTCTAATGACTAATGATATTGAACTTCTTTTCATGTCTTATTTGCCACATATATTTTTAGTAATGTGTCTATTCAACTCTTTCACCTATTTTAAAAATAGGTTTATCTTTTTATTACTGAATTTTAAGAGTTCTTTATATGTTCTAAATACAAATTCATTGTCAGAATAAATTTGAAAACATTTTCTTTAAGTCTGAACTTGCCTTTCATTTTCTTAATAGTGCCTTTTGAAATAAAAAAGTTTTAAATTTTGATGAAGTCTGATTTACCAAGTTTTCTTTTATCGTGTGTGTGTGTGTGTGTGTGTGTGTGTGTGTGGTTTAATGCCTGAACAAACCTTTCCCTAATCTAAGGTCTAAAAGATTGTTTTCCTGCACTTTTTCTTCTAGAAATGTAGCATTTTTAGCTATTACATTTAGACTTGAGATCTGATTCAAGTTCACATTTACACATGGTGTGGGACAAAGATGTAGACTCATTTTGTTTTTCCTCAATACGGATACCCAATAGTCCAAGCACCACTTCTTGAAAAACCGCCTTAACTTGGCTCTTTTGTGTAGATCTATTTCTGGACTTTCTATTATTTTAATCTATATGTCTGTCCTTATACCAATACCACACTGTCTGGATTGCTGTCACTTTACAGTAAGTCTTGAAATCATGTAGTATAAATCTCACTCTTTTGTTCTTGTTTGAAATTGTTTTGCCCATTCCAGGTACATCACATTTCTATACAAATCTTAGGGTCAGCTTGTCAATTTCTACAAAAAAGCCTTTGGGGGGTTATTAGGATTGCATTGAATCTACAGATTTATTGGAAACAATTGATATCTTAATATCTTCTGACCCAGGAATGCAGTCTCTCTCTCCATTTATTGGGTTTTTAAATTGTCTTGGCATTTTTTTGGGTAGCTTTTGGTGCACAGGTCTTGCATATATTTTGTTAAATTTATTGTTAAACATTTCATATTTTGATGCTATTATAATTTCTAAAAAATTCAATTGCTAATTGTTCATTACTGGAAATATAATTAATTTTTATAACTTAAGCTTGTATACCGTGACCTTGCAAAATTCAATGATTAGCTTTAAAAGTTCTTTTGGAGATTCCTTAGAATTTTCCATAAAAATTCATGTGGATAGATCTATGTACACATGTTGTCTAAGAATAAAGACAGCTTTACTTCTGTTTTAATTTATATGTCTTTTATTTTTCTTGCTGTATTATATTGGCTATGTTAATGTTGAACAGAAGTTTATGTGAGAAAGTATATTTATTTTGTTCCTGATCTTAGGAGGAAACATCAATTCACATATTTAAGTGTACAATTAAATCATTTTCAGTATATTCCCAGAGTTGTGTAATCATCATCAAATCAATTTTAGCACATTTTTATCAATCCAGAAATAAACCCCATCTTCATTTCCTTTTGCTAATATTTTGATAATAATTTTTCTTGTCTGTGTTCATGAAGGACATTAGCTTGTAGTTTGCTTTTCTTACAATATCTTTTTCTGGTTTTGCTATTAGGGTAACTCTGCCCTCATAAAATGAACTGGGAAGTGTTCACTCCTCTTTTATTTTTTTGGAAGAGTTTATGTAAAGTTGGTATTATTTCTTCCATATATGTTCGGCACGTTTTACGAGTGAAGCCATATAGAACTCAAGTTTCCTTCGTAGAAAGATTTTTAACTACAAATATGATTTATTCATAGATATAGGGCTACCATGTTATTTATTTCTATTTGAGTGAATTTTGGTAACTTGTCTTTAAAGGGATTTGTCCATTTCACTGAGTTATCAAATTTGTTGGCTTAAAGTTGTTCATAATACTTATTATTCTTTTAATGCCTGTACTGTCTATAGTAATGTCCTCCTTAATTCTAAGTATTAATAATTTATGTCTTCTTTCGTTTCTGACCAATCTGACTATAGGTTATCAATGTTATTGATCTTTTCAAAAGGCCAGCTTTTGATTTCTCTATTGTTTTCTGTTTATGGTTTCATTTGCCCCTGCTCTTAATTACTGTCTTCTGTGTGCTTAGGTTTAATTTGTTCTTTTTTCCTAGTTTCTTAAGATAAAAATTTATATTATTGATTTGAGAACTTCCTTATTTTCTAATATTTAATGGTTTCAATTTCTCTCTAAACATTGCTTTAGCTGTATCCCACACATTTTGATACGTTGTGTTCTCATTTCAATTATTTCAAAATATATTCTGATTTCCCTTGTGACGTCTTCCTTAATCCACAAGTTATTTGGATAAATATTGTTAAATTTCCAATTATTCAGGGGATATTCCAGATATATATTTGTTACTGATTTCTAGTTTAATTCTGTCATAACTAGATTACTTTGCATAATTTTGATTTTTAAAAATTTATTCAGACCTGTTTTATAAACCTAAACACAGTCTATCTTGGTGAATGTTTCATATGCACTTGGAAAGAACATATGCTGTGATGTTGAATGGAACATTCTGTAAATGTCAATGACGTCAAGGTAGCTGACAGTCTTCTATATCCTTATTGATTTCTGTCTATTTCTTCCATTAATTACTGAAAGATGAGTGTTGAAATCTTCAACTATTATTGTAGATTTGTCTATTTTTCCTTTAAGTTCTTATTCTATTTATTCTATTATTAGTTGTATACAACATTGGGATTGTTACACCCTTTTTATAAATTGGCCCTATTATCATTAATAAATATCCTTATTTCTGGTAATAGTCCTTGTGCTGAAGTATGTTTTTACCTGATATTAATAAAGCCACTTCAGATTTCTTTTGATTAGAATTTGCAGGCTATATACTAATCTATCCTTTTGTTTTGAATAAATCTGTTTCTTTACGTTTAAGGTGTGTGCTATGGACAGCATAGAGCTAGATCTTGCTTCTGAAAAAATCCAATCTATAACTCACCTTACTCCATTTATATCTATAGAGACTACTATGAGACTTACAAAATATAACAAGAATAAATAGGGTTAGTCTGGTGTTAGATTTAAAATAAACTCATTCTGCTTTGAAATAATCACATTTTTTTTCTAAGTTGCTTATAAACCATCTAGAAGTGATCAGTTCTAGATTTGGTTAAGAACACAGTTTAATTTAGTATATTCAATTTTCAAGTTTTAAAATTCTCTTTTAAAAATAGGACAATATTTTCTTGTTATGCAATTTCTGGCACCTCTGATTTCTCAAATGTCACTGGCAGTATTACTGTGCTTGCATACATGAGTTCTTTCTGAGACATAATTCATCTAAGTCTGGTGACTAAATGTATTTAAATATAACTAGTACATATTTGCTCCTTTCATAAATTGAGCTTCAATTTTTCCCTAAAATCTTTCTATCATTTCCAGTTTAAATATCACTGACAATGGAGGTGAAAGTAAAACAGGGGCTTAGTTGCTTTGCTTTCTTTGCTTTCCTTATTAAGATTAAATCATATAAAATGCACTTTCTGGCTCTATTCACTGTAAAGGTCTACAAATAACGGCTAACTTAGAAGCAATGAGATCATGGCCTCTGACTATCATGTCCCTCTCTAAGTAGCCAGGGCTCCTTGACAAAACTGCTGATTCCAGGACTAGGGAAGGAAATACATAAGATGATTCTGAAATATTCAGTTGTACCAGAAAGCAAAGAAGGCTATTACTGGGGTCATGGCAAAAGGACTAAGGAGTCAACCTAAGAGACTCCCACTAGCCAAAAATGAGACATTGTGAGCCCCAATGAAGTTAATATTGGCAACGATTAAAACACATCAAATATATCTAAATCTATGAGTTCATAATAATACTTAAAAACAAGCAAATGAACAAATAGAAAAACAAACAAACAAAACCCTCACTGGGCACCTGTAGAGAATGCTAATGAACCAATTCAATATTTTGATAAAGAAAAAGAAACAAACATTTATCCTGTATATCCTATCAAATTGTCTGTGCTTCAGGATGACCTGATAATTGACGAGGGACAATTACCCATTGCAGAAGCATTCAAACTAATACATGAAGAAGGAATATAATCTGTTTCCAGTAGCAGGCCTGTCTTTCCAAGGTACTATTTCACACTCACAACAGCCTTGTTGTTATTAAGATGTTTCATAAACCTCGGGCCATTCCAGGTTTTAGTTTTCCTGACACCATTACTTACTTCTTAATTCCCTTCTTCCCTCTCTCCCTCCTCCCAAGCAATATGATTGAACACCTATAGCTCTCAGTGCTGGAGATAAGCAGAGAATAAAGCAAAGTCTTTGCTTTCATGATGGTTATGTTGTAGTGGGTGAAACTGGACAGTAAATAACAAAAGTAAACATATTGTCTGTTAGATGGTGAAAATAAAGCATTGTAAGAAAGATACGAGTGCAGGGTTTGGAGGGGTAGTAGAGGATTCTGTTTCATATGGAATAGTCTTGGAAAGACTTTCTGAGAAGGTGATATTGGAGCAGAGACCTGGAGGAAATGAGGACGCAAACCATACTGATCTCAGGGGGAAGAGGACTCAGCAGAAAGAACAGCGAGCACAAAGGCCCTGGGAATAGAGTATGTGTGGCTTGTTCTAGGAAATGTGGTCAGTCTCTTTAATTGTGTATTTCTTTTCCCATCTGTTTTACATGCTTTGTAAGTTCATCAACAAGTAGAGAACATGATCTTTCCTCTTAATCTAACTTAATGGGTGACTGAAAAACTCTGACTTTTGAAAAGGTACCTATGACAATATAAATAGTTATAGTAATAAGCATCCACAGAAAACTCATTTATATATACATTTTTTTCTTTATGTTTTTATAATCAACCTAGTGCACTAGAAATGAATGAGCTTTAAATGTGCATATAAAGTTGTCCCCCACATTATAGTGTGAGAATTTCCCCCAAGATGGCAAGAAAAAAAATGAAAGCTGGGCGTGGTGGTTCACGCCTGTAATCCCAGCACTTTGGGAGTCTGAGGCAGGTGGATCACTTGAGCTCAGCAGTTTGAGACCAGCTTGGGCAACATGGCAAAACCCGGTTTCTACAAAAAAATAAAAAAATCAGCTGGGTGTGGTGGTGAGCACTTATAGTGCTACTCAGGAGGCTGAGGTGGGAGGATCACTTGCACTGTGCTCCAGCCTGGGTGACACAGCCAGACTCTATCTCAAAAAAAAAAAAAAAAAAAAAAAGAGAGAGAGAGAGAGACAAATGAGACAATTCATACTCTTTAATGCAGGTAATACAAACACGTCCACTCTTAGCAGCATCATTCTACCATTGCGCTGAAGAGAATTACACCTGAATAGTGGGGGAAAGAAACTGAAGAATGCGTAAGACTTTAAAACGAGGCCAGAGAGAAATGAATGTTCCACTGCTAAGAGAAAGAGAGGAATGAGGTGGCTAAACATGTTCTTGAAGACAAAAATTCCACCATCTGGAGGGCAAAAGAGAAAAAGGATCATCTCATGTGCTTGTCAGGTTCAGCACTTGAGGTAAGGAAAACGAGATGGGGCGGAGTGAGAGGTTGAAAAGAATGTGGGGGATAAAGTGGGGAGGAGCACAGAGTGGGCTGGCCAAGATGATGCTTAACCTTGCTCAAGGAGGGAGCAGGGTAGACAGATTTCAGGGACAGGGAAGTTGAAGTCAATAAAGAAGCAAAAGGAGAGGAAAAAGAGGGAAGAATCTGTATGGTTAATGCTGTGGCTAAGATGGTTAATCATCAGTATTTTGCCAAAAACAAGGAAGATGTGGTTGTCATTTTACTTCATTTCCTCCTACACATTCATTTTAAACTCTAACAATTCAGTGATAAGAAATAAGCAGTGACAACATTAGGTTTTCCAGCTACATCTCTGCTGAATTTATAGGAGTTTAAATTGAATCATCCAGATAATACTCCCTTTGCATGCATGAAAACGGTTTAAGATAAGGATTTTTTTTATATCCACCTGAATAAACCACAAATACAGCTGACACAATTTCAACTGATTTATAAAAACACGGCATGCAACCTTCATTCAGATACTCATTTTCAGGTAATAGTGAAAAAGCCACCAAATTTCTTCCCTACTTGCTCTTTAGAAGTTCAGGTTTATACATGTTCTGACAACAAAACAAAAATCAAACAGGGATTATGGGTTCAAAAGCCACCTAGAAAAACAGAGCACACCAATGCCTCATGGTCATTTTCTAGGAATATATCAAATATTGTACTGGATCAAAATCTCAAAATAATTATCTCAACGATGATTCAGGAGAACTGGGCACTCCTAGCACAATCCACTTTTTGGAGTTTCCAAGGAAGAGAGCTGTGATTCTCCTTTGTTTATTCCCCCTCTCCTGCCTCATCAGTCTTTGGTTCCATAGATGGCAAAGGGGAGAAAAAGGAAGTGAACACTTATGGAGGGCCTCCTGTTTTACAACTGTTTCATTCTGCAACTCCCCTCATTTTACAGAGGAGAAAGCTTAGGTACAAAATACTGTTCCCGTAGGGACATGGATGAAACTGGAAAACATCATTCTCAGTAAACTATCGCAAGGACAAAAAACCAAACACCGCATGTTCTCACTCATAGGTGGGAATTGAACAATGAGAACTCACGGACACAGGAAGGGG
>NW_026652276.1:162381922-162386127 GCF_009828535.3 Hylobates moloch | reverse complement strand
ACGGAGCCTCGCTCGTTGCTAGCATGGCAGTCTGAGATGAAACTGCAAGGCGGCAGTGAGACTGGGGGAGGGGCACCCGCCATTGCCCAGGCTTGAGTAGGTAAACAAAGCAGCCAGGAAGGTCGAACTGGGTGGAGCCCACCACAGCTCAAGGAGGCCTGCCTGCCTCTATAGGCTCCACCTCTAGGGGCAGGGCACAGACAAACAAAAGACAGCAATAACCTCTGCAGTCTTAAATGTCCCTGTCTGACAGCTTTGAAGAGAGTAGTGTTTCTCCCAGCACACAGCTTGACATCTGAGAACGGGCAGACTGCCTCCTCAAGTGGGCCCCTGACCCCTGAGTAGCCTAACTGGGAGGCACCCCCCAGTAGGGGCGGACTGACACCTCACACAGCCGGGTACTCCTCTGAGACAAAACTTCCAGAGGAACAATCAGGCAGCATCATTCGCGGTTCACGAAAATCCACTGTTCTGCAGCCACTGCTGCTGATACCCAGGCAAACAGCATCTGGAGTGGACCTCTAGCAAACTCCAACAGACCTGAAGCTGTGGGTCCTGTCTGTTAGAAGGAAAACTAACAAACAGAAAGGACACACCAAAAACCTATTTGTACGTCACCATCATCAAAGACCAAAGGTAGGTAAAACCACAAAGATGGGAAAAAAAAAAAGAGCAGAAAAACTGGAAACTCTAAAAATCAGAGCGCCTATCCTCCTCCAAAGGAACGCAGCTCCTCATCAGCAATGGAACAAAGCTGGATGGAGAATGACTTTGACAAATTGAGAGAAGAAGGCTTCAGACAATCAAATTACTCTGAGCTACAGGAGGAAATTCAAACCAATGGCAAAGAAGTTAAAAGCTTAGAAAAGAAATTAGACGAATGGATAACTAGAATAACCAATGCAGAGAAGTCCTTAAAGGACCTGATGGATCTGAAAAACAAGGCACGAGAGCTACATGACGAATGCAGAAGCCTCAGTAGCCAATGTGATCAACTGGAAGAAAGAGTATCAGCGATGGAAGACTAAATGAATGAAATGAAGCGAGAAGAGAAGTTTAGAGAAAAAAGAATAAAAAGAAATGAACAAAGCCTCCAAGAAATATGAGACTATGTGAAAAGACCAAACTACGTCTGATTGGTGTACCTGAAAGTGACGGGGAGAATGGAACCAAGTTGGAAAACACTCTGCAGGATATTATCCAGGAGAACTTCCCCAATCTAGCAAGGCTGGCCAACATTCAAATTCAGGAAATACAGAGAATGCCACAAAGATACTCCTCGAGAAGAGCAACTCCAAGACACATAATTGTCAGATTCACCGAAGTTGAAATGAAGGAAAAAATGTTAAGGGCAGCCAGAAAGAAAGGTCAGGTTACCCACAAAGGGAAGCCCATCAGACTAACAGCTGATCTCTCGGTAGAAACTCTACAAGCCAGAAGAGAGTGGGGGCCAATATTCAACATTCTTAAAGAAAAGAATTTTCAACCCAGAATTTCATACCCAGCCAAACTAAGCTTCATAAGTGAAGGAGAAATAAAATACTTCACAAACAAGCAAATGCTGAGAGATTTTGTCACTAGCAGGCCTGCCCTAAAAGAGCCCCTGAAGGAAGCACTAAAAATGGAAAGGAAAAACTGGTACCAGCCACTGCAAAAACATGCCAAATTGTAAAGACCATCAAGGCTAGGAAGAAACTGCATCAACTAATGAGCAAAATAACCAACTAACATCACAATGACAGAATCAAAATCACATATAACAATATTAATCTTGGCCGGGCGCAGTGGCTCACGCTTGTAATCCCAGCACTTTGGGAGGCCGAGGCGGGCGGATCACGAGGTCAGGAGATCGAGACCACGGTGAAACCCCGTCTCTATTAAGAATACAAAAAGTTAGCCGGGCGTGGTGGCAGGCGCCTGTAGTCCCAGCTACTCGGAGAGGCTGAGGCAGGAGAATGGCATGAACCCGGGAGGCGGAGCTTGCAGTGAGCCGGGATTGCGCCACTGCACTCCAACCTGGGCGACAGAGCGAGACTCCGTCTCAAAAAAAAATTAAAAAAAAAAAAAAAATATTAATCTTAAATGTAAATGGGCTAAATGCTCCAATTAAAAGGCACAGACTGGCAAATTGGGTAAAGAGTCAAGACCTATCAGTGTGCTGTATTCAGGAGACCCATCTCATGTGCAGAGACACACATAGGCTCAAAATAAAGGGATGGAGGAAGATCTACCAAGCAAACGGAAAACAAAAAAAGGCAGGGGTTGGAATCCTAGTCTCGGATAAAACATACTTTAAACCAACAAAGATCACAAGAGACAAAGAAGGCCATTACATAATGGTAAAGGGATCAATTCAACAAGAAGAGCTAACTATCCTAAATATATATGCACCCAATACAGGAGCACCCAGATTCATAAAGCAAGTCCTTAGTCACCTACAAAGAGACTTAGACTCCCACACAATAATAATGGGAGACTTTAACACCCCACTGTCAACATTAGACAGATCAATGAGACAGAAAGTTAACAAGAATATCCAGGAATTGAACTCAGCTCTGCACCAAGCGGACCTAATAGACATCTACAGAACTCTCCATCCGAAATCAACAGAATATACATTCTTTTCAGCACCACACCACACCTATTCCAAAACTGACCACATAGTTGGAAGTAAAGCACTCCTCAGCAAATGGAAAAGAATAGAAATTATAGCAAACTGTCTCTCAGACCACAGTGCGATCAAACTAGAACTCAGGATTAAGAAACTCACTCAAAACCACTCAACTGCGTGGAAACTGAACAACCTGCTCCTGAATGACTACTGGATACATAACGAAATGAAGGCAGAAATAAAGATGTTCTTTGAAACCAACGAGAACAAAAACACAACGTATCAGAATCTCTGGGACACATACAAAGCAGTGTGTAGAGAGAAATTTATAGCACTAAATGCCCACAAGAGAAAGCAGGAAAGATCTAAAATCAACACCCTAACATCACAATTAAAAGAACCAGAGAAGCAAGAGCAAACACATTCAAAAGCCAGCAGAAGGCAAGAAAAAACTAAAATCAGAGCAGAACTGAAGGACATAGAGACACAAAAATCTCTTAAAAAAATCAACGAATCCAGGAGCTGGTTTTTTGAAAAGATCAACAAAATGGATAGACTGCTAGCAAGACTAATAAAGAAGAAAAGAGAGAAGAATCAAATAGATGCAATAAAAATGATAAAGGGGATATCACCACCGATCCCACAGAAATACAAACTACCATCAGAGAATACTATAAACACCTCTACACAAATAAACTAGAAAATCTAGAAGAAATGGATAAATTCCTCGACACATACACTCTCCCAAGACTAAACCAGGAAGAAGTTGAATCTCTGAATAGACCATTAACAGGCTCTGAAATTGAGGCAATAATTAATAGCTTACCAACCAAAAAAAGTCCAGGACCAGATGGATTCACAGCCAAATTCTACCAGAGGTACAAGGAGGAGCTGGTATCATTCCTTCTGAAACTATTCCAATCAATAGAAAAAGAGGGAATCCTCCCTAACTCATTTTATGAGGCCAGCATCATCCTGATACCAAAGCCTGGCAGAGACACAACAAAAAAAGAGAGAATTTTAGACCAATATCCTTGATGAACATTGATGCAAAAATCCTCAATAAAATACTGGCAAACGAAATCCAGCAGCACATCAAAAAGCTTATCCACCATGATCAAGTGGGCTTCATCCCTAGGATGCAAGGCTGGTTCAACATATGCAAATCAATAAATGTAATCCAGCATATAAACAGAACCAAAGGCAAAAACCACATGATTATCTCAATAGATGCAGAAAAGGCCTTTGACAAAATCCAACAATGCTTCATGCTAAAAACTCTCAATAAATTAGGTATTGATGGGACGTATCTCAAAATAATAACAGCTATCTATGGCAAACCTACAGCCAATATCATACTGAATGGACAAAAACTGGAAGTATTCCCTTTGAAAACTGGCACAAGACAGGGATGCCCTCTCTCACCACTCCTATTCAACATAGTGTTAGAAGTTCTGGCCAGGGCAATCAGGCAGGAGAAGGAAATAAAGGGCATTCCATTAGGAAAAGAGGAAGTCAAATTGTCCCTGTTTGCAGGTGACATGATTGTATATCTAGAAAACCCGATTGTCGCAGCCCAAAATCTCCTTAAGCT
>NW_026652276.1:162373501-162378922 GCF_009828535.3 Hylobates moloch | reverse complement strand
AAAAAAAAAAAAAAAGAAAGAAAATGTTTGGCTGCCTGCTACAAACCCAGAAGAGAGAACACTTACTTATATTCATACTTACATTGGACTGGATATATTTTAAATCCAATTCTTTTTTTAAAAAGATGCTTCACCTTAGGAAAGAAGACATCAGACCAGCAACATCAACTAAGTATGGAATACTTGCTGGTGAAACACTTAAAACTAGGAATCTTCTAAATCTTCAAAAGGTGCTTAAGAGAATGGAGAAATCAATAAACAGGCATCCAAGTGTTGTGGCTGTAAAGCAATAACATAGGGTCCCTAGTAAAGAGTAGGCCTAAGGGTTGGTTTTGGAGAGAACTTGGGCCAAGAACAGCAGAAAAAGCTAAATGAGCTACTTATGTTGATGTGTTTTAATACTGATGCATTAGCAGTATCTTATGGAAGCTGTGAACACTAAGAACCAATTTCAAGAAAAATAAAAGTGTTTATAGAGAATATTAAAATAAAAACAGCTTAAATTAGTTCTATAAATAAAACAGGCCTGGCACAGCAACTCATGCCTGTAACCCCAGCACTTTGGGAGGACAAGGTGAGAAGATCACTTGAGGCCAGGAGTTCAAGACCAGCCTGGGCAACAAAGTGAGACCCCATCTCTGTTCTTTTTAATATCAAAATTATTATAATAAAAAAGTAAAAATAAACATACCTACTTAGAACACATATTAAATAAAGGAATGCCATGAGAAAATGGCACTGCATTTACCAAGTCACCCCTAGATTCTTGTGCAATGATAAAGATTGGGACTATGTATTAACAATTTCATAAATAAATACTCAACAATTTTCTTTCCACTATTTTGATGTTGGGTAAAGCCTGAAATGTGGTGTCAAGTTTTCCATTTGCATTATATCAAATTCTTGTCTACTATGGATATCCTGATATGAAAAAGACTAGTTAAACTCCTATTGAAAGATTTGCCATTTACTACACTCAAATAACTTCTCTTAGATATAGATTCTTTGATGTTGAATGAGCGTTGGGTTATGACTGAATCTCCTCATGCACATACACATGTATTACATTTATAATCTTTTTGCATGGCATGAATTTGTTACTAAACAAGGTAGTTTCTTCGACTGATGGCTTTTTCACATTCATTGCAGTAATGGAATTTTATTCCCATATGAATTCTCCAAATGTGACTAAGGTATGAAAATATTAATAGCATGAAAATTGAATTATCTGATGCTGAGTAACGGTTGAGCTATGACTGAAGGCTTTACCACATGCAGTACATACATGATTTCTCCCTGGTGTGAACTCTCGGATGTTGAATGAAGCCTGAATTTGACTAGACTAAATGTCTTCTCACCCTCATTATATTCATGAGTTCTCTTTGGTATGAATGCTCTGATATTGAACCAGGTGTGCTCTCTGACTGGAGTTCTTTTTCCATACATCACAATCAAAGACTTTCTGTCTGGGGAGGACTTCTTGTTGCAGGATAAGTTCTGAGCTGTGACTGAAACTGCCCTCATACTCATTACATTTATATGATTTCTCTTTCCTATGCATTATTTGATGGTGAATAAGGCATGAGGTTTGACTGAAAGCTGTTCCATATTCATCACATTCATGAAGTTTCATTCCTGTGTGAATTTTTTGATGCTGAATAAGATGTGAATTGAATCTGAAGTCTTTGCCACATTCATTACATGTATAGGGCTTTTCTCTGAAATGAATTCCTTGTTTAATATAGGCCAACGCATATTCATCATACTCATAGGACTTCTCTTCATGGTGGACCCTCTGATGTTCAAGCAGGTAGGAAGTATGGCAGAAGTCACTGCCACATATAGTACACCTACAGGACATCTCTGTGAATTTTCTGATGTTGAGTAAGGTGGACACTATGACTGAAGACTCTTTCACAACTGCTACATTTGTAAGCTTTGACTCTGGTGTGCATTTTCTTGTGTTGAATTATGCCTGAGCTTGGACTACAGGATTTATCAGACGCTTCACAGGATTTATCAGATGCTTCACATTTGTAAGGTTTTTCTCTAGTGTGTATTCTTTTATGTCGACCAAGACTTGAGCTCAGACTGAAAGACTTCACATTCTTTACATTTGTAGGGCTTCTCTCTAGTATGGATTCTCTGATGTCTAGTAAGGGCTGAGCTCTGACGGAAAACTTTCTCACATACATCACATTTATAGGATTTCTCAGTGTTAGGGATGCTGTCCCATTTATTAAGGAGAGAGAGAGCCATTAAGCTTTCCTTACATTTACTACTCTGAAAATCCTGTGTTAGATTTATGTGTTTATGTTTACCAGAGGCTGAATTCTGGTTGAAGCTTATGTCGTTCTTATCATTATCATCAGTGTTCTGTATTCTAAGAACTTTCTGATCTGCATCAATAGTAGAGTCCAGACTGAAGCTTTTTTCACGTTTATTACGTTCATTGTTCTTCTCCCTGGTGAAGGCTTCTTTGCTGATTGGTATTTGCCTAAACTCTCCAGGTACAGAAATTTCCTTAGAATTTCCTGAAGCCTTTCTAGTCTGTCCTCAGACTTATACACTTCTCTAGTCTCAGGAACTTAGGTAATATTGTGTTTGAGTCTTCCTACTATCACTTTGTATGAATGTACTTCTTCTGAAATTTTGTCCTTAGGAATCAACAGCTTGTTCTCTGGTCTCTCCATCTGCTACAATATATAAATAGAAAATACAAATGTAATCTGTACCCTGTGCTTAGGAAAAGAAAACTCAGATGAGAAAACTGAACAATGTAATAGCTCCAAGGACAAGAAAAGTTTATTTACTCTGAAAAACAGGCACAAAATCTCAACAGCAGAAGTAAGGGGATGAACAGGAGCAGTGAAGTAAAACAGCGGACGTGTTCAGCAGAGTAAGAAAACAACAGTTAAGGAGATAATAGGGAAACAGTTTGAAAGAATTTTAGATAAGCAACTTGATTAGAGGCCCAGTACAACATGGGCACAGGTCCTAAACAAATGGAAAGGGTCAACCTAACTGAAGGAAAAAGAAAATAACTCTCCATGCTGGGACACACACAGAACTCTTCATTGTGAGTGCCAAAGCAGCTACAACTTGGCTCAACAATTGAACTTTACTTCCCTACTAATTCCATCTGATTGAGTCTGCCTTCCTCACCTGAGCAATCATCTCTTAAGGCTTCACCAGTCTTAGTTTCCAGATCAAAGACCTGTAGATCCTGTTCCAGCTGGGAGAGTCCATCGGGCTTGGAAATTGGAAATCCTGATCATAGAGAAGGAAATGGGATGTGGCAATGTATCCCCAGATGCTACACCAGCCACTTTTTCTTTTAACTAATGATTAAGACAGAGAGAAGGTAAACTCTGAGAAGATGTTAATTAGGAAGGCCTGGAGAGTAAAGAGGGCAAAGATCTTCTACAAGGGGCTCAAATTTGGGCTCTAGAAAGATGTGTGTTAAGGGGCAAGTTGATGGTTTGGGAGCAGAAGGATTCATTTAAACATTATTCGGACAACAGAATGTGTGCATGGGTTTGTCTTCACAGAAGTTATCCTTATCACTCTCCATTTGTTACCTAAAGATCAATCTTTGGATTAGAGCTGGTCTACAAGCATCAAAATGGAGGTCATCAAAATATAATTCTGCTGGACTGGAGAAAGGTGAAACTCAAGCACCTGCTGCATGGTTAGCTAACCTGTAGCGAAAGAATCAGTGAAAACTGAATAAATATTCTAAGAACCAGTCTCAAGAAACAATTTGTTTCAGTGCACATAAGAAAATAAAGAATAATATGACACATTCTTACCCATTAGGAGTGTAGCATTTATTCAGTAAACATTTATGGAGTGCCTCCTTCATGCAAAGTATGCAGGGGATAAAGAGCGCAAGCAAGGTCCCTTCCCTTAAGGACCTCAAGGATCTCACACTCTACACAGAGACAGCTCTAAACAACTAACTACAACAAAATGTAGATAGAGGAAAGTGCAATCAAAGTGCATCTTCACATAAAACGGACTTTCTATGGCTTGCATAATGGAATGCTTGGATCTAAATCTCTTTTAAAGCTAAAGCAATAAGCAGTCTGCTTCCGAGGAGACAGAATTTTAATACTATTAGCATCAAGGGCAGTTTTTATATGTGTTCAGCCCAGAAAGTTTCTAATAGCACACATACAAGGTCTAGCTCAAGCTCCCCATCTCCAAAAACCTTTCTCTCCATTTACTGAATGTCTACACAATTTATTAGTTGTTCCTCTTATCCTGACATGTCACATATAATGGTGTTTACATAGATTTGTTTTGTTTTTTGTTTTTCTGTGACAGAGTTTCTTCACTCTGCCGTCCAGGTTGGAGTGCAGTGGCACGATCTCAGCTCGCTGCAAACTTTGCCTTTCGGGTTCAAGCGATTCCCCTGCCTCAGCTTCCTGAGTAGCTGGGATTACAGGCGTGCACCACCACACCCAGCTAATTTTTGTATTTTTAGTAGAGATGGGGTTTCAACATGCCTGAACTCCTGACCTCAGGTGATCCACCTGCCTCGACCTCCCAAAGTGCTGGGATTACAGGCATGAGCCATAGTGCCCGGCCCTTTACATAGATTTTTTTAAGTAGTTTCAGGTATTATCATTCATACTTGATTTATAAACTCTTTGACAGAAGAGACCATGTATCTTGTATCTTGCACTTCTTTTGATTCATTTACTTAACAGCTACTTATTGAGTGCCAACTCTGTGCCCAAGTATCAATGTATTAATAGCTACCCAATTTTGTAAAAAGGGCACTGGGGCTGGAAAATATGAAGAACAGCTCCCCTGAAGATTCCACATGACAGCCTATGAGCAAGGAGATCAGAACAGATAGAGAAAGGTATTTACACCCCCTGCGATATTGGGAGTAATATCATCCTCTGCCCCCTGGATATTTAATCCTTATAACCACCTCTGAGATGTGTGCTAAAGAATTCACACTTAGCCAGGTGCAGTGGCTTATGCCTGTAATACCAGCACTTTGAGAGGCTGAGGCGGGCAGATCACCTGAGGTCAGGAGTTTGAGACCAGCCTGGCCAGCATGGTGAAACCCTATCTCTATTAAAATACAAAAATTAGCTGGGCATGGTGGCGCATGCCTGTAGTCCCAGCTACTCGGGAGGCTGAGGCAGGAGAATTGCTTGAACCTGGAGGTGGAGGTTGCAGTGAGTCAAGATCGCGCCACTGCATTCCAGCCTGGCGACAGAGTGAGACTTCGTCTCAGGAAAAAAGAAAACAAAAGAGAAAGTATTTACACTTTACAGGTGATTAAACTCAAAAGCAAACAGGTCCAAGTAACCTGTCCAAGCCCAAGCAGCTAGTAAATGGAGGAGTGAGAATTTGAACCCTGGCATTCAGAACCCAGAGCCAGAGCTCTTTGCCACATTG
>NW_026652276.1:162173858-162373401 GCF_009828535.3 Hylobates moloch | reverse complement strand
ACCATTCTAACCTCACAGGGCTTGAGGTGGGATGAGATTTAAATTTATATGAAAATACTTACAAATTTTTTTTTTTTTTTTTGAGACGGAGTCTCGCTCTGTCACCCAGGCTGGAGTGCAGTGGCGCGATCTCGGCTCACTGCAAGCTCCGCCTCCCGGGTTTACACCATTCTCCTGCCTCAGCCTCTCCGAGTAGCTGGGACTACAGGCGCCCGCCACCACGCCCGGCTAATTTTTTGTATTTTTAGTAGAGACGGGGTTTCACCGTGGTCTCGATCTCCTGACCTCGTGATCCGCCCACCTCGGCCTCCCGAAGTGCTGGGATTACAAGCGTGAGCCACCGCGCCCGGCCACTTACAAATATTTTAAAATTATCTCTTACTGTTGCTATATTTATCATACAAAAATATGAATACTTAATCATTTTTAGGTGAGGCTAGTGTAAAAAAAATGGACCTTCCAATCAAAACTCCATAAATAAAAGTTTTAAATGCTGTCTTGGTTCTCATCCTTGGCAATGACTCTTAAATATATCTCTCTATATTAGGAATCTGCAGCTCTGCAGTGTGGCCCAGGCATCTGATAGTGTGTGTATATACGTGTGTGTGTGTGTGTGTGTGTGTGTGTGTGTGTGTCTGTGTTTATTTCTGTCATTGCTTTTTTTAATTGACTGAATTTTTTTTAAGAGATAGGCTGAGGATAGTCTCAAACTCCTGAACTCAAGTGATCCTTTTCCCTCTGCCTCTGGAGTAGCTGGGACCACAGGTATACATCATCATGCCCAGCTTGCCATTGTTTTTTTGTTTGTTGTTTTCTTTCTTTCTTTCTTTCCTTCTTTCTTTCTTTCATTATTTTGTTCTTTCTTTCTTCTTTTTCTTGCTTTCTTTCTTTTCTTTTCTTTTTTTTTTTTTTTTGGAGAAGACTCTTGTTCTGTTACCCAGACTGGAGTGCAGTAGCATGTTCATGGCTCACTGCAGCCTCAATCTCCTGGGCTCAAGATATCCTCTCACCTCAGCCTCCTGAGTAGCTAGGACTATAGGCACATGCTACCACACCCAGCTAATTTTTAAACTTTTTGTAGAAACTGGATGTTGCCATGTGGCCCAGGATGATCTGAAACTCCTGGCCTCAAGTGATCTTCCTGCCTCAGCCTACCAAAGTGCTGAGATTACAGGCATGAACCACCATGCCTGGCTGCCATTGCTTTTTTAACAGCTTTATTGACATATAATTCACATATTGTATAATTTATTCATTCAAAGTGTACAAATCGACAGTTTTTAGTATATTCACAGAATTTTACACCCATCACTAAAATTAAATTTTAACACATTTCCAGCACTCCAAAAAAGAAACCAATACACTATAAGAGTCACTCCTCATTCTCCAGTCTCACATCTGACCCACAGTCCCAGGCAATCTACTTTATGTCTCTTTAGAGTGACTCACTTTCTGGACATTTTAACCTACTTTCTGTATCTTTGAATTGGTCTATTCTGGACATTTCATATAGATAGAACAATACAATATGTAACCTTTTGTGATTGGTTTCTTTCACTTGACATAATATTTTGAAGTTTCAACCATGTTGTAACATGTGTCAGTATTTCATTCCTTTTTTTTTTAAATATACTTTAAGTTCTGGGATACATGTGCAGAATGTGCAGATTTGTTACATAGGTATACACTTGCCATGGTGGTTTGCTGCACCCATCAACCTGTCATCTACATTAGGTATTTCTCCTAATGCTATCCCTCCCTTAGCCCCCCACCCCCAGACAGGCCCCAGTGTGTGATGTTCCCCTCCGTGTCCACGTGTTCTCATTGCTCAACTCCCACTTATGAGTGAGAATGTGCGGTGTTTGGTTTTCTGTTCCTGTGTTAGTTTGCTGAGAATGATGGTTTCTGACTTCATCCATATCCCTGCAAAGGACATGAACTCATCCTTTTTTATGGCTGCATAGTATTTTATGGTGTACATGTGCCACATTTTCTTTATCCAGTCCTTCATTGATGGGCATTTGGGTTGGTTCCAAGTCTTTGCTATTGTGAACAGTTCTGCAATAAACATATGTGTACATGTGTCTTTATACTAGAATGATTTACACTCCTTTGGGTATATGCCCAGTAATGGGATTGCTGGGTCAAATGGTATTTCTGTTTCTAGATCCTTGAGAAATTGCCACACTATCTTCCACAATGGTTGAACTAATTTACACTCCCACCAACACTGTAAAAGCATTCCTATTTCTCCACATCCTCTCCAGCATCTGCTGTTTCCTGACTTTTTAATGGTCACCATTCTAACTGGTGTGTGATGGTATTTCATTGTGGTTTTAATTTGCATTTCTCTAATGATCACTGATGATGAGCATTTTGTCATATGTTTTTTGGCCACATAAATATCTTCTTTTGAGAAGTGTCTGTTCATATTGTTCACCCACTTTTGGATAGGGTTGCTTTTTTCTTGTAAATTTGTTTAAGTTCCTGTAGATTCTGGATATTAGCCCTTTGTCAGATGGATAGGTTGCAAAATTTTTCTCCCATCCTGTAGGTTGCCTATTCATTCTGATAATAGGTTTTTTTGCTGTGCAGAAGCTCTTTAGTTTAATTAAATCCCATTTGTCAATTTTGGCTTTTGTTGCCATTGCTTTTGGTGTTTCAGACATGAAGTCTTTGCCCATGCCTATGTCCTGAATGGTATTGTCTAGGTTTTCTTCTAGGGTCTTTATGGTTTTAGGTCTTACATTTAAGTCTTTAATCCATCTTGAGTTAACTTTTGTATAAGGTGTAAGGATGGAGTCCAGTTTCAGTTTTCTGCATATGGCTAGCCAGTTTTCCCAGCACCATTTATTAAATAGGGTATCCTTTCCCCATTGCTTGTTTTTGTCAGGTTTGTCAGAGATCTGATGGTTGTAGATACGTGGCATTATTTCTGAGGCCTCAGTTTTGTTCCATTGGTCTATATATCTGTTTTGGTACCAGTACCATGCTGTTTTGGTTCTGTAGTCTTATAGTATAGTTTGAAGTCAGGTAGCATGATGCCTCCAGCTTTGTTTTTTTTTCGTTAGGATTGTCTTGGCTATATGGGCTCTTTTATAGTTGCATATGAACTTTAAAGTAGTTTTTTCCAATTCTGTGAAGAAAGTCAATGATAGCTTGATGGAGATAGCATTGAATCTATAAATTACTTTGGGCAGTATGACCATTTTCACAATAATGATTCTTCCTATCCATGAGCATGGGAAGTTTTTCCATTTGTGTCCTCTCTTATTTCCTTGAGCAGTGGTTTGTAGTTCTCCTTGAAGAGGTCCTTCACATCCCTTGTAAGTTGGATTTCTCATTATTTGATTCTTTTTGTAGCAATTGTGAAGGGGAGTTCACTCATGATTTGGCTCTCTGTTTGTCTGTTATTGATGTATGGGAATGCTTGTGATTTTTGCACATTGATTTTTATATCTTGAGAGTTTGCTGAAGTTGCTTATCAGCTTAAGGAGATTTTGGGCTGAGACAATCGGGTTTTCTAAATACACTATCATGTTATCTGCAAACAGAGACAATTTGACTTCTTCTCTTCCTATTTGAATACGCTTTATTTCTTTGTCTTGCCTGATTGCCCTGGCCAGCACTTCCAATAGTATGTTCAATAGGAGTGGTGAGACACCCTTGTCTTGTGCCGGTTTTCAAAGGGAATGCTTCCAGGTTTTGCCCATTCAGTATGATATTGGCTGTGGGTTTGTCATAAATAGCTCTTATTATTTTGCGATCCATTCCATCAATACTAGTTTATTGAGAGTTTTTAGCATGAAGTTGTGTTGAATTTTATCGAAGACCTTTTCTGCATCTATTGAAATAATCATGTGGTTTTTGTCGTTGGTTCTGTTTATGTGATGGATTACGTTTATTGATTTGTGTATGTTGAACTAGCCTTGCATCCTAGTGATGAAGCCGACTTGATCATGGTGGGTAAGCTTTTTGATGTGCTGCTGGATTCAGTTTGCCAGTATTTAATTGAGGATTTTCACGTCAAAGTTCATCAGGGATATTGGCCTGAAATTCTCTTTTTTTGTTTTGTCTCTGCCAGGTTTTGGTATCAGGATCATGCTGGCCTCATAAAATGAGTTAGGGAGGAGTCTCTCTTTTTTTATTGTTTGGAATAGTTTCAGAAGGAATGGTACTAGCTCCTCTTTCTATCTCTGGTAGAGTTCGGCTGTGAATCTGTCTGGTCCTGGGCTTTTTTTTTATTGGTAGGCTATTAGTTACTGCCTCAATTTCAGAACTTGTTATTGGTCTATTCAGAGATTTGACTTCTTCCTGGTTTAGTCTGGAGAGGGTGTATATGTCCAGTAATTTATCCATTTCCTCTAGATTTTCTAGTTTATTTGCATAAAGGTGTTTATAGTATTCTCTGATGGTAGTTTGTATTTCTGTGGGATCAGTGGTGAGATCCCCTTTATTATTTTTATTGTGTCTATTTTATTCTTCTCTCTTTTCTTCTTTATTAGTCTGGCTAGTGGTCTATTTTGTTAATCTTTTCAAAAAATCAGCTCCTGGATTTCACTGATTTTTTAAGGATTTTTCATGTCTCTATCTTCTTCAGTGTTGCTCTGATCTTAGTTATTTTTGGTCTTCTGCTAGCTTTTGAATTTGTTTGCTCTTTGCAAAATAACAAAATTTGTTCTTTTAATTTTTATGCTAGGGTGTCGATTTTAAATTTTTCCCACTTTCCCCTATGGGCATTTGGTGCTATAAATTTCCCTCTAAACACTGCTTTACCTGTGTCCCAGAGATTATGACACATTGTGTCTTTGTTCTCATTGGTGTCAAAGAACTTATTTATTTCCACCTTAATTTCGTTATTTATCCAGTAGTCATTCAGGAGCAGGTTGTTCAGTTTCCATGTAGTTGTGTGGTTTTGAGTGAGTTTCTTAATCCTGAGTTCTAATTTGATTGCACTGTGGTCTGAGGGACTGTTATGATTTCCATGATTTTGTACTTGCTGAGGCATTTTTTACTTCCAATTATGTGGTCAATTTCAGCATAAGTGCAATGTGGTACTGAGAAGAATGTATATTCTGTTGATTTGGGGTGGAGAGTTTTGTAGAGAACTTGCTTTGTGAATCTGGGTGCTCCTGTATTGGGTGCATATATATTTAGTATAGTTAGCTCTTCTTGTTGCATTGATCCCTTTACCATTATGTAATGCCCTTCTTTATCTTTTTTGATCTTTGTTGGTTTAAAATCTGTTTTATCAGAGACTAGGATGGCAACCCTTGCCTTTTTCCCTTCCATTTGCTTGGTAAATATTCCTCCATCCCTTTATTTTCAGCCCATGTGTGTCCTTGCATGTGAGATGGGTCTCCTGAATACAGCACACTGATGAGTTTTGACTCATTATCCAATTTTCCAGTCTGTGTCTTTTAATTGGGGCATTTAGCCCATTTACATTTAAGGTTAATACTGTTATGTGTGAATTTGATCCTGTCATTATGATGTTAGCTGGTTATACTGCCCATTAGTTGATGTAGTTTCTTCATAGTGTCAATGGTCCTTACAATTTGGTATGTTTTTGCAGTGGCTGGTACCTGTTGTTCCTTTCCATGTTTACTGTTTCCTTCAGGAGCTCTTGTAAGGCAGGCCTGGTAGTGATAAAATCTGTCAGCATTTGCTTGTTTGTAAAGGATTTTATTTCTCCTTCACTTATGAAGCTTAGTTTGGCTGGATATGAAATTCTGGGCTGAAAATTATTTTCTTTAAGAATGTTGAATATTGGCCCCCACTCTCTTCTGGCTTGTAGGGTTTCTGCAGAGAGATCTGCTGTTAGTCTGAAGGGCTTCCCTTTGTGGGTAACCCAACCTTTCTCTCTGGCTGCCCTTAACATTTTTTCCTTCATTTTAACCTTGATGAATCTGAGGATTATGTGTCTTGGGGTTGCTCTTCTCAAGGAGTATCTTTGTGGTATCCTCTGTATTTCTTGAACTTGAACGTTGGCCTGTCTTGCTAGGTTGGGGAAGTTCTCCTGGATAATATCCTGAAGAGTGTTTTCCAACTTGGTTCCATTTTCCCCATCACTTTCAGGTACACCAATCAAATGTAGGTTTGGTCTTTTCACATAGTCCCATATTTCTTGGATGCTTCATTCATTCCTTTTCATTTTTTTTCTTTCTAATCTTGTCTTCACGCTTTATTTCATTAAGTTGATCTTCAATCTCTGATATCCTTTCTTCTACTTGATTGATTCAGCTATTAATACTTGTTTATGCTTCACGAAGTTCTCATGATATGTTTTTCAGCTCCATCAGGTCATTTATGTTCTTCTCCAAACTGGTTATTCTAGTTAGCAATTCTTCTAACCTTTTTTCAAGGTTCTTAGCTTCCTTGCATTGGGTTAGAACATGCCTCTTTAGCTCAGAGGAGTTTGTTATTACCAACCTTCTGAAGCCTACTTCTGTCAATTCGTCAAACTCATTCTCCATCCAGGTTACTTCCCTTGCTGGCAAGGAGTTGTGATTCTCTGGAGGAGAAGAGGCATTCTGGATTTTGGAATATTCAGCTTTTTACATTGGTTTTCCCTCATCTTCATGGATTTATCTACTGTTGGTCTTTGATGCTAGTGACCTCTGGATGGTGTTTTTGTGTGCAAGTTCTTGTTGATGTTGATGCTATTCCTTTCTGTTAGTTTTCCTTCTAACAGTCGGGCCCCTCTGCTGCAGGTCTGCTAGAGTTTGCTGGAGGTCCCCTCCAGACACTGTTTGCCTGGGTATCATCAGTGGAGGCTGCAGAACAGCAAATATTGCTGCCTGTTCCTTCCTCTGGAAGCTTCATCCCAGAGGGGCACCTGCCAGATGTCAGCTGGAGCTCTCTTGTATGAGGTGTCTGTTGACTCCTGCAGGGAGATGTCTCTCTGTCAGGAGGCATGGGGGTCAGGGACCCACTTGAGGAGGCATTCTGCCCCTCAGCAGAGTTTGAGTGCTGTGCTGGGAGATACGCTGCTCTCTTCAGAGCCAGCAGGCAGGAATGTTTAAGTCTGCTGAAGCTGCACCCACAGCCGCCCCTTCCCCCAGGTGCTCTGTCCCAGTGAGATGGGAGTTTTATTTATAAGCCTTTGACTTGGGCTGCTGCCGTTCTTTCAGTGATGCCCTGCCCAGAAAGGATGAATCTAGAGAGGTATTCTGACTACAGCGGATTTGCCGAGCTGCAGTGGGCTCCACTCAGTTTGAACTTTCCAGCAGTTTTGTTTACACTGTGAGAGGAAAATCACCTACTCACGCCTCAGTAATGGCAGACACCCCTTCCCCCACCAAGCTGCAGCATCCCAGGTAAACTGTAGACTGCTGTGCTGGCAGCGAGAATTTCAACCCAGTGGATCTTAGCTTGCTGGGCTCCATGGGGGTGGGGTCCACTGAGCTAGACCACTTGGCTCCCTGGCTCCAGTACTTTTTCCAGGGAAGTGAACGGTTCTGTCTCGCTTGTGTTCCAGGCCCCACTGGAGTATGAAAAAAACTCCTGCAGCTACCTTGGTGTCTGCCCAAAGGGCCACCCGGTTTTGTGCTTGAAACCCAGGGCCCTTGTGGTATAGGCAGGCATCTGAGGGAGTCTCCTGCTCTGCAGGTTGCGAAGATGGTGGAAAAAGCATAGTATCTGGGCCTGAATGCACTGTTCCACCTGGCATAGTCCCTCATGGCTTCCCTTGGCTGGTTCCTGGACCCTTTGCACTTCCCAAGTGAGGTGACGGCCCACCCTGCTTCTGCTTACCCTCCATAGGCTGCACCCACTGTCTAACCAGTCCCATTGAGATGAGCTGGGTACCTCAGTTGGAAATGCAGAAATCACCTACCATCTGCATTGATCTTGCTTGGAGCTGCAGATCGGGGCTGTTCCTATTTGGCCATCTTGCCAGCCCCCTCATTCCTTTTTAAGACTAAGTGGTATTTCATTGTATGTAAATGCTAATTTTGTTTATCCATTTATCTATTGACAGGCACATGCTAATTTTTGATGATTACGAATAATACTACTATGAACATTTATGTGTAAGTTTTGTGTGAATGCATATTTTTGTTTCTCTTGGCTACATACCTAGGAAAATAATTTCTGGGTCATGTGGGAACTCTACATTTAACTTTTTGATGAGTTTAAGCATCTTCATACTTTAATGTTCTCTGGAAGGACAAGGACCTGGCTCTCTGACTCCCCAAGCTGTCTCTTGAAAGGGCCACACTCCAGGTCAGGTTTTTGAGAAGTTATTTTAATGTTTTATGAAAAGAGAGGTGTCTTCACTTCAACTTTTTAATGAAAAGATTCATCATAATGATTATTATCTCCCTTTCATCATACCTCTCTCCTTAGCTCTATATACTTTGAGAATGACATTATTCACCTTTTTAAGTAAATAGGTCACATAGCACAGTTATGAGCACATGCTGTAGAGGCAGGCTTCCTGGTTCACATGCTGCCTTCCCTACTTACCAGCTGTATAATTTTGGCCATGTTACTTAACAGTTCCTCATCTATAAAAATGATATGATGATAATATGATACTACTTTCTTAGGGTTATTGTGGAAATTAAATTAATTAATATCTGTGAAGTCCACAGAATGGTACCTGGCATAGTCTAAGTATTCTATAAATGTTCATTTTTATTATCCCACTACCAACATTCCATAATGTTTGTCATATAGATGGTGCTCCATGAATATCTGCTGAATGAGATACATGATAAGAGGGCTTAGCTAGAGCAAGACTCATCACATGGAAAGTATTAATAGAATGAACCAGTCCTTCCCATTTGTTCCTAGGGAAACTAATCACTCCTTCCTGGTTGCACCTATAGCACTTAGAACATCCAATAGAGCTGACATCTTGGCCTTGGAATATTGTGGCTGTGCTCAGATCTGTGGCTCACAAACAGCTACAAGCTCTTCTTCACCTTTTATAACTGACACCCAGCACAGGAGCCAAGCACTAAGCAGGTTTGCAAATATTCAGTGCAACACCTTATTGGTACTTGGTTGGCAATAAGACCAGTCTTAAATAAAATCTATATGTATATTAGCCAGAAGCCAAGACCACCAAGTTTTATGTACAGTTTTATAATTAGCTAGTAGTATGACATTTGACCATATAGCTACCCTCTTTTGTGTTTTCCTAAGGTATAATATTGGCCCAGATGAAAATGGGATTTGTTTGGTTCAAAAATCGTCACAAATCAGCTATTTCATATGATTCAAGCTGATACTTCCAGTCCTCAAGTTCTATGCCCTAAGCAAGTAGTTCTCAAAAGACTCCTTTAGTCAAGGAAGAAAAAATACTCCTTATGACAGACTCGTACAACATAATGTACACCCAAGCATGAGTGTACTTAATAAGCATAGGTGACTTTGAAGCACAGCACTAAACGAAGAGAAATAAGTATTTATTAACAGTCAGGACCACAATCTCATTTAAATTTCAAACAACTTTCAGAAATAGGTATCTCTCCACATTACAAATGAAAGAAACAGATGCCAAATGAATCACTTGTAAATGATACAGAAGTATTAAGTGTGGATCCAGGACTCCCACCTACTCCCAAGTCTATCTGAATATAGAGCCTATGGGCCGGGCACGGTGGCTCATGCTTGTAATCCCAGCACTTTGGGAGGCCGAGGCAGGCGGATCACGAGGTCAGGAGATCAAGACCACGGTGAAACCCTGTTTCTACTAAAAATACAAAAAATTAGCCGGGCGTGGTGGCGGGCGCCTGTAGTCCCAGCTACTCAGAGAGGCTGAGGCAGGAGAATGGCGTGAACCTGGGAGGCGGAGCTTGCAGTGAGCCGAGATTGCGCCACTGCACTCCAGCCTGGGCGACAGAGCGAGACTCCGTCTCAAAAAATAAAAAATAAAAAATAAAAATAAAAAAATAGAGAGAGAGAGAGAGAGAGAGAGCCTATGTTTTCCCCACCATGACCCTCTGCTTTCGCTGAGGAAGCCTAACCTACACAGAATGGCCCTGGAAAGAATGACTAAAGGATAAGCAGCCAAAACCAGAATGGAAAATAATTCATATACTCTAATTTTACTGCAGGATGCAACTGCAATTTTATTTCAGTTGTACCATTTATTATGAAATATCTCTTCTTGACTTCATTCCCAACCCTGACATTGAAGTCTCGATGGTAACATTAAAAAATCTCTTAGCTATATCCTTAAGGGTTCAGAATAAAATCTTCCTGTACATGATAAGAGGCAGCATAGGTTAAGAGCCTACTCTGATTTCTGCTTCTTGGTGATCATATAACTTTATACAAGTTACTTGGCCTCCTCTTGCCTCAGCTTCTCACTTCTGGAAAAATTAAGAAAATATCAGTAACTATTATGGAATTTTAAAACACACCTTCTTTTTCTTACAGAAAAAAAAAAGAGGAGCTAAAAAATTGTATTTCTGGGGTTTTTCGTTTGTTTTTTGTCCATTCTTGGTTAAAAAGGAATCAGCTAAGGAAACTTGAAGGCAAAAGAGTGATGTAGAAACTACAGATACTTTATCGATAAACAGTTGATGTAAATATCTTATTTTGAGTAGGTGACGAAATGGAAATGGTACTAAAACTTGATTAAGTAAAGGCAAAACTGGCCAGGCATGGTGGCTCATGCCTGTAATCTAAGCCCTTTGAGAGGCCGAGGTGGGTAGATCATCTGAGCCCAGGAGTTCCAGACTAGCCTGGGCTACATGGCAAAACCCTGTCTATACAAAAAATACAAAAATTAGCCAGGTATGGTGGTGTGCACCTGTGGTCCCAGCTACTTGGGAGGCTGAAGTGGGAAGATTGTGTGAGCTGAGAAGTCGAGGCTGCAGTGAGCTGAGATTGCACCATTGCACTCCAGCATGGGCGACAGAGTGAGACCCTGTCTCAAAAACAACAACAACAACACCACCACCACCAACCAAACAAACCTAATATGATATGAATAAATTTAACTCTGTAACTCCTCTGTATAAGTCATGTTAGTTTTCCTCTTGTGTGATTTCCTTCTTTTCACTATTAAAAAAATGAAGACTCTTCTGTTGTTGACCTTTGCTAAATCATATTAATAAAATGTATGCCAGTTAAGGTGTGATTTTTTCTTTTTCTCTTCTTTCTTTGTTCTCCAAAAAGCCATTACAAGAGAGAACAATTTCGTTTTTTTTTTTAGATAATGACTAAGATTAATGTGGTCCCTTTTATATAAGCTAATAAGACAAATTGTTTTTAATTTTTGAACAAAATTATTATTTTTTAGAGACAGGGTCTTACTCTGTCACCCAGGCTGGAGTGCAATGACAGTATTACTGCTCACTGCAGCCTTGAGTTCCCAGGCTCAAGGGATCCTCCTGCCTCAGCCTGCTGAGTAGCTGGGACTACAGGTGCACACCACCACACCTGGCTAATTTTTTATTTTTTGTAGAGACAGGGTCTCATCATGTTGCCCGGGCTGGTCTGGAACTCCTAGGCTCAAGTGATCCGTCCACCTCAGCCTCCCAAAGTGCTGGGATTACAAGTGTGAGCCACTATGCTCGGCCTATAATATTTTAAATTGTAAAATTAAAACATTAATAAGTTTCTAAACCTGAGTCTAACATGTGGCTTTATGTCCTGACAACTCCACATGATGTTATGATGATTAAAGGAGTAAATTCATGAAAAACACTTAGGACAGTGTCTGGCACAAGTTAAGTGTTCAGGAAATTATTATTATTAGTGTTGCATCTTAATGGTCTCAAGCTATTATTTTTCACCAATCATATTTATTGTAAAATAGAATTTGGCCCTGGGAATCAATGACCACATACATGGTATAACTAATCTCAAATGTTTAAATTGACTAAGATATCTATGTTTCATTAAGGTAATCTTGGCCCATAGAGTCTAACTAGATCAATGGTTTACAATCATTAAAAGAAAAAAAAAATGAAGCCCATAATGCAAAAACATTTCACAGGACTCCATGTGATATAAATTATATAAATTGTATTTTGATTTATCCCCTAGCTGAAAAAAATACATAAAGATTAAAAGCTACCATAAATCCTCTAATGCTTTGAAATTAATTTGTATTTTGCTTTTGACAACGTATATTTGAAAATTTGTATTTGAGCCATATTCATTCACACGACAGTTAAGCTTGTAGAATATACAGATTCACTAGCATTTTAATAGCTTAATGGGCTCCTGGGAAGCCATGGCTAGCCATTAGGAATAATGAGTTAGAAGGGTCAGCAAAACCTTTTCTGCAAAGGGCCAGAGAGTAAATGTATTAGACTCTGCTGGCCATGTATGTCTCTGTTGAAACAACTCAACTTTGTCATTGTAGCAGTGGGCAACATGTAAACAAATGGGTGTAGCTGTGTTCCAATAAGACTTCAATTTCAAAAGCCTCAGCCCACACTGAAGGTGGGGAGGTTATGCAAAGGTGTAAATGCCAAGCAGCAGGGATAACTCAGGGCCCTTGCAGAGGCTGCTGGCCACATAGCCCAATGCTCATGATCCCCAAAGTGTATTTGGAAGAACATGAATTGTTGATGTGTTTGGGAATTTTTTTAAGCTGCATTTTATATTTAAACTATATTTTTAAAATTTTACACAGGAGCTTCAATCAAGCTGTGTAATAAATATATGGAGTCATTTATTTTATTCTCTGTAATTTATTTGTTTGTAATATATCAAAACAAAAATGCCTTAAAAATATACAGTAAAAGAATCAAACACATTCCTAGAGTTGTTTTTATGAAACAATCTGTTTATATAGTTTGTCTATGTGCTGGTTTATGTTTTAATCTTGTCATAATTTTAACATATGTTTAATATATGAATGTTTATACAATAGTAAGTTTCTCTCATAGACCATCTCTCTTCTGCTTACCACATTTCCTTTAACACCCTAATTACAATGACTCTGAGATTCTACCTGAAAAATTAGCAGGATGCCCCCACATCCTAGCTTTTCTCTCCATAAATATCCAGGAAAGCCCCAGCTTTGTTTATACATGTCCTTGAGTCAGACCTCATTGCCACCTACTGATGTGATATAATTTGGGTGTGTGTCTCCTCCAAATCTCATGTTCAAA
Organism: Hylobates moloch; assembly: GCF_009828535.3. Taxonomy (NCBI): domain Eukaryota; kingdom Metazoa; phylum Chordata; class Mammalia; order Primates; family Hylobatidae; genus Hylobates; species Hylobates moloch. The sequence continues at coordinate 162,360,316 of NW_026652276.1, read as the reverse complement.
TGTGATCTCCAATGTTGGAGATGAGCCTAGTGAGAGGTGTTTGGGTCATGGGGGCAGATCTTTCATCAATGGCTTGGTGCCATCCTGATGGTAATGAGTGAGCTCTCATTCTGGCAGTTCACATGAGAGCTAGATTGTTTAAAGGCGACTGGGACCTCCTCCTCCCTCTCTTGCTCCCTCTCTCCTGCCATATGATATGTCCACTTCCCCTTTGCCTTCCACTATGAATAGAAGCTTCCTGAGGCCCTCCCGAAGCAGATGCTGGTATCATGCTTCTTATACAAAACTATGAGCCAAATAAACCTCCTTTCTTTATAAATTACCCAGCCTCAGGCATTCCTTTATAGCAATACAAAGTAGACTAACACATGGTGTTCTTTTTTTTTTTTAAGCCTGCAAACAGTGAGAAGATTCCCCTGTCTTTCTCAGTGGATGTAAAGTAGTGATTCTGCATAAATGTATCAGCCCTGTAGCTCAACTCCTTCTGGACTGGACTTCCCCTAGACCTGGAGAGTGAGTCCTGCCTAGCATACATGGCCTGAAGTTTGAGATCTCTTCCAATTCAGGTAATATTCTGCTTTCTGTATGCCTGATCTCTACATATATCTGACATTGATTTTTAACTGAAATGAGAAAACAGGAAATTATTAATTACAATCTCCTAAAACTATAACAGGTGTTATAAGACTTCTGAATATAAACAGGCAGACAGCAAAAATGTACACAGGCATAAAAGGTAAATTTGAGTGAGAAAAAGGAGCTGAAAAATGAAAGCCTCACTTTGAAGCAAAACAGCACTGAAGAGTCTACAAAGAGAGAGTGACTGGAGAGAGACTGATGTGGGAGAGCGGAGTGGGGAAGAGATTATAATGAGTATCTTTCCCACACTAAAGAATTTGGAGCTTTTTTTGATAGGCAATAAAGAGTCACAATATAACAGCTGTATTTAAATTGTTCATAGGTGATGGAGCTGCAGGTAATTCTTTTTTTCTCCCTTTTTGTATTTTACTTTTTCTTTTTTTTTTTTTTTGAGACAGAGTCTCACTCTGTCACCCAGGCTGGAGTGCAGTGGCGTGATCTCAGCTCACTGCAACCTCCACCTCCCAGGTTCAAGCAATTCTCCTGCCTCAGCCTCCTGAGTAGCTGGGATTATAGGCACACACCACCATGTCCAGCTAATTTTTGTATTTTTAGTAGAGACGGGGTTTCACCATTTTGGCCAGGCTGGTCTCGAACTCCTGACCTCATGATCTGCCCCCCTCGACCTCCCAAAGTGCTGGGATTACAGGCGTGAGCCACTGTGCCCAGCCTTAGTTTTTCTTTATTGGAAAAGAAAGAAAATCTATATTTTTAAGGCCACCAGCCAGAGCACTTAGAAAAGAAGGAGGATGTATATTGCTTTTGCTGTTTCCTGTTAGCCTGACATTTGCGACTATATTGCCTCTGCTGGGGTCACTTTCTCTAATTTGTGGATTTTTTTTTTCTTTCTCAACTGCCTGGAGGATGTGTATGGGTCCATGACTCGGCCACCACATAAGATTGTGAAGATTATACCTGTCAAGGGTGCCCAGTCAAGGAATAAGAGTGGCTGAATTCAGCCTGTGCTCTGCCTAAAAGCCCTATGCTCTGTGTGGGCCTTAGTCCACCTAAAGGAAGGGGTACCTTTTAAAAGTACACACAAAGGCACATCATGGGCTGGCAGCAGCCCTGCCTGGCCCCAGGTGAGCTAGCAGTGCCAGATGCCTCCAGAATAGACTGGAAGGCCTTCTGTCCCTCTATTATGTCAAAACTGCAACTGGAACTACTTTGTCCAAGGAAAGGAGAGAGAAACCATAGGAAAAGGCCATAGGAGAATGAATGGTATCTGTAAAAAAAAAAAAAAAAAAAACTGCAAAGAATATAAGAGATATGAGTGAAGCAGATGCAATGAAACAACAGGTTTAATTTCAGGCTTAAGTTTATTTTAGCGAATGGAATAGAATCCCTATTGAGTAAACATGAATACAAAGGGTTTATTGAGAAGATACAGAGGAATTGCACAGAGCCAAAAGCCCAGCCTGACTTCACAAAACTTGGAAAACTAGAGTGAGGTTCAAGGAGGTTTTCCCCCTTCATTTCTCTGGAGTCACACAGCCTCTCCTCTCCTCACCTCTGTATTGTCTGCTGTACTCTTCAGTCTCTCTCTAAAGACAAGTTTTTCTTACTCGTTAGAAAGCTCGCGGCAAAAAATGGCTCCTCGATCTCAACTTTATGGGACCATCTATTCACGCATTCACTGTTCTCTGACCACAATGTCTATAGATTTGGATCAAATTTCCAAGAGATGAGAGAGCAAATTCCTATTTTACTCACTTGCAGATTCAAAATTAACACAGATATGATTTGTAAAGAGAGTATTTCTACCAACCTTGACCAGGACAGTAGATTTCTATATTGAGTTCTACAGATCAGCCCGTAGCTGTGTTGAAGTCAAATAAAATATAGAGACTAATCTCTAAATTTAAAACATTTTATTTGGGAAGCAAAGATTGGATTCAGCACATACCCACAGACTGGGTGGCCATTAGCATGTCTGAAGAAAAAACAGAAGGTTGGAGGCTTTTATAAAAAGGACAAATGTTACATATTATTTTGAAAGTAATTTCATTGGCACTAGTAAGGTTTTGGATAGCTGGCAAGCTCTGATTGGTGAATGATGGTGGTGGCTAAAACTAGTTGTAGAGTTACAGCAGGCTGTTTCTGTAGCTATTATATTAAAACTGGTTCACCTTAAAACAGGTAGTTTCAGCAGCCAGGTTTGCAGAGGATTACATTCTTGGAGCAATATGATATGCCCTGAGTGTATTTTCCCCCTGGCTCCTCAACTCTGATTTAGTTGAGTATAACAAGAATGACCCAATTTGTGTGATCAGCTTTCACAGCTGGTTCCCAATCATTGAGTCACAAAGTAAGAAATAATCAAGACAAGATAGAAGCAATTTTATGAAAATTCCCCCACAATGTGATAAATTTATTGATGATCAAGAGTGAAATAACCATGCTTAAAACTCCCTGTTCTATATAAATTATTGAACTGACAGACACAGGTATGTGACTTATCAAATTAAAAAATAAGTATGCTTTTTAGATAGAATGCCTGGGGAATTAATGAGTTCAAAACTTAGGGAGATGGGTTATTCTCTCTTGTTAAACAAAATGAGACCATATTTATGGGTTAATATTTTGCAAAGGTGTACACCTACCATCAGAGATGGCTTTGAACAGTCATGGAGTCTGAATGCTTTATTTAGCAAAAATTGTACAAGAACCCTGTTAGAATACTAAGGCTACAAAGTTCACAGCAGGTAACCTTGATTTATACGTATAGGAAAAATAAGTCTTTCAAATGTCAGATAGAGTCTGGAGTTTTCTGCAATGAAGTCATAAATTTTGCTATTTTTACAGGTCAACAAGAAAACTCAATTCCTCTTCAGGAAGTTAAATGACTGAAAGATTACATAAGAGCTAAGAAGACAAGCCAGCTAAGCATGTTCAAGACCAGGCTTTTTGAAACTGCACCAATTGATCATAATGGTGTGAGTTTCAAGCCCCTTCATAGCTTTCCTATAGCTCACTCTGTGCATCTCCCAAATGACAAAAACAAGGCAAACCCACAGAGTATTAGTTTACATCATATGCAAAAAACACAAAGTCCAGAGTATAGAAAATGGAAGAAGAAAAATGAAATCAATGAATGTTAATGTCATTAAAGTTAACACCATATGCATGGAACTTTGTCTGATCTGGCATAGTTTTTTGCCACATTTTATTTAAAAGATTTCAATTTATGCATCCCTTTCCACATCTAGGTTATGGATTCTGACAGATATAAGATTGTCTCTTATTTAATCTCTGTATCCTTAGCAACTAGTGATATACCTAGCACAGAAAAAGCACTCAACACATTTGATGAATGAATGTGATTGTTCTGTTGACAAAATGATAATAATCTCTTGACTAGAAAAAAAAATCATTCTAAAAATCATCACCTCAGGGACTAAAAGAATTTGGGGGTCTATTTACTGTTGTTCCTCTGTGTTTAAACACAGCAGGCCCTCCCAAGTATCCTATTGCATCTGGCCCACAAGATCTAGTTGCAGAGATAAATGATTCTAGAAAATTTCCCTGGCGTACTCCCCACTTATACCAGATCCACTACTTTTGCTTTCATCCTCCATTTCTCTGAATTCGGGGCCCAGTACCTCTGACTCTGATCAATGCTTTGGGCTCCTTCAGGTTTGGCAACTGATAGAAGTTCCCCTCTGGTTGATGAAACCTCTGCCTCCCACATGACTCTTGTCCTAGCTTGCTTCACAATGATTATGATTGTATTAGGCTCCATAAATACCATCGTGATAATCAAGTCAACCCTCTTAGAGGGCTAACTGATAATGGCAATGAATACACCATGAATTCAATGGAGACACCTGTCATTACTTGGGTAAACGATACTCATTAGTGGTTCTCTGCCTTGGCTGTTCATGGGAAATACCTGGGGAAATCTAAAAATATTGATGCCTACCCCCATAGATTTTAACAGGATTGGCTTGGGGGAGGCCTGGCATTAGAACTTTTTAAAACCTTCCAGTTGATTCTTACATAAAGTTTTCAAATCACTGCTTTAGGCTGAAAACCTAACTGGTGCAATTTTTTCCATATTGCAGAGAATAGACATTACTAAATGAAAATGAAACAGTTTCCTAGCTTTGTGTTCTATTTTCTTGTCTATGTATACCATAATATTTAGATAAATATTGCTAGGTGAACATAGGTTGGCTGAGATGACATATTAAAAATTTCCCTGGAGTAAAATGAGATATGCTGAGTGGATAGGTTTGAGACACGTTAAAACCAAAAAATCCAAAATGTTAATGCCATAAGGATTGATTCTTCTCTCTAAAGTGAGAACCAGGGGAGAATGTTCTCCTCCACTTCTTATCTTAACTGAAGGCTGAAAGCTGTCCATCCCCACTCCCACCCCACATGATCAACAAGAACTGGCATTCTCTGACTGTCCCCTCCCACTTGCAGGTCATTTGCCCAGGCATTGGCTATTTTGAGAGCTGTCTGTCTGGAGACATAGGGAACTTAGCTGTTAATGGAGGGACAAATGCCAGCCCTGGGAGCTGAATCATGCCTAAAACATGCAGAGGGAGCCCAAGGGAATGCAGGCTTCCTTTCTCTTCCTTTCTATTTGTCTTTAAACAGCTGATGGGGAAGCTCCCTTGCTACAGGCAACTGAGAAATAGTGCTGACTCAGCTTCTGTTTCCAAGGCTCAGGAGATAAGGGCATAGCACAGCCCTGGGTGCTGGCATCTTCAATTTTAACTTCTGTTTGCCATTTGTCCCTCTCTCTAGACCATAAGTGCCTGCTTATATGTTGTGCCAAAAGTAAAGCTTCGATTTCTAGAAGAAAAGGAGGGTTTATTACATTTAACAAAAATGGCAAACAATACTTTAAAAATCGCATACCATGTACAGTTTAAATAAACTACATATAGTATATTTATCTTCTTTCATTAGGCCTCATTATTACGGTTGTCTTCGATCACTCCATTGATAGTTATCCTCCCCTTGGAAAGTCCTGGTTTGAGGCCAGGGCAGAGCTGGGAGGAGAGTGGTCACTAACTGTTCACAGCTTGCACCATCCCTAACATGAGATTCCAAATGGATTTTGCCACAGCCCAATTCTTACAGACCCTTCAGGCTGTAGCAGTGTCATTTAAGACACCTGGCTCTTCTCCAGAGACACATTTGAACAGGCATTGCAATCACCTTGCTGGCAGAAGAAAGAGGAGATAGGACAGTCCATTAGTGGCTAGAGCTGCAACTTGAACAGAGTCAGAGACAGGCAAAAAGAAGCAGGTAGCCTATGGGCAGGCAGTGAAAGCTGACATTCTCTATGGACAGGACTATCTCACAGGAGAGCTCACGGCAGGGCTTGTGTGGATTAAGAGGGGGGTTAGAGATAAACAGCAGACTCCTCAGTATCTTGAACAGCAGACCCCAGCTTGCCTTGTATGTGGAGATAGCAATGAATGGGTCTCCTTGGCAACGAAGGCATGCATGCTCAGCAAGACTACCAGGCAGGCATCTGCAAGCTTGCAATGAGTGTTGGTGTCCCTGCCCTCTTCTTGTTAATGTTCATGTCATTTAAGTATACTGCCCTTTTACTCCTCTTCACTGCTGTCATCTACTGCCTTCAGATCACTGTCCATCATTGCGTAGAAATATTCTCCACCACAAATCCTGAGAGATTTCAACCTCTATTTAGATAGCCACTGAGCAATATTGCTCTGTAACTCCTGAATCTCCTTTACTGCATTGCATTTCAGCCTCCTAATCCAAGGAGCTGATCTTGGATCTTAATATCCTCCAAATACCCCAATTCAGAAATCCTAACTCCAATTGTCTAGTTTCAGATCATCCCCTATCCTTTCTGCTGTCTCTAACTTCAAACCATCTGTTCACAGAGACTCCTAATTCCTTGACTTGTTCTTTCATTAAGGTCTAACAGGATCCTCTTAGCCTCTCTTCTTCCATTACACCACCCAGACCCCTTCGTTCTAAATTACTACCTCACCAGAAAGGTCAAAACCTATGATCAATTTTACAACCTACCTTTTCTGATTCTAAACTCTGGTGTTCCTGCTGCAAGTGCACACTGGCACAAAGTTACTATACAATTCATTAGTGCTTTTCAATCTCAGCCTAGCCCTGAGCAATTTGTCAATCTTCCTATTTGTCTTTGACCAGGTTCTTCGTCCCACTTCTTCAAATGGCTCTAAGTTGACCACCTCATCTCATACTTTATTCATAAAATTGGCAGTGTCAGCACAACGCCCTAGATCATCCTACTCATACACACTACAAAGTTGCCTGCCTCCTCTGCCCAAGTCTCAGAGGGCAAGTTCTTCCTGCCCTCACCACCACTGGGGATGTACTCCCTCCTGCTCCTTCTGGAATTGGCTTCATCAATCTTTTTCTTGTTTTCCTTTACCTTCAACCTCACCTTCTCCACTGAGCCCTCCTCTAGTATCTACAGACCTGCTCATGTTCCTCTCAACCTAACATTTTATCCCTTGTACAAATATAACTCATCTGGGGTTTGGCAAACTATGGCCCACAAGAAGCCTATCTTTGTAAATAAAGTTTTACAAATCACACCCTTCTTGAAACTCTGGGGAAAGAACCCAAATTCAAACTCCAAGAGAAGCCAGGAAAGCTGTGTCAATTAATGAAGAAAGCCACATTAAGATAAGAACATTGGCTTAACATGCTAAAGCCTGCGGGGAACTGGAGAGCATGTACCCCATAGCAATAGGGCAGCCCCTTGGCCCCTGTGAGGAACTGCCTTCCAGCCTTAAAAAACAAAATTTCCAGTGTTTCAAAGGAAGCTAGAAATGCAGATTTCTTGAGATACCTCTCAATTCTTAACTGTTGGCAACTATTTTTTAAAAATATTGTAAACACTGGTGAGGGAAACAAAATGAAACTTTGGGCCAACTTGGTCTAAAGGCTGTGGATGAGTGCCCCTGGATTCCATGGCTGAATTTTCTTGGTTTTCTTTGGGAATCTTTGGTTTTTTCTGCTGGTGGTTGTTTGTGAGCCAACCTCCCTCTGCCTACTCAGGTGTTCATCCCCAGCCCACGAGTCTTCTCTTACTACACAGTCTTTCTGAGTGACGTCCTAAGTCTGTATCTCACACTCTTACCTATGCTTTTGTTGCTGACTTCCATTTCCAATTCCTGCTATAGCTGAAATCTTACAAACACTTCAAAGTCCACACCAGCCCTCCCATCACCCCCAACCTCTACCCTTCGCTAAGCCGACACCTACACGTAATTTAAGACTCAGCTTCCCTGAAACCAAGATGCCCTCCTCTCCATTTTTCTCTCAGGATTGGGATACCTCTCCCATGTCTTCAGAACATTTTTATAATTATACTTTCTACAAAGTATTATAATGATCTGTCTTGGTATCTGTCTTACCCACCTACAATGTGACATGTCAATGAGCAGGGGCTGTGTCTCATTAATCTTTGTAATCCCAGCTTCTAGCATAGTGCTGACATATAGTAGCTTCCTATTAAATGCTTGGCAAATTAATAAACAAACAAGAGAAAAATGCACTAAAAAACAAAATTGTCATATGTCCACAGAACATATTTCCTAGTGTTATTTTTACTTATGGTCTCTGTTACATAATTAGTGTTACAGTTAACGTAAAATTTTGGTATTTTATCCGAAAAAAGTATTTTCCCTTGTTACTTTTTAAATTAAGAAAAAAACTTAGACTAGTCAAGTGCAGTAGCGAGAAGGCAGCGAAGAGTGGAACAACAAGTTCAATCTGTAACTATAAACAATCAAGTGAGATAACTCACTACCTTCAGACCAGCCTTAATTGTTATTTTGTAAAGCATTTATTTGCATGCTAAAATAAAACTTTATTACATTCAGCAATAAAAAATATAAAACTGAATGATGGAAGTCAATAAGGTAGGATTTGCCAAATAAATATACAAAACATAATGATACACATTTCTTTTATTAAGTGAGAGATTTACTAGGACAATTTTCTACCATAAAAATGGAAAAATTTGGGGTGTTTTTGAAATTATTTATTTATTTATATTTATTATTATTATTATCATTTTTTTTGAGACAAGATCTTGCTTTGTAGCTCAGGCTGGAATGCAATCATGGCTCACTGCAGCCCCCCAGTTCAAGCGATCCTCCCGCCTCTGCCTCCTGAGTAGCTGGGATCACAGGGGGCACCATCACGCCCTGCTAATTTTTCTTTTGTATTGTTTGTAGAGACTAGGTTTCACCATGTTGCCCAGGCTGGTCTAGAAGTCCTGGGCTCAAGCGATCCGACCGCCTCCCAGAGTGCTGGGATTACAGGAGTGAGCCACCTCGCCCAGACGAAATAGTATTTTTTGATCTTAAAAATCTTACGTGGAATGAAAGTGAACAATGAGACAACGAAAGTGGAAGTTTCTCTCAAGCAAATACAGAAGTCAGCCATTCCAGCTTTCTAAGGCAATACACTTTCGTCTGTTTTATTTTATGACTCCTGTGAGCTATGTCTTTTGGGGAAGTTTGGGAGGGACAGGTAGGGTGTCAATGTTGAATTAACATCAGTTTAATTTTCGCCCATGGCTATCTGGGCCTCATTCCAGCATTAGGACTTTCAGAAAAAACATTGAGATAAAGCTGTCTTTTTATACCAATAGGTGGCAGTATTGCTTTGAAACAAACGACAGCAACGACACCGTACAGTCCCATTTTAAGAAACTTCTAGATCCATTGCATTTCTAAAGTCTTACACTTTTAGACTTCGCCTTTTTTCTTTTTCATTTATTTATTTATTTATTTATTTATTTATTTATTTATTTATTTATTTATTTATTTGGAGATGGAGTCTCACTCTGTCGCCCAGGCTCGAGTTCAGTGGTGCGATCTCTGCTCACTGCAACCTCTGCCTCCCAGGTTCAAGCAATTCTCCTACCTCAGCCTCCGGAGTAGCTGGGATTACCGGCATGCACCACCACACTAGGCTAATTTTTTGTATTTTAGTAGAGACGGGGTTTCACAGTATTGCCCAGGCTGGTCTAGAAGTCGTGAGCTCAGGCAATCCGTCCGCCTCCGCCTTCCAAAGTGCTAGGATTACAGCGTGAGCCACCGCGCCCGGCTTTTTTTTTTTTTTTTTCTTTTTTTTTTTTTTTTTGACCGTCTGGTGGCTTTGTCTCCCAGGTTGGAGTGCAGTGGCTCGATCACAGCTCACTGCAGCTTCGACCTCCCAGGCTCAAGCGATCCTCCCACCTCAGTAGGAGGTGGGACCTACGAGTAGCTGGGACCACAGGCACACGCCACCATGCCCAGCTTCTAGGCTTCAACATGCCCCCCAAAATGACAGTGGAATAGCCAGATGCAGTGGTGCCAGCCTGTAGTCCCAGCTACATGGGGGACTGAGATGAGAAGATCGCTTGAGCCCCAGGAGGTCGAGGCTCCAGTTAGCTGATTGTGCCACTGGGTGACAGAGCCAGAACTTGTCTCAAAAAACAAAATGAAACAAAAGTGGATTAAATAAGGCACAAACATGGTATTTGAAGAACATTAAAAAGGACTCACCAATATCACCCGTTCATTCAGAGCCTTGCCTTTGGAAGAAACACACACTCATTTATCTTCCCCCAGGAAGGCCTCTTTCCTATCAAGTAAACCTAGAGTGATGATTAATGCAGAAAAACAGGCTCCGTGTTGCAAATGATAAGTTTGCTTCTCTGAGAACCTCCAGATTGGGTTACATTCAATTCACTAATCTAGTCTCCAGCCTGGCAAAAATTTGCTGTGAAAACGTCTTCAAGTAAGTTTCTTTTTTACACTGATTGTTGGGATAGGACTGGAATCAGGGATCACAATTTGATCCTAATTTATTGATGCTCCCTTAATTTTTAAAAATTTTTGCATGTACATGCACTCGTAACCATCACACTGATTAAAATATAGAATATTTCTAGTACCTAAGAAGGTTTCCTATGCTCTCTCAAATTTTAAAATCAGAAAAAAATATATTTCTCAATTTGTGTGTTTGAAACAAAAACAAACAAATAGAAAACATGAAGTAGGAGGGTTGGGGATGTGAAAGGAAAATAGAAGTTGGGGGTCCCCAAATCACTAAGCTAAAGGGAAAAGTCAAGCTGGGAACTGCTTAGGGCAAACTTGCCGTCCATTCTGTTCAAAGTCACTCCTCTGCTCACTGAGATAGATGCATATCTGATTGCCTCCTTTGGAAAGACTCAAAAGAAACTCAAAAGAGTGTAACCCTCCCTCTCTCACCTATCTGCGACCTGGGACCCCCCTCCCTGCTTAAAGTCTTCCTGCCTTGGCTTCAAGTTGTCCCGCCTTTCCAGACCGAACCAATGTACTTCTTACATATATTGACTGAAGCCTCATGTCTCCTAAAATGTATAAAACTAAGCTGTGCTGCATCACTTTAGACACAAGGTCAGGACTTCCTGAGGCTGTGTCACAGGCACATCCTCAACCTTGGCAAACTAAGCTTTCTACTCAAATTTTCTGGGTTCACATTTTGGTGACCATGGAGGGATTCTGAGTGGAGATGGCCCTGACCTTTGACAAGTCTCCTATTGGTGCTTGATACCAGCAGGAGCTAACTTTATGGCTCAAAACAAAAGAACAATTTGCTAAGGTCTGAGAGCACCCACTCCAGAGAATCCGTGATTTCCCAAAATTTGGTCATGATCCAAACTTTATTTTGCTGTACAACTCCTCTTTTTCTTTTGAGTTTTACTTGCTCCCAACACAAGGAAGGCAAGTTTTCCTGCTTCCATGATGTTGGAAGGCAGGTAACTAACTCCTTTATGGAGTTTGAGCTCGCTTACAACAGAGAAGATGAGCTTGGTTTTTTGTTGTTGTTTTTTCCTGCTTCTAGGATGGTAGAGAGCAGTCTACAGCCTGAGACCCATCACTAGGTAGGAAACTGGTTTGTGATTCTATCTTGCAAACTCCTTTTAAATGACTAAAGTTAGCGTTTAACAACCAGCTGGTGTTAATTTCTTCTTAACACTTAGAGCGCTCAGAAATAGTATATTTTTGTGTGATCATTGTTACTTTAGCAGCATTTTGTCCTAGTTAAAATATGGTAATAAGATTTAAAAAAATTTTTTAAAGGAGCTCAATGTTAAAAATCAACTTAATTAAAAGGCCATCCAAGATGTGTGTGTGTGTGTATGTGCATGTATGCATCTTTGTATTTGAAAGGCCTTCAAGTTTTTGCTTTTTGTTTGTTTTTCTCTCCTAAGATCTTGTCTTTGTTTTTTTTTTTTTTTTGAGCAAAAGTTTTTTTTTTTTCTTTTTCTTCTCAGTTGACTGAATTCTGTTTTCACCTGATTTTTTTTTTCTTTTTTTTTTTTTTTTACTGAAATAGTTATTGCAACAGAGGCTACTCGGGTTTTTAAGAAAGAGTGTAGTTTAATTTTATGTTTCATTTGGCTCAAAATAAAATAAAAAACGTCTCCCTCTAGGACCACCGACTCTTTATCTCTGTACCTTATGATGTAAATTTTGCTATTTGATTTTCACCTGTGTTGTTTCCTTTAGTGTGCAAATTTAAGGCTATTTAGCTGACAACTGCCTAGGGTTGTGAAACAGGCTATCAAGAATCTGAAAATCTAAGATAGGAAAAAAAAAGAGCGGGGTCTTTATAAATCTATAAAATGTACTTCCATCGGCATGCCTAATACATCTTTGTATGTATTTATGTGCTGTGTACAAAATGTTTCACTACTAAAAATATATAAAAGAGCTCTAATTGATTGGCTTAAAGGAAAATAAAAGCTCTTAAATCAGATACTAAAAAAAAAAAGACTAGTCAAATGCTTTTTCAAGTTTATGTAACTTAAATAAAATCTTTAACAAATAAACTAGCTATAAAATCTTTAACAAATAAACTAGCTTTAAAATTATTGGTAAAGTAATATTAGAAATGTCTTAAGTGTCTTAAGAATTGCCAGCATACAGTTTTTGTTTTGCATTTATTAATCAAGCAATTCCATACTTAGCCCTGCCAAATGCTATAAGGTGTCAAAATTTGGCACGGGATTACGAAACTATAAACCCAGTCCAAAACAGAATGATTTTTCGTTGTGTAATTTTTAATAAGACAGACATTGATATGGGTTTAATGAAAATAACTGCATCTTGAATTTAGTAAGATTACCATAACTTCTAATCCTGTGGCTTTAGGCAGTCTAGTCCACAGGCAATAAGGAAGTTTGTTTTGTTTTTTGTTTTTTTTTGAGACGGAGTCTCGCTCTGTCGCCCAGGCTGGAGTGCAGTGGCGCAATCTCGGCTCACTGCAAGCTCCGCCTCCCGGGTTCACGCCATTCTCCTGCCTCAGCCTCTCTGAGTAGCTGGGACTACAGGCGCCCGCCACCACGCCCGGCTAATTTTTTGTATTTTTTTTTTAGTAGAGACGGAGTTTCACTGTGGTCTCGATCTCCTGACCTCGTGATCCGCCCGCCTCGGCCTCCCAAAGTGCTGGGATTACAAGCGTGAGCCACCGCGCCCGGCCAGGAAGTTTGTTTTGGGAAAGGACTGTTATCATTTTTGTTTCAAAGCTAAACTATAAACTACGTTGCTCCCAAAGTTAGTTTGGCCTATGCCTAGGAATGAACAAGGACAGCCTGGAGGTTAAGAGCAGGTTGGAGTCAATTAGGTCAAATCTTATTTTCACTGTCTCAGTTATATATAATTTTGCAACGGTGGTTTCATAACTTTAAATTCATGACTATCACAGTTTTCATAAATAATCTAGATAGACAATTAAAATAAAATAGATAAATGTAATGGGATAAATACTTGTAGACAAACTGGTCATAATTTCATAATTTAGAATATAAAGTTATATTAAATCAAATAATATTTATTTCATTATTTGGGTATTTTCCAATAAATACATATTGTAGGAAAATATTCTTGCAAAAAAAAAAAAGTGTCCTTTTTTTAAAAAAAAAAGGTGAAAAATTTTTGTCTAATTCAAAGCTTACTTAAAGGTTATATATAAAACAAGGTAAAAGGAACCATGAAATAAAAAGAGATGTAAAGTTATAAAAAAAAAAAAAGGGTATTTTTGTGTGTGTGTGTGGTAAGAAAGCTTAAAGAGAAATAATTTTATATGAAAAAGAATCTTATATGGTAAACTTTAGTCCTAAAATAAAATGACTGGTTGTTTAAAAAGGAGGGATGTTCAGGACAAATCAGAAAGTCCAAATATTATTATTAAGTTCTGGTTTGCTTAGGGAAAAAAAACTGAGATTAAAAAAATTTTTTTTTATTAAGGTTGTTACATCCATGTATTTTCCTGTATGTGCTTTTAAAGTCCTTGTGACATTGAGTTACAGGGCTTTGACTCCTGGATCTAAAAAGGACACAAAGTCCTGCTACATCTTAAACACCAACAGCAATTAAAGCCTCATCTTCAGGACCTGTAGAAGACGCCAGTCAAAATAAACTGCATTTCTGCGACACAGGGCAAGAAATTAAAGCTATTTCAACTCCTCAAGGCCCAGGGACTATCACAGAAGAGATGGGCACACAATATTGTAAGGGCCAATTTTGAAAGATAAAATAAGTTAAGCTTCTTTATAAATCAATCATTAATGTCAAAGGCACACTGATGCAAGACCAGCATATGGGCCGCTGTGTCAGATTAACAAGGTTTTCTCAAAGCATTAACCAACTCCTTAGTGAAGGCCATAAAGATTATAAAGTGCTATGGAAGCTATATCTTATGGTCAAGATTAAAAATTTTATAGATTGTTTATAAAATTTTGAAAAACAAATTTAATCGGATTCATGCTGTTTTTATTGGGGCTTATGGTTTGGAAAATTAAGTCTCTTCTCAAAGAATAAAGGTTCTTGCCTTTTTTTAAAGTCCGGAAGTTATCACTTTGGTTAAATGAATGACTTATTTTACAATGACCTGTGTTCCTATTTTGTGATATCAAGTGTTTAAAACCTTTGATATTTGACAAAGTTTCCAAAATCAAATTATAAATTATGTCTTTTTCTGACCTAATTAAAGCTTTAACATGTTAGGTTCCCTAAAGTCCAGAAAATAACATAATTTGGCTTATTTGGTACAAAAATTATATAGGAAGCATTGTCAAATATGAAATGGTGTTGGTTTTTTGAGGGCTGTATTTGTAAAATATGTTATTAGTATGTGTTCCAAAATTATGGGAAATTCCTATAATTCTATATAACTCAGTGTACATTATCAGTAATAATCATAATTGTTATGTTAAAATTATTGTGTGCCACAGAGGTAACCAATGTCCTTTTCAATTGTGTTTTTGACTATGGCTGTCCTAAAACTTTTTGTCATCCATGGACAATTTTTGTCTTGTTTTGGTCCTCTTTAGAAGGTGGTTTTATAATCAGCTACAAAACTCTAACAGGTGCTCTTGAATGCAGGTTTCTGATAACTTTGGAGATTGTGACATCAGAATAGAGGAAAAACTTTCAGGACTCATGGAGAGCTATAAAATATTCATGAGTATCAAGCAGAACAGGAATTAACTGCATGGACTGAACTGATCTTTTTGACTTTTTGCTTAAAATGTTGCTGATCTTTTGTTTTGTTTCTCAGAGTCTTAAAACTTTTCTTTTGAGCTATTGGCAGCTTTTAACAATTTAGTATACTCCCATAAACAAAATTTGGAGCATATTTGTTTCTCTAACTGATTTCTCCAGAATTTGGAAACTATTTGTAAGTATTCTTAACTTATGGCAATACAGTTATTTGCATAAGTGCAATAAGAATCTGTTTTCATTAATAACAGACCACAATTGGAGAAACTGCTTATTTTACCAAGGCTTTGACTGGAATGGTGTGCTTTCGTTTAAGGAATCAAACTTGACTTATGGAGCCAATAAAGCCCTTGAAAAAATTGGCCTCATATTTTGTGTACATAGTCCCTGTACAGGGTTTCTGACCTGTGGTAAGTAAAGAATGTCACTTCTAACAGGCACAGAAGCCCCCGGTTTATCTTGGAACCTCAAGAGGAGAGAAAATTCACCCAACTCATAGATATTTGATGGCACAAATCCATGGCTGGGCTCTGCTTTAAAAACATCTTATCTGGGATTCCTTCTATGGAACAAAGTTCCATCAGAGCCAATATAAAGCCTATGCAAAAAATAATTATTTTTTTGCACTGTATATAAGTAATTGGGCCAAGTATAATAAAGCAAACCAATCCTACCATGATTTGTCTTTAGCAAAAATGGGAAACTAGAGAGAGAAATATTATGTTTCAAAAACAATTGTACACCTGTTGTTAGATTCTAGTCTTTCCTAATGTTTTTCAATTTTTATTATTTCTACAGTTTGGGCTAAATTCTAATTTTCTCTTGACTACAAGTCTTCAAAATAATGTTTTCAATTTTTTTTTTCTTTTTTTTCCTTCTTTTTTTTTTTTTTCAATTTTTCCTAACTGGGAGTCACTGAAAACCAAGCTGTGCTTTCTTAAAGCCCTGCAAACTGAAACTAGACAACTTAAAGTTCAGAAGAAAATAACAGCCACCTATTTACATACATAAGCCACTTTCATACCTGCTACTGATATATAGACTTCAGAGTAGTGGGGCCTATATTGATTTTCCGGGAGTGTTCTTTTGTTTCTTGTTTTTTCTCCCTTCTTCTTCCACTATTTGCTCTTCTAGGAATAAACCATCCTAGCCAGGAAAGATCAGGTGAAACCTGAGACCAAAGACTCATTTTCTAGTTAAATGCCATCTCCAAAATATTTTAAAAAAGAAAAGAGGGTAAATGTGAAAGGAAAACAAATCTTGAGGCCCCCAAATCACTAAGCTAAAGGGAAAAAGTCATGCTGGGAACTGCTTAGGGCAAATCTGCCTCCCATTATATTCAAAGTCACCCCTCTGCTCACTGAGATGCATATCTGATTGCCTCTTTTGGAAAGACTAAGCAGAAACTCAAAATAATGCAACCCTTCCTGTCTCACCTGTCTTTTTACATATATTGACTGTACTTCTTATATAAATTGATTGATGTCTCATGTCTCCCTAAAATGTATAAAACTAAGCTGTACCCCAGCCACCTTGAGCACATGTTGTCAGGACCTCCTGAGGCTGTGTCATGGGGACATCCTCAACCTTGGCAAAATAAACTTTTAAATTAACTGAGACCTGTGTCAAATTTTCAGAGTTCTCAGGAAGAAAGACAACCCTCCTTTATACCTGGCTCTGGGCCTCTGCATTGCCTGGATGGGAACTCTGGGATAGATGCTTTTAGAAGGGTCTACTGAACTCATGAGCCATTCCCTTCTCTGGAAATGGCTCCCCAATTAATAGCTTGGGCTTCTAGGAATCATATTGGTAGTCTGTAACTCCCCACTCATCTGGATATAGTTAATTGGAAAATTTGACCTGGTTTGAGCTAATCATTTTTCTTCTCAGGAATGTGGAATCCAGACCAAAGGAAAGCCAGTCAGTCTATTTTCATGGCTATAGGTGCAATTTGTATGCTTGGGAGCTGTGGAGTTGCTGTATTCTGTCATAAGGGCAGATCAGCAGAGAAAGCTAAAGCAAGAGGAAAATAGTAACATGGACACAAGGCAGAAATGGAGAGATCAAAGATGGAAAGAGAATATATCCCAGATTCCTAATGGCTTTCCAGAACTGATCCTCTTCTTTCCTTGTTTCCCAAATACTGCCCTCTTCATATGGCCCTTAAATTCTTGTAATAAATTCTCCCTTCTTTGTTTAGGCCATTTCAAATTGGTTTCTGTTTCTTGCAACCAGACACTTTAAAAAAAATAAACTCACATTTTCTTTCATGCTCCCTTTTTGCATGGTAATTAAGATAAAAGAGATAAAACTTTAAATTTCAGCTCCTTCATTCACTAGTTGAAAACCTAGTAGAAAAACTTAATCACTTAAACTCTCTGACCTTTAATTTCCTTATCTGGAAAAGGAGAATACTTTTAGCTATCTAAAAGCATTTGGGTGTCAAACAAATATAATGATGTATATAAAATGCTAATTATAGTACCTGGCACAAAATAAATAATTAGTGGTAATAATGATTACATATTTATTCAATAAATACTTATCGATTACTAACTATACAAAAGTTAGATAACCTGAAGTGTACGAATATATTCAAGATTTAATCTCTGCTCTCAGACATGTACACAAATATACATAATAGAAGACATCATAGAATAATAAAGGGTACATGAATACTTTTAAAAAAAACAAGGACTGTAGGTCATAATCAAAGAAATGCAAATTAAAATCACAATGCAGTGCCATCAGAATCAGAAAAATAAAATAGATTAAAGGCCCAGCACGGTGGCTCATGCCTGTAATCCCAGCACTTTGGGAGGCCAAGGCGGACAGATCATAAAGTCAGGAGATCAAGACCATCCTGGCTAACATGGTGAAACCCTGTCTCTACTAAAACTACAAAAAATTAGCCAGGTGTGGTGGTGGCCACCTGTAGTCCCAGCTACTCGGGAGGCCGAGACAGGAGAATGGTGTGAGCCCGGGAGGCGGAGCTTGCAGTGAGCCGAGATCATGCCACTGCACTCCAGCCTGGGCGACAGAGTGAGACTCTGTATCAAAAAAAAAAAAAAAAAGATTAAAGATTTTTCTAATTTTTAAATTCTTTTTATTTTTAAACATTTTAATGGAGAAACAGGGTCTCACTATGTTGCCCAGGATGGTCTCGAACTCGTGGCCTCAAGCAATTCTCCCACCACTTTTCTCCCACCACAGCCTCCCAAGCAATTCTCCCACCACAGCCTCCCAAAGTGCTAGAATTATAGGTGTAAGCCACCACATCCAGCCAGTTTAGAGATTTCAAGTAATAGTGAGGATGTTGAACAACTGGAATTCTTGTACATTAATGGTGGGTATGTAAATTGCTATAATCACTTGAGAAAACTGTGTGGCAGTATCTACATATACATACCCTATGACCCAACAACTCTACTCTTACCTCTATACACAACAAAAGTGCATACATACTTTCACCAAAAGACATACATCAGAATGTTAAATGTAGCAAAAAGCCCATCGACAGATGCATAACTAGATTGTGATAGTATTCACACAATGGAATACTGTACCACCACAAGAATGAATCATTCACAAATAACTATAACAATATGAATTTCATAACATAATGTTAGGAGAAAGAAGCCAGATGCAAGAGAGTGCACATGTTATAATTCCACTTTTATACAGTTCAAAATTAATCTATACCCCAAAGTGTGAGTTGTAGTTACCCTTAGGTGGGAGTAGTGACTGGAGAAAGGGTTTCTGGAGTGCTAGTAGTGTTCTGTTTCTTGATTATTCCAGTGTGTTCAGTTTGTGAAACTTCTGCAACCTGTATACTTACATTTAGGTAAGTATGTAAGGAAGTACATGTAAATTATACTCAAGGTTTTTAAAAATTAAGCTTAGCCAAGTATAGATAAAAGTCACTTCTACCTGGAATGACAGTACAACTGGATGAAGGAAATCACATTTCTTTTCTTTTTTTTTACTTTTTTTTTTCTTTGAGACAGGGTCTGGCTCTGTTGCCAGGCTGGAGTGCGGTGGTATATTCATAGCTCACTGGAACATCGAACTCCTGGGCTCCAGTGATCCTCCCCAAAGCACAGGGATTAAAGGCAGGACCCACCTCACCCTCAGATCTCACCCAGTAAGAAATCACATTTGCATTAGGCCCTCAAAGATGGGCAAGTCTTCCTAGGTAGAGACAGGGAATGAGCATTCTAGAAAAAAAGGAATGGCAGAATGGCACAAGAGCAAAAGCATAGAGGTTTGAAAAAGTAAGGAGCGTTTGGAAAATGACTAAATTAGCCAAAGAATAAAGTTGGTAGAAGAAGATAGGAAAAAAGTTTCAAAACTTATCTAAAGAATTTGTTCTTATTCATTGGGCAACAAGGAGCTAGTGAAGTGTTATGTTTTATTTTGTTTGAAGTGGAAAACAAAATGATCAGATCTATACTCTGAGAAGATCAATATACAGGAGATAGTGGAAGAAGAAGAGCCTAGAGGTTGGGTAGGGTAGTATACAAGGAGAACATAGGACCCTTTGTGATCTGCCCCACACTGTCACTGAATACTCCCATTTTTCTGAGATAGATTTAATTATTTTTTCTGTCTCTTCTCTTTTTCCTTTTTCCCACTTCCTACTTAGCTCTTTAGAAATGCAATTATAGTCTTTACCTCCTCTTCAGCAGATACTCCTTATAGGGCAAATTCATCTAACTGTGTGCTTAGAAGCTCCAGAATGGAACTCTTCCCCACCAGGAGGTTGCCCCGAGAGATAACAGTCAATTTACAATCCAAAGTATGCCCGCTAGAGTTTTTGGCCACCATTACAACTCATTTCTGCCCATGAAAACACCAACTTGACTGCCTGATAAGGCACCAAGCTAGCACAAAACCCCTCACCTGCTTGTGTCCTCCTTTGCCTTTTAAAAGTGCCCGCTTTCTGCTCCGAAGGTGAAGCAGTATACTTAAGGACGGATCCTGTACTTCTTCCCCTAAGCTAGTTTTGGAATAAAAAGTCACTTTCTTTATACCAGACCTTGTTCTTGTTAATTGGCCTCTGCAAGTGGCAAATAATTGAACCTGCACTTCGGTTGCATGACTACCAACCCATCTCTTCAGCCTCATCCCTCACCCAATCCCACCCAGCTGCAAGCCAGTCATCCAATCACTTGCCATTCCTTGAACAAACCAAGCCCTGCTGGCTTTGCACGAGGGGCTTATCCCTGCAGAAGACCCTTTCTCTGCTCCTTCACTAGGCTTAAGCTGGAAGAGAGACAACTTCCTTCCCTCTAGCACTCCAGAGAGCTTTTCCATAACATAAAGTAAAGCCTGCAGGTGCAAAACTTGTCTTTAGGATTCTTAGGACCAAAGAGTGAATACATAAACCACATAAGGAAGCGTAAGCTACAATTAGCTTTTATTCTTAAATTGTGTGAAAACTGTGAAGGAAAACAAATCTGCTACTAATTTTTAACATATTAATTCACAAACAATAAAATTGCATATTGTAGTTACTCCTGAGCCTCTCATCACTTTGAGTAGTCTAACCAGGGTCTCTGTAACCACAGAAACATGTAGCTGTTTCTATAATTAAAAAACGCCAGAGGTCACCTCAAAAGATAACCCCAGACCCAATTTTATTTTGGTGCGCAACATGCTATGCCTCCCCGTTCCCACACTAACAATCAGAAAGATTCTCCTTGGTTATTGCCAAGAAATTAGAAATGAGATATTGCATCATTTGAGTTATTTTTACAGACTCAAGTTGTTCAGTGCATGAAGAAAATGTGTAAGAGCAGAAGAGAATTATCTCGATGTTTTCTAAGGTTCAAAAGGAAACAGGAAAACTCAGGTAATCCACAATCTTTCAGGCCATCTACACAATACACACCATTAAGCATTGTTAAGTGCAGTCTTCTACAAAAGCAAATATTAGCCCAAGTAACACACATGCACGGCAGTGGCAAAGGAGAAGAACAAATATTTGTAGTGCGGTTTCAATGCCAGAACCAGCCCAGATAAAGAGGAAGAATGGAAGCCAGCTAATGCCTTTTGCCCTGCCGGGAATGCCTGTTCCTAGGTCCTCCATCCGGCTTATTACTAGTTGTCTTTCAGAATACATCTGTCGTAGGTCACCTCTTATGAGAAACCACACTGGACCCTGCCTAGTTTGAGGAGGGCTTTGCTGGAGTACCAGGGCACTCCATGTTTTACACCAAGCACAGCCGTTGCTACTGTGAAGCCACTAAAGATTTCCTGGTTAGCTCCCATTCTGACTTGGAGTATCTTTAGGATAGGGACTGTATCTTGTTCCTCCCTCAGTCTCCCATGCCTAGCAAGTTCTTCCCAAATTAGGGCCCAGGAAATTTGAATGTATGCCTGAGGTTCTTTTTAAAGCTTTTGGCCTCTTAGCTGGTCCTGCAAGATCTTAAAAGAACATAGCGTGATCTGCTCGTAAGTACTACAGTCAGGACTTGAAGGCATCTTCTATCTCTAAAGCTCATGGTTCCCCCCCATAATAATATCACTATTTTCTTTACCTTGTTTTAAAAGACAATGACACAATCTAGATTGCAAATAATAAAATATAGGATTACTTTCAAAAACTTAGAAAATACAGATAAACAGAAAGAAAAAGTCACTCAGAATCCCATCTCTAACTACAATCACTATTAACACCACAGTACACACCCTTCAAGATCTTTCCTCACATTAAGTCATTACATACAGACATGTCCAGGTTGGGACTGGGCTTATGTGGAGGAATTGTTCTTTACAGGGTCAGTGCCATGACTGCAGTATTGCTCAAAAGAGACTATTCCTTGTTCCAGCTCAAAAATTTCAAAAACGTGTGCGTTTTTTGTTTCTTTGTTTTACCCCTCACCAATTGCCTTAAATAGACATGACTTTTCGTTTTGTACACGTGTTCTGTACCTTTCTTATATCCTAAAGTTTTTCAAGCTCTCGATGATAAACCAGGCCAATCCACCTCAGTCTTTGCCCAAACAGCTCCCATCTGGAGTCCTCAATCCTCCTGCTCCAATGTAGGCTATTGCTCTTCATGCTGCTGCCAGCAAATGTCCTGAGGCCTCAACGCCCTGCTTCCCTGGGTTGGAGAGACTGCTCCAGCGTCCCCTACCTTTCTCTTTCTTAAGTTATTCTGTCATTGCTGAAATCTATCCTCAAGGAACATTTTTTTAAAGGGTATATTGGAGATAAAATTTCTAATACTTAAATATTTGAAATGCCTTTTTCCTCCTATTGATTGTTTGGTTAGCCAAACAATAGCATAGCATAGCAACCTGTATTTTAAATTACTATATAAATTATTATTTAAAACAATAACATCGCAACCTGTATTTTAAATTATTTTTCCCAGAACTTGGAAAGCCTTCCTCCATATTTTTCTTAGCATTTCATGATGCTGATAAGAAGTTTGATGCTGGTAATTAAGTCTTCTGTTCTCCTCTCTCTCATCTCAGGTTTTAGAGTATGTGAGTTGTGTTTATGTGTATAATTGCTAGATAAAAGGGAATGTGTATATTTCACTGTAGTGGACCGAATAATGCTCCTCCTCCTCCTCACCCCCCTCAAACATGTCCATGTCCTAATTCCCAGAACCTGTGAGTTTGCTATCTTACACAGCAAAAGAGATTTGACAGGCATAATTAAGGTTACTGACCTTGAGATGGGGAGATTAGTCTGGATTGCCTGAGTGCACTCAATTTAATCACACAAGTCTTTGAAAGTAGACAACTTTCCTCTCTGGATCAAACTTGAAACAGAAGGAGGAGATCTGAATCGTGAGAGGGACTGGAGCTGCCATTGCCGGCTTTGAAGAGAAAAGACTATAACCAAGAGCCAAAAGTACAGGCAGTTTCTAAATGATAGAACTGCCCTCAGCTGATAGCCAGCAGGACCACAGGCAGTTTGGATTTACATATTATCTGCAAGGAACTGAATTCTGCTAGCAACCAGAATAAGCTGTAAACGGATTCTAGAGCCTAGAAACCCTAGATCCTAGGAATAGATCAGAGTTTCCAGAAAAGAACACAGTCCTGATGACCCTTTGATTTTAATCCAGTGAGACTCGTACCGGACTTCTGACCTACAGATCTTAAATTAATAAATTTGTGTGTGTCTTTAAATATGTGTTGTTCTAAGCCACCACGTTTGTGGTAATTTGTTACAGCAGCAATAGAAAACCATTTTTTAAAATAAATGCTGCCAAACTTTCATCCCCCCAAAGCTAAATTTATTTATACTTATACCAACAGGTGATGAGAAAACTCTTCCTCAAAACCTTCACTGACAAGGGATATTTTCAATATCTTAATTTTTCCAAGTTGATCCTGAAAAATATTTCACTTTTGTTTTCATTTGCAGGCCAGGCCTCTAATTTTTTAACAAGGTTGAGCATCCTTTATATATTTGTTAAACATATTCTGTTTTATTTGGAATTACACCATTTTGTAAAAGTCCTTAGATTTCTAAAATTTCAAACTATTAATAGTTATACTATGCCTATGCATATAAAAAATATGTCCTATTTGGTATTTGTTAAACACTTTCAATTTAATGATTTATATCTCCTGCACTGGAAATTATTTTGCATAGTAAACCCTGTGGCAGAATCTGTTAGCTGCCTAGCTGAATATCAACACTCCCCTCCTTAATAAGCACATCTTGATCTTTTTAACATCATATTGCTGCCCAGAATAAAGGACTACATTTCCCAACTTTCCTTGCAGCTAGGTTTGGCCAGTGAGATATAAACAGAATTAATGAAAAGCTGCTTAAAGTTAGTTCCCACAGCTTAGAAGGGCCTTTCCCCACACCACCCCAACTCCACTTCTTTTTCTCGTCTGGATTTAGACTTAAAGGATGCAGTTCCAGCAGCCGTCTTGAACCATGAGGTTGCCGTGCACATGGAATCCATTTAGGGCAGGGAGTCGTAGCTCAGCCTGTATTCCCAGCACTCTGAGAGGCCAAGGTGGGAGGATCACTTGAGCCCAGGAGTTTGAGATCAGCCTGGGTAACATAGTGAGACCCTGTCTCTACAAAAAATAAAAATATTACCTGGACGTGGTGACTTGTGCCTGTAGTCCCAGCTACTTAGGAGGCTGAGGTGGGAGGATCACTTGAGCCAAGGAGGTCGAGACTATAGTGAGCTATGGTCACACTACTGCATGCCAGCCTGGGCAAGAAAGCAAAACCCTGTCTTAAAAACAAGAATGAAACAAACCATTTGGTAGATGATAGAATGGGAAGGTAAGAGCCCAGTGATCCTAATGCCTCACTGAAGTCACCAATCCACCTCAAAATTTTTTTTATGTGAGTGAAAAACTTATGTCTTTTCAATCTTCTATCATTTTGTGATTTTTCTACTGTATGCAGTCAAATCCATTCCTAATACAGAATTCTTACGGTGATCTGTTATGTATTTTATCTGTTATCTTTTGATCCCTCTCTCTTTTTATTTTCCAGGTGAATGCCTTCATTTCAACTTTAAAACTTTTTTACAAAAATTTCTGCAATTATAATTTCATTTTCTAAGAGTTATTTCTTTTTCATAGCATGTATTTTCTTGTTTTGTGTATGCAATAGCTTTTCAAATCTCAGAAGTCACTAGTTGGAAAGTCTGTCCTATTTTGAAGTATACTTCTGTTCCCTGAATTCTTTCTTTTGATGTCACTTTTTTCCCGATGGTTTATCTTGGGTTTTCCTTTTCATGTTAGAGACTTTCATCTGATGTTTATTGATCCTTGGTTCCTGCTCACACTAAGACTGAGACGGTAATGGGGTAAATTTACATGACGTGCCTTATCACAAGATATGCACTGAGGAAAACACTGACTTCCGTGGTATTCCTGCCAAAAGTGCATAACCTGAGTTTAATCATGAGGAAACATTAGACAAACTCAAACTAAGGGACATTCTACAAAATAATTGACTTGTCATCTCAAATGTCAATACCATGAAGCACAAAGACTAGGAGATTGGGCCCCATTAAAGGAGATTAAAGACATAAGACAACTGAATGCAACATGATCTAGAAATTTCCTTTCCTAAAAAGGATTTTTTAAAAAATCAGTGAAATCTGAATAAGGTCTATATTTAGATAATAGTATTATATCAGTATTAATTTGCTGCATTTGATATTCTTCCTCTAATTATGCAAGAGAATGTTTTTAAGAAATAGGCACTGGAATATCTAAGTATAAAGGGGCATCATGTCTACAACTCTGAAATGGTTCCACAAAAATAAATTGCATATCTATCTATTCATCCATCTATCTCTCTATATATCTATGGAGAGAGAGAAAGGATAAGTATATATGTTAAAATGTCAATATTTCAGAAACTTAGGTATATGGGAATTCTTTGCACTTTTCTTCCAACTTTTCAGTAAATCTAAAATTATGCCAAAATGAAGCCTTTTAAAAAGAATATGGCCCATATAAAGATTTTCTGGGAGCTTTGTGGGCATAGTCAGGACTGGATAATGACAGGCTTCAGTAGTATGTGTGTGTGTGCAGGCGTGAAGCCAGCTGTAACTCTGGGAACCTTTAAATGCCAGACTTAAGAGGTATTTACTCTGAGAGTGCTTTCCCTTGCCATCTGCCCAATTTTTTCCTGGGCAATGTCTTAAGATTATTTAAACCCTCTAATTTTTGGCTTGGGGCAAATGGCTGCCTGCAAATCCTTTCAGTCCAATTTCTCAAACCCATTTCCCACTCTATCTACTACAGCCTTTCTGGGTGTCTGCCAGGACAGTCAGCTTCGTGGTGCTCCCTTGGCTATGGCTGTCTCTACTCAGCTTCATCAATCTTGAGAAAACTTCCAGAAATGTATTGCAATCTCTTGTCTACCAATTATTCCCTCATTCTTTCTATTGTGCTATTTTTGTTTTTATTCTTTATATACTTTATTTTTATGATTTATATAATGTTATTTTTGTTTTTATTCTTTATATGTTTTATTTTTGTTCTTATTCTTTATATAATTTTATTCCTAAGCATGTGCTTCATCAGCCATCTTGAATCAGAATTCTTTAGATAATTTAATGTTAATTTTTATCTGTAACTGGTTATTCATTATTTAGGAACACATACTTTTTTTTCTTTTTTGGCATATCTGATAATCCTTCAGCTTTTCAACATTCCATATTGTCATAATATGGTATCACTATGCATCATATTGGATTCTCACTCTTTGGTACTTTTTGTCATATTATTATTCACTGGGCCATTTAGTTAACTTACATAATTCTTTCATGTGCATTGTCTTCTATAGCTTCACCTCATAGATATTAAGTTTGCTAAGCCCAACGTCAAGTACGTTATTTATTCCTTTCTTTTACCTGAAGTAAATATATACCCAGAAGAATAAGCAGTCCAACACATTACATGCTACCTCTTCTTCCCCGAGCCATGGATGATTAGGTCAGGTATCTGCTCCAAATGGGCAGCTAATCTGTTGGTTTATCAGAGACCTCTGATTGGTATGGCTTGACTAGAACAGATGATCTGCATCAATCAGATTCCCTCCATCATTATTTTAAACTATAAAATACAGAGATTGTTACAAGTCAGGGGTGGACATTGGAGTGGCAAAGTCAGCTTAGTGGTGGAGGAAGCCATTTGCAAGATGATGAGTAAGCAAATGAAATTGATTTTTAGAGAGATGAAAGTGGTATAGTTGTGGAAAAAGAAGCTGAGATTAAGTGAGAGAGAATTAATATTGGTTCTAAACAGCTTTCTAGTTTGTATGAGGCCCAGTTCCACACAGTTCTGTGATATATCTTATCTGTAACATTGAAATTAATCTTCTTTTCTAAGCTAGTTTGAGTGAGTTTCTAATTCTTTCTAACCAATAAAAAAACCTTTCAACTTTTAATTTTATGATTTTAATTTCCTGGTTTTTGTTTTTCAAAAGAGAAAGAATTCTTTATTAACAAAACTGTGCATAAAAATTAACGTCTATACTAATCATTCCACAATTTTTTTTTTTTTTTTTTTTTTGTGACAGAGTCTTGCTCTCTCACCCAGGCACAATCTTGGCTCACTGCAACCTCCACTTCCCAGGTTCAAGTGCTCCTCTTGCCTCAGCCTCCCTGAGTAGCTGGGATTACAGGTGCATGCCACCACACCCAGCTAATTTTTTTATTTTTAGTAGAGACAGGGTTTCACCATGTTGGCCAGGCTGGTCTCAAACTCTTGACCTTAGGTGATCCACCCGCCTCTGCCTCCCAAAGTGCTAGGATTATAGGTGTGAGCCACCACACCTGGCCCATTCCACAAATTAAAGTGTCAAAGAATTAGAATTTTTTATAAATCCTCTGATAGAATATGGAATCTTCCTCACTAATCTTTGACTGTTTTTACTGTTTAATCCCATCACTAAAGTAAAAGTTTCTTTTGGGGAAATTTGTTTCAAGAGTCAAGGATCAGGCACAAATTTTCAATTGCAAGCTCACTTGTCAGAGTTGCTACCTAAAATGGATTAGGGAAATGACATGAGCCCTCTGTTCCCTTCATTTGTCCTTCTTCTTCTTTCTCCAGAAGCAACAGGAAAAAGACCCAATGCCTTCAATGTGTTTCTATAGTTGCTATTGTGAAATTATGACCTTTATATGCATTTTGGCCTTTGAAGCTAGAATTTCTTCTTGTTTTTACATCAGATCAATCAGATATATTATAGGTTTTTAAAACAATATATAGAATTATAAAAATATCCAACCAGGATAAAATTACTTAAACACAAACAAGTCTTAATTTTGAGAGAGGGTTACAAAATAATTTTACAAAAGTCCTCCAAAGTGAGTTCCCAAATGTAGCGACCACATCTTTTAATTCCTTTGTAAGTTCCCTCCAAAATGAAAAAACAAAAAAAGATTCAGAGTTATGCAACTTTCAGCTGTCCAATAAATGTGGTTGAATTGAATCACTTCAATTACCAGAAGAAAATTGTATTAAACTTCCGTGCCAAGTTTCAATTTGAAAATACTTTTAAAACAATGTTTGGAAATGACATTAAAATTTTTGAGTTACAAAAGTCGGCAATTAAGAAAAGTACTCCAAAATAAGCACGTCTCATCTCCTGTGAATAAGCAGTTTACTTTGGCAATGGCGGAAGCTTGTCTTGGGTGGATTCATAATATCCCTCTCCATAGCTGTTAACTTCCAAACCAGTGAGAGATTTACTTTTTATTCAACTATCTAACTGATTGTTAAAGCTAAAACAAATATGTTTTCATAACAACAATTTTTTCCACTTTAAAATAGTTTATGTTCATAAAAGAAATTTTTGAAAAGTATCACAAAGTTGGAAAAAGAAATTATCTAGAGTTTTATTCTCCAGCTAGATCCACTTTAAATATATTCTTTTTATTATTTCCTTATTACAGTCCAAAAAACACACTAATTGCTTTTTTCATAAGGTAATCTAATCTGCATGAAATGTTGAGTAACTGATTATCTAAATTACAATGTACCACTTGTTTGTGGATTCTTCCTGACTTACTTCTGTGCTCTAGATTAAAGTTGCCCTGCTGGGGGAAACACTTTGGCCTTAACCACAGGATGTTCAAGTACATATATGTTGAGGAAAGAGAGGGAAGCATCCAAAAACAGTGCTCCTCAAATTTTTCTGCACTTAGTAATCATCTGGCAATCTTGTTAAAATGCAGAGTTGGCATTTTAACCTAGAATATAGGATAATTGATGGAAATTTTTGCCTTAATACATCTATCTACCATTAAGCAATTACCCCAACTCTAACCCATTTCTGGGAATACATAAGAGTATTTTTCATACCTGGAAAGTTTCCCATAGTCTGAGGGTGGAGTAGGATTTATTTATTGCAATGCAAGTGACAGTGTTGAGCAACTATGGTGAGTCCCTCTGCACAGGAAACCTTCCAAGGTTCTCAAAATACTTGTTCATTTCTTCTCCCTTGGTAGTAATACATATCATCTCTGGGCACATAGCTTCCTAGAATAAAGGCTGCATTTCCCAGCCTCCTTTGAAGCTGGATGTGGCCATGTTACTAAGTTGCTGCCAATGGGATCTAAGCAGAAGCATGTGTAAGAGCCATGTTCTGAGGATGGCAATTATATTTAATTAAGATATTTTGTCTGTCCAATTCAGGTTAAGTTACAACCCAAGGGCAGTCAGCTAAAATTTCAGTTGAAAGCTTGCACTCCAGAGGTGGCATTAATGTTCTAATTAAAAAACCTATATCATAGAAGTGACTGTTTCTGTCATTCATATCTGGGTCTTTGCTAATATTCTCAGTGAATTTCAGAAATGGGCTTTTAAGGGTGAATAAAATTAACAGTCTACTAATGAATGCTAGAAAGGAATTGTCATTGGCTAAATTAATGATATTTAAGGTATAAGGTTAGCTAAAATATTTTAGAGACACTCCCCACCTTTGCACGAGTAGAATAAAAGAATCCAGTGTGACCTGTGGCCTATGGTCTGTACCTTTAGGAATAATGCCCGTGGCTTAATCTCTAAATGATCCTGAGTTGAGTATTTGGTTTTAAGGGCTTTTTAGCTCCCTGATGCTGACTACACAGATAACAGATTCCTGCTTCTGGAATGTTGTCATAACTGCCTTGGTTCAATTTTTCATGTCAGGTGAGATTAGAGATTGGAGGAAGGAGAGCCGAGACTATCTTCAATTGAAAGAAAAGACTAGATAAACTATTCTTATGCTTTCTTATAATTACATATTTTGTTATAAATGATTGCTTTTGTGGCAGAATTTGTTCTGCGACTTGCTTTCCATACAACCTGATAGCAAGGTTGAAGAAGCAGCTGATACTTTCATCTCAAATCTAGTATATTCTACCAAAAACACCCTAAGAGTTGTATGGGACCAAATGGGCTTGTGTCAGTCCACAGTACAGAGCAATGGGATAGAAAAAGATAGGTCTCCTAAAATGCTCTGGACTGCTCTCCTCCAGACAGGTTGTTGTGTCCACGTTGTGTCCAAATTGAAAAACAAATTTCCAATGTGTGCCAGCCTTTATCATCCTATGTTTTCTGTTATTCACAGCAGAACCTATCTGATAGTCCTGTTGGCCCCAGTCACCATCACAGGGAAAACTTCCTATGGAAAACTTTCATGATTTAACCACCCCCCTCCTCATGCTTGTCCTCCTCTTTAGTTTAGGGTTCTCTCTTGCCCCTCCCCCCGTCTACTTTCAGATACTCCGCATTCCCCTTCAGTGTTTCCAATCAGAAATATCTACTCTCCCCAGGAACGATCTTCTGTAACATTGCTGCCTTGGTGGGGAATTAATCACTTACCATTACTATTTCAAAGAAAAGAGTTTTGTTGTTGTTGTTGTTGTTGTTATTGTTGTTGTTCATCTTTTTGAGATGGAGTCTAGCTTCGTCACCCAGGCTGGAGTGCAGTGGTGCCATCTCAGCTCACTGCAACCTCCGCCTCCCAGGTTCAAGCGATTTTTCTGCCTCAGCCTCCCAAGTAGCTGGGATTACAGGTGCCCGCCACCACACAGGCTAATTTTTGTATTTTTAGTATTTTTAGTAGAGACAGTGTTTCACCATGTTGGTCAGGCTGGTCTCAAACTCCTGACCTCAAGTGATCCACCTGCCTCGGCCTCCCTCCCAAAGTGCTGGGATTACAGACATGAGCCACCACGCCCGGCCATCAAAGAAAAAAGTTTCTAATCCTAATTATTTTTCCAATGACAGATATATCAGAAGTCAGATATTTAACCCTTAGACTCTGCATCATACCACATATAATTTTAAAAATAAAAATGATCAGTTGTTCAGGATCAAATATAATCCAAAGCCCATATAACATGATATGGTATTTCCTTATTTTTACAGGTACTTTTTAAAAAGCTCATCTTTTCACATGAAAAAATCCTCATCATCACTGGCCATCAGAGAAACGCAAATCAAAACCACAATGAGATACCGTCTCACACCAGTTAGAATGGTGATCATTAAAAAATCAGGAAACAACAGGTTCTGGAGAGGATGTGGAGAAATAGGAACACTTTTACACTGTTGGTGGGACTGTAGACTAGTTCAATCATTGTGGAAGTCAGGGTGACGATTCCTCAGGGATCTAGAACTAGAAATACCATTTGACCCAGCCATCCCGTTACTGGGTATATACCCAAAGGATTATAAATCATGCTGCTATAAAGACACATGCACACGTATGTTTATTGCGGCACTGTTCACAATAGCAAAGACTTGGAACCAACCCAAAATGTCCAACAATGATAGACTGGATTAAGAAAATGTGTCACATCTACACCATGGAATACTATGCAGCCATAAAAAATGATGAGTTCATGTCCTTTGTAGGGACATGGATGAAACTGGAAACCATCATTCTCAGCAAACTATCGCAAGTACAAAAAACCAAACACTGCATATTCTCACTCATAGGTGGGAATTGAACAATGAAAACACATGGACACAGGAAGGGGAACATCACACAGCGGGGTCTGTTGTGGGGTGGGAGGAGGGTGGAGGGATAGCATTAGGACATATACCTAATGTTAAATGATGAGTTAATGGATGCAGCACACCAACATGGCACATGTATACATATGTAACTAACCTGCACGTTGTGCACGTGTGCCCTAAAACTTAAAGTATAATAAAAAAAGAAAAGAAAAAAGAAAAAAAATCTCATCTTTTGTGTTCATTTCACAATTTTTTTTTTAAAAAAAACAGTTTTTCAAGATTACAAATGCCTCAAAATTACATAATATTTAAGATTACATAACATGGCTTTACCCATTAGAATGCCTTTTAGTCCTATTACCATTCTTTGTCATTCTCTTCATACTTACACTCCACTTCTCCAAAAAGTAAATAGAAAAAGGAACTAAGTAAACTAAATAAAGGATCTAAGACCTCTCCAATATTTGCATAGATCAGTACCATAATTTGAATTCTTCAAGGATATCTCTTTGTGTAAAGTTCAGCCTGTTTTGAAAGCAGGAGAGTCTGATGATTTAGCATATGCTCTAGAGGCAGTCTGAGTTCAAATCCTGACACTACCTGTGTGCCCTTAGGCAAATAACTTAACCACTTTGTGCCTCAGTTTCTCACATGAAAATGGGAATAATAACAATATGTACCTCTCAAGGTTGTAAGGATTAAAGAAGATATTAAAGAGCTTAGTATAGTGCTTGGCATGAAGTAGCATTTAATAATATTCAGTTATTCAACAAATAATTATTCAATGTGTGCTTTGAGCAAAGTACTGAAAACACTGTAGAGAAACGAACACTGAGGCAGACGGGCTTCTTAGTCTTAAGGAATGTACAATCCAGTAAGAGAAATAAAACATGCAAAGTACATAACTAGAATAATAGAAATGGATATATGTGAAGCTATTCAGATAAATTACTTATTGCAATATATTAAAGATGGTTGCAAATCATTTGCTATTCCTGCTATTGAGTTTAATTCTCCTCACTTTGAATCTGGAACAAGTCTTAGTACTTTGCTTTACTAATAGAATGTGACAAGTGATCCTCTAGGACTTCCACTGTGTCTCTTAGAATGCTTGCACTAGGGGAAGCTAACCATTATGTGAGAACTCCAGGTATCTGGGACCACCATGTATAAGGAAGCCCAAGATATCCTCATGGTAAATCTGCATAGACATGGCACTAGGCCTAGCTATTCCAACCATCCCAACCAAAACATCAGACATGTGAGAAGAAGTTGTCTTGCAGCGTCTTGGCTACCTCTGTGAACATGAAGTAGAGAAGAACCAAGGAATCCAACTAACAGCCAGAACCAAGGGTTCAGACCTATGGTCCCAGGTGAACTATCCTAGCCAACTAACTAGATATGACTTAAAACAAGCTAGTCAGCCTGTCTATGCTACAGATGAGTTATCTTAAATGAGATTATGTCAGTTGTCATTCTTATGTCTCTCTGAATGCTGGAATGAAGAAAATAGTGTGAGCAGAATAGTTAACATAGCAGGCCTGAGCCTGCTATCCTTAGAAAGGCCCACTTACAAGATCAGCCCTTGGCTGACATCTGGGAACTTGGCTGCTAAAAAGTTTCCTGCACACATTTAAAAATTTGCCTAAATAACGAAGGTGACTTACTATGGCTATACTGTTTGTGTAAACAATGTTTATGGTGAACACCTCCCTGGGAGGGGAGCCTGGAATTTTGGTATATGGTAGGAAGAGAGTTCCTATTTGACAAGCCTTCAACAAAAGAAACCTTGGACAACAAGTCTCTTCTGAGCTGGCCCAGTAGAAAGCACTTTGCATGTGTTGCCACAACTCATTGCTGAAGGAATTAAGCCACTCCACTATGAAAGAACCCTTGGAAGCTTGTGCCTGCTTTTCTCCTGACTTTGTCTCATGTGCCTTTTCCCTTTTTTGATTTGGCTTTCTATCTTTTCATGGCAATAATATCAGCCATAAGTACAAATATATGCCAAATGATTTGAATCCTTTTACTTAATCATTGAAAATGAGGGGTGGTCTTGGGAACCCCTGACACACAGCATTCTAAAAATTGTGAGAGAAAAGTTGGGAGAAATGAGATTGCTCTTCTACTTTCTTTTTACAAAAGGAGATTTCTCTCCTACCTTTCCCATCATGTTCTTCCTCTTTTCTTCTTCTTTCCCAGAATATGCATGCTGGACTTCCTTATTTATTTCCCACCAAAGTCCACAGTGGCTCGTGGACATAAACATAACTCTCAGAGACAACACTCTTAGTTCCTCAGCCCTGGAAAAGCTATATAACTGCTATCCTGCATACAAATACAAGATTGGTTTTGCCTGTATTTTACTTTTTATCTAGTTGTGTTTACTTTGTATGGGTATAGCATAAAGACCTTTATCTTATTGGGCTAAAGATATTGAAATTTATTTTTAAAGTATTTACCCAAAGACTAAACTAATGACAAAAAGTGTTTTCCTTGCAATTACATAGCAGCCTTCTTATATTTTTGGCTAATCTCTAAAAGAACTGACACTAGAGCAGGAATTTATGTCTACCGCATAAAATCTATGCAGCATCTCCTGCTATGTAGTATATCCTTCTCATATCATACAATATGCATGACTTATTTTCAGATGATTTTCCTGATAAGCTTTGTGATTATATTTTGACAGGTCTGAGTATCGTTTCTTTAATCTTGGAGAATGACAAGAGCTTAGGCACTATGACAAGCAAAGTTCTTGGATTTG
This sequence comes from Hylobates moloch, assembly GCF_009828535.3. NCBI lineage: Eukaryota > Metazoa > Chordata > Mammalia > Primates > Hylobatidae > Hylobates > Hylobates moloch. The sequence goes on along the minus strand of NW_026652276.1, from coordinate 162,325,925 downwards.
GCTCTAAAAATTACTAACTGAGCACACTATATTTTAAGAATTCATGCAAGAAGCCAGTAAACTACTGAGAATTATGTGCAGGAATTCTGTTAAGCACTTTAAATCACGTTATAGACATAGGGACTGAGAGTTAGGAGACCAAGTTCTGACCTGGTCTATGTTTTAAAGTATGGCCTTGGGAAATAATTTATCCTAATGGGACCTCTGTTACTGTAAAATGACAGGTTTGAGTGAATCATTTTTTTCCATCTCAAACATTCTATGGTTCAATGATAATAGAAAGTGTGGGATAAGTGTCAAATGAGAGGATACACATGTATTTCATAGGAGGGAGAAGTCCCCAGAGGCTCAAATGAGAGACTTTAGTTGGCCAAATAGAGATACTTCTGGGGAAGGGAGCTTGAGTGAAGGTAAAGAGACACAATGCACTTTGTGGGATCTTAGTGAAATGTCAATGTGCAATAATAATGATATTAATAATAGTTAACCTTTATGGAGCACTCACTAAGGTAATATGTGTTATCTCATTTAATTCCCACACCAATCCTAGGTATTATTATTATTCCCATTTTATAGAAGAGAAAACAGGCACAGAAAGATTCAGAATTTGCATGAGGTCAAATAGCAAGTGGTAGAATCCACATGTGAACCTAGGCAATCTGATACTCCAGAGAATAACTTCTAATTACTGCTGTGGCAGTAATGCATCTAAGTCAGAAATAAAATGCTCCATAGAAGCACTATAGTTTTCGTGAATTTGACTGGAAAACTAGCATAAACAGAAAATGATAGGCTGTCATCAAGAAGAATAATGATAGTTACTATTTATGTAGTGCTAATTGTGTGCTTTTCATACATTAGTTCTAATCTTCACAGATGTTTTTGTTTTAAATGACCATTTTACGGATAAGAAATCTGGGCTCAGCGCATGCAACTTGTACAAGGTCAAAGTTTGTAGGTAGAAAGCTGGGATTCAGCTCTGAGTTTGCCTTATTTCAAAGACCCTCCTTAATCCACTATGCCACCCTAGATTCTTGGCTAGAGAGAAGAAACTATTTTCAAATATTAAAAACAGCTGTATATTGCTGTAGGCTTTCATTTATATGAAATTCTAGAACAGAAAAAACTAGTCAATAGTGACATAAATCAGATCTCTGGTTTCTTGGAGTGGAAGAAATGAGAGGATTGCCTGCAAAGGAACACAAAGGAACTTTTTGGGATGACGGAAAGATTTCACATCTTGATTATGGTGGTGATTACATTTACATCATATCTGTCAAACTCACTGAATTGTACACTTAAGATAGGTGCATTTTATCATATGCATATTATAGCTCAATATAGTTGATTTTTGAGAAGCCCAGCTGAATCTAGTATTTGGTCTTTGACAGAGGCTGGGGCCCCTGGCATAATGTGTCTTTTTATATGCATGGGACCATAGTGATGGATATAAAACCCTAGCTTTTAGCAACCATTCCAAACACCTTCTATACTACTTTTCCTGTATTGCAGAGGCTGAAAAGCTCAAAATTAGATTTCTCTGACTCCTTCGTAGCTAACTTTCTGATTGTAAGTGACATACTTCCAATTAAATAGCTTTGAGTGAGACTAGGGCCACCAGACTGCTATGATGTTTGTTGCTGCTTGGTAAGCAGGACCATGCAGGCGATGGGTTTGTCTGCAATAGCATTCCAATATCCAATGCCCAGCTTTATGAGTGTTATGAGTTAGTAGCTGCAAGGATGACAGTGGCTTTACCATCCTCAGATTGCAACTATAGCAGTGTGTTCAAGAATCCCAAAGGTTCCATGGCATACTCCTGATTTCACACATTTAGGACTGGGACAGAAGATACAGCTCCCCTAGCAAATCAGCTTGATGGTTATCTCCTGGGAGTTATTTCTGGAGGCTCAGTTTAGAGACTGCTCTTCCAGCTCTCCAATGATTTGACAAGCATGTAGTTACCCTTATTACATCTCTTTCTATATGAAATTGCTGGAGTGACTTCTGTTTCTCTGGAACTATACATTGACATCACCGTGAAAATTGGTATGTTTTTCTTCAGTCAAAATTGTAACTAAAATGATTACCAGCATCATCAGATTAACAGCAACGTTTTCAGGGTACTGACTTTCTGCTAGGATAAATGCAGTAAGATGCAAACAGAGCACACCTTTATTCTTTTTCCCATGCTACTTAAACTGTACGGGTAGATTGTCTCCTACTGCATGAATGAAATGAGGCAGGTCTCAGATCATAAAATCAGTCACTCTCAGATCATCAAAAGTTCTCCAATTCATGTCAGTCCCCAAAATGATCTCATTTTAGTTAGTAAAATGTCCGATCTGGGGTTAATATTACATAACCCAATGTGCTTCTTGTCCACTTACATACACCCCCAGCTTGAGATTCCTTGGGGCTGGAGGAGGACACGGTTGGCTTTTGCTCAATTTCTCTGTAAGATGCCTCTCCATTTCCCTTCTCTTTCCTCTTCCCCTTATATTTCTCATATCTTTCTCTCCCACTTGGGATCCTCTCATGTGGGAATACAATTGGGAAGAGGTAAAACTGGGAAAGGGGAAGAGCCTCTAAACTGGTCTGGATGTCATCTGGCATCGAGCCCTCTTAGTATGGCAGATTCCCAATGCTGATTCTTCCTCTGCTGGGGTGCTGGCAGAGCTTCCTCAGAGAACCTCCATTGCAGCCTTCCCACCGCAGCTCCTTACTAAGCTGGCCAGTGTTGAATCCCTCTCAGTTTCTGTATCTAATGGTATACTCCAACTTCTTTTTGCCAAGATCCAGTTTGGCAGGAAGCCCCCTCAGACAAGTCCTTTTGAAATGACTCCAGGCTAGCTTCATCCCTCCAGCCCACTGGGCACACAGGAAATTCCCCACTTCATTGTTCTGCTGTCAGTGGCAGAGCATCTGGACCTCTGCAGCCATCAGGCAGGCAACTCCAAACATAGCCTCCCACATTTAATCTTCACAGATGTGAGTCAAACATCAGGTCCTACTTCCCCTCAAGCCCTCAGAAGGGTTCCTATCGCCTGACCTGAGGTGAGGGGGAAGCATTGGGAGCAGGAAGACAAATTCTCTCTAAGAAACAATTTCCCTCTACTGGCCTTATCAGCCTTGATTCCTTTTTCAGTAGAGCTGAGTAGTTGCATATACCAGCCCAAATAGTTTTATACTCTCTAAGCATGTCTTGCATAGGTGGTCTAGCAACTCACTTTAGAATGTGAATACTTTGCAATTAATTATTTTGTTTTTGTTTTTTGAGGCCATGGCCAAAATTGAGATGGAAGGAGCTCTACTCTAATATCATGTTACTCATGTATTATGTAATGATCTCAACAACCCTATAAAAAAAAAATCAATGACCCCATTTTAGAAACAGAGGTTCAAATGGCAGCAAATGGGATTCCAACACAAATGAGTCAGCCACTAAGTCCTTTGCTGTTAACCATCACGTTTATATGAGTGATATCACAAATACTGATGATTGTTGTGGGTTGAATTATGTACCCCCAAATTTATACATTGAAGTCCTGACCCCTAATACTTCAGAATGTGGCCTTACTTGGAAATAGGGTTATTGCAGATGTAATTTGCTAAGTTACAATGACGTTGTAATAGAGTAGGGTGGGCCCCTAATCCAATGTGACCAGTGTCCTTACAAAAAGGAAAATATCTGGACACAGACACACAGGGAGAAAGCCACGTGAAGACTGAGTTATGCTACCACAAACCAAGGAACGACCAGAAGCTAGGAGAGAGGCTCAGGGTAGATCCTTTCCTTGTGCCTTCTGAGGGAGAATGGCCCTGCAGACACCTTGATCTCGGACTTCAAGCCTCCAGCTTGGGAGACAATACATTTCTGCTTTACAAGCCACTTTGTGTTGGTACTTTGTTAAGGCAGTCCTAGAAAACTAATAAAACTACTCTGTGACAGCCATAGAAATATGATGGAGATTTCACGGTTGAAATCTGCCTGTGTGAGGGAGCACCTGAGCTCTGAGGGAAGAAAAGGTACTGGAGCAGCCGAAGTAGGGCCTGCTATTGTCCATGTTCAATGATAACATTGGGTTGGTCACCAAAAACTTTGGATAGGCTGTGAAGTAGAAAGCTTCTAAATTAATTCTACTTCCCTTATAGCAGAGAAATATTACTTGGAAAAACCTGAGAAAGTTTGCCTTGAAAAACTTTTAAGAAAATAAATCTCAAACCAGAATTTTGCATAATTGTTTCTGAGAAGGCCTAAAGAAATTTGAAAGTGGCCCAAACAGGATATTACACCTGTATCTGAATGTACAGAACTAGGGGTAAATGAAAGGACAATACAGTACAAGCTTATATTTAATATTTAATGTCTTGCTGGCTTTGAGAACAGGAGCGCTAAGATAGTGGAATAAGTGTAATGGAATTCTCTTATACATCCATGGGACGTCCAAATGCCTTAATAATTATAAAGATTTTCAAATTATAATTCATGCAGAATGTGAAGACACATCTGCATGTTCTGATCAAGATATGCACACGCACATTATCGTTTTAGAGATTTTTAGAGTCAATCAATTTCCAAAAATATTGGCTCAAGTAACACAGATATGCAATTAAATATTAATGCAAATATCCAAAACATCTCAATTGCTTATCACAATAAATATTTATTTTTTGCTCACATCACAATCCAGGGTGGGTCAGATGGCCCTTCTATAGTTTGTAACTACGCCATCTAGAACATTTGACCTCCACTGCAGGGGAAGAAAGGGACAGAATAAGGCACTCTGGCTCTCAATTGCCTCATTCCAGAAGAGACATAACACTACTTCTGTTCATAGTTCACTGGCCAGAACAAGTCACATGGCCCCCAACCTAACTGCAAATGAGTAATATAGAAAAACAGCTGGAAAATTTTGGAAATGCTAACTGTCTTTTCCATAAAAACAATACAATAATACAAAGGGAATAAGTGTGTAAAACACATTAACTCAAATAATAAGATGTTTGTTAGATGATAGTCCAGTGAGAATCTGATCTCATTAATCTTAACAAGGGGACATTCTGGTGTCTTTTTATCTACGTGAAAATTATTATAGTATGGCTCGATTACTAAAATTAAATGCTGCTCAAGAGATCCCCATTTCTTCTGGAAATTCCCAAAGTAGTGGCTCATATGTGACCTCCCCACAAAAAAGCTAAATTGTTCCACATACAAAACAAAAAGGAACTCAAGAGTTTCCAGGGCAGCCTGGAAGCAAGGAGATAGCAGTAAGAGAATGCCAGGACTTGGAAGTGAAGTAAAAAGATGGAGGAGAGGGTCTCAACAGAGGGCAGGGGGCCCAGTCAGATGGCAGCAGGGAGGAGCCCTTGAGAGAAGGGTGGACAGTGATACATCCCCCATGTCAAGACAGTGATGTCTAATGTTCAAGTTTAAATCATTGTCAATTCTTTCATGAGCTTTTGTACTGTCTGTTAGTCTAAACAATACAAAAAGTCTACTATACCTGAGTAAGAGTCTGACCTTCAGGATCAGGGAAGTTTGGAATAGCTGCAGAGACTTTAGTCCTACATTCTCCAGGGTAAGGCTATCATCTGGTCCCACATTCTACAAAAAGTCCACTTCCCAGATCTTGTGTCCCAATTTTGTCTTCAAAAAATATTGTCATTGTGAAATCATCCCTGTGGAAAAATTGGAAAGAAAGATTTTTCTGTGCTGCAGGGAAGGCCCCATAGAGAGCAGATGACAGCACAGATTTGAAAGTGGAACCAGGCAGCATAGCTTTTGCCAACAGTGTTAAACAGAAAGAAAAGAAAGATCTGTATTTTTATTGTATTACATTTGCATAAGTAAACCCTAGAGGGATATCAAAGAAGCTAATCAAGTAAGTACTTAGGGTGGGGCGAGGTGGGGGATAAGGCAGATGACGGCAGAGATGGGAGTGATAATTTTTACTATGCATACTTTTATATTATTTGATTTTTGAACTATGTGAATATATTATATATTCAAAACGTTGAAAGCAATTGAAAAAGAAAAAAGTCTTCCAACCACCACAGCCTTGTGTTCAAGCTGTTTTGGGAGAACAAAGTAGTAGGACAGAATCCATCAAGAGGGAAGCAACATAGACAGAGGACAGTAGTCAAGGAAAGAATTACAATGTCAAGATAAGCAGGAAATGTGAACATGAGGGAATCAAGGGAACTAGGAGTCCCTGACTCAACTCCCCTTTCCTTGAAGCTCCAGAAATACTTAGGGGGAGAGGCTTAGGATGAGGAGGAGGATGTTGGGCTTTCCAGAGAATGTGGAATAGGAGCTGGAGACTTTGCAACTTTGAATATTAGAAGAAAGGGTGGCCCTAGAAGGATGGTGTGACTTGAGGACATCCAGGTGGCAGATACTTAGATTATATTAACATGGCATCCAAGGCCCTTGACAATTTGATCTGACCCTTACTGACCTCACTTCTTTCCTGCAGCACTTTTCTCATTAAAGACCAGTCCAGGCTAAGTGTTGGGGACACAGGATGAATGCAAGATTAAGGAGCACCCAGTCTGATTGATAAAAGCTGATTTAAAAACAAGATGTTACACATGCTCTACTAGTAAAGTGTACAGTTTCAGTAGGGACTCAAGTGCAAAGTGGACAATTGTGTGTTCCAGGGCTTCATTCACTTGTCAGGCACTCTAGCCAGGGTGATGAAAATAGCCAGGGATTGGCTGGGTTTCTCTCTTTTCACCAACTCTCTCATCATCCCATAATCTAGCCCTAGCTTCAGTACATGGAGGCTGGATCCCAAGAGTCTAAAGAAATGTGCAAGCCCTCTTAAAGTCTAGGCCAGCAAGTCACATTGCATCATTTTCACCACATTCTATTGGTGAAAGCAAGTCATGGGGCTAGTCCAAATTCAGTGTACAGGAAACAGATACTACCTCTTGATGGGAAGATTAGAAAAGTCACATTGCAAAAGGGCAAATAGTATGACAAGGATTATAGAGGCTGTCTTGAGAAATGAACTACCTTAGTGGCAAAGCACTAATTTGAGATATCTACAACTCAATTACAGACTCTCACTTAACCACTCGTTAAAGACTTGCTCTCTAAATGTAGTGAACTTAGATTGATAACCCAATATCTGGACTGCCATTCTAAGTATGGGTATCTTCCTTATGATACCCATACCCTTATGGCCCACCACTAGACTTTAACACCCAAAGAGTAAGACTCTATCTTAATCATCCGCTACATTCAGGATTGAATGTGATACCTGGCACTTAGTAACAACATAAAGTATTCAGTAATTACATTTGTTGAATTAATAAATAATAAAATTAGGTATTTATTGGGCACGCTATTATACCAGAGACTATTCTAAATACTTTAGATGTTATATTTTGCTGTTCTCATGCTGCTAATAAAGACATACCCAAGACTGGGTAATTTATACAGAAAAGAGCTTTAATTGACTCACAGTTTCACATGGCTAGGGAAGCCTCAGGAAACTTACAATCACGGCAGAAGGGGAAGCAAACATGTCGTTCTTCACATGGCAGCAGGAGAGATAAGTGCAGCAAAAGGGGAAAAGCACCTTATAAAACCATCAGATCTTGTGAGAACTCACTATCATGAGAACAGCATGGAGATAACCATCCTCGTGATTCAATTACCTCCTACCAGGTCCCTCCCACGACACGTGGGGATTATGGAAACTACAATTCAAGGTGAGATTTGGGTGGGCACACAGCCAAACCATATCAGATGTTTTGATTTATTTAAGTAGTACAGCTCTGGCTATAATTTGCCTAAGATTATATACCTTGTGTGCAGTGGCCCTGCATATAGATCTACTTTATCTGGCTCCAGAGCCTGTGCCCTGAAGGCTTTGCTGCCTTAGCAAAAGAGTAAACAACTGTAGTGAAGACAGGATTGAAAATTGCAGAAATAATGGACTTGTAAAAGAACAATTGTCCAAGGCATGAATCACTTAGAAGCATTTTAGTATACTGGTTAAGAGTGCAGTCTCTGAGTTTCAGCGCCGCCAAATACTATCTTGGGTAGGATGCTATGCTCTCTGAGTCTGTTTTCTCATCTGAAAAATAAGTCTAAGAATAGTGCTTATCTCATAGGGCTGTGGTGAGGCTCAAATGAGATAGGACAAGTAAAGTGTTTATCTTAGTTCTTCAAACATAATGAATGCTCAGTGAGTATTTACCATTAATCACACAGACAAGCAATTAAAAAATGAAATGGCAAAACAGTGCTTAAAAGTAAAAATTGGAGTCAGATATAAGTCGTTTACACCGTGCATGATAAAATTCCCTTCAGAAATGTTTATTTTTTTAATACAAAGAAACCTAAATTGGAAAAAGAAAAACAATTAAAATTCTTCATTAGAAAGTCAAAAGAACTTTGAACATTGAGCAACTTTGTCTTTATCAACAATGCTTTGCTAACTTTTTGAAGAGGAAGATTACATCAAAAAGGTTTTAAAGGCTACTGCAGGAAGAAAATAAAGGCTAGCTATAATAAAATCATTAAGCATTATAAATCTCAAGAGTCAAGAAGACTATCCAATGAGCAAAACACAGAAAATGATTGAACTCTATAAGAAAGGAAAAGAAAGAAAATTCCAGCATGCTAAAAAGCTAATACCAGCTTTCAAATTAAGGTTCAAGAACACTATAAAGAAATCAATATGTAAACACTAAGTGATGAAAGGCATGAAACCTATCGACACAAGTTTTATTAAAAGGAAACCATGCTAGGTAAGTTGAATAAGGCTATGATTGATATCTGATGACAGAAAAGTCACAGACATGATCACTAGAGTTGTCAAATAACGTTTTTTTGGCACATATATGAAACCTTTATTAGAAAATTAGCAAACAACTTCTAGAGAAATAAAAAATGATGCATCTTAAATTACATTTCAGTCATCATCCCTCAAGTTATTGTGGCTTCCCCTTCTCCTATCCCTTTCTCTTCGTCCCTCCCTCAGGAGAGTAAAGGAAGTGGGAAGGAGAAGAATTTGAGTGGCAGCAGTGGTGGTGAGGAGGAGATGGGTGCAAGCTTCTGAGGCTATTGCTTTCTTGTTTTCTATCACATATTAACAACAACCAAAAAAGGCTTGTTTTCCATGTAGATATTGGACACTTTGTTTTGTCTTTAAATTATAAATGCCAATTGAAGTAGAAGATTATAAAACTATGTAGGTTTTTCAAAAGAGGACTTTTCTAAAAGAACTGGCTTTATAAGGCTCTATAAGACTAAAGACTATCAGGTGTTTACGGTGTTCCTTTTTCACTTTGCATGTTCCTTATGCAGCTCTGCAGACTGTAAATGATGCACCACTATAAGCGCTTTGTGGAAAAGAGGCATAAGAGGCAATATTTATTTTAGGTATAGGAAGCGTAAGAGCATGTTTTAAAAGGGAAGATAATATACAAGGCTACTTGACTTTCATTCACTAAAATGATGGGATTCATTTAATCATGCGTTCAGCAAATATTTGTGAAACGTACCCTATGTGCCAGGCACTATTCTAGACACTGGGGAGACAGCAATAAACATGACAAAGTTCTCACTCTCTTGGGCCTTGCATTCTAGTGGAGGGAAAGAGACAATAAGCAAAAAGACTTACAAAAAGTTATTGGGCCTTATGAAGAAAGAAAATTCAGGGTAAAGAAAGGAGGGAAGATGTTATGAATCTCTTTAGGTAAGGTATTCAAGGAAGGCCTCCTGGGGAGCAGAGATCTGAATACAGTGAGAGAGTCTTGCAGGTATCTGAGGAGAGAACATCCAGGATCAAGGCAGAGGACATGCCAAGTAGAAAGGTCATGAGGCAGGGTTTGTGATCTGTATACTCACATGGGTCCCCACTCTTAGAAGGACTCTGTGGTTTCTTCAATGCTCAGCAGTCACTGTCTTAAAATTCTTAGTAATTTTTTAGCAAGAGGCCCCAGGTCATTTTGCACTGGGTCCCAAATATTATGTAGCCAGTCATGTCATGAGATGGGAGTGGTCTTAGCATGTTTGAAGGATAGCACAGAAGAAGCAGGGATGGTGATGAGTGATCAGGTGAGGAGTAGGAACATAGGAGATGCAATGAGAGAGGTAGAAGAGGAGGGAGCAAATAGGACACTGCAATAATACTGGTAATTAATGAGCTGTCACAATCTCAGATGGTCATCATGGTGCTTGATAAGATACTCATAAGTTATGTTGCCTGATAAATAGATCTCTGATTTCAGATCCACAAATTCCTTGTCGTTCATTATAAATTGCAGTACTATTGGTACAACACTGTATAGTCATGTGCTGCATAACAATGTTTCCCTCAAGGATGGACCACATACACTTTGGTGGTCCCAGAAAATCATAATTGAGCTGCAATATTCCTGTCACCTAGTCACATTGTTGATTTTGCAGCCATCATAATGTTATACTGCAACACATTACATTTTCTATGTTTACATACACAAATACTTAACATTGTGCTACTATGGCATACAGTATTCAGTATAATAATATGCTATACAGGTTTATAGCTTAAGAGCAATAGGCTATACCATTCAGCCTAGGTGTGTACTAGGCTATGTCGTCTAGATTCGTGTAAGTACACTCCATGATGTTTATACAACGATGAAATCACCTAATGATGCATTTCTCAGAATGTATCCCCATCATTAAGCAATGCATGGCTGTACTCAGGATCAAATAATTGAATGAAGCCCAAGCCCTTCATTTATAGGAAACAACTAATTTGGTATCTATTACTAGAGAAACTGCTAAATAGCAGTAGTGAACAAAGGATTTCCTGGGTGCTGACACCCAGTGCCTGGCTCTCTCTTTTAACACTCTTTACAGGTATTAAATAAAAATCATAGCAGGTCATTGTTTTGGACTAAGCTCCTGCACTAGGGTCCAATAGACCAAACCAAAAATCAAAAGGGAGTCAACTGTGCTAAAGTTCCACACTACCAAAACAAAACTAGATTGTTATGTGACTTTGAGAGAAATTAGGATAGAGAGACGACAGCCATCTGTCCAAACAGGTCAGTTTTAATTTTAACAGGCATGATAGTGACATTCCTTCTGTTTTTGTTTGTTTGTTTGTTTGATTATTGTACTTTAAGTTCTACGGTACATGTGTACAATATATGTATAAATGTGCCATGTTTGTTTGCTGCACCCATTAACTCGTCATTTATGTTAGGTATTTCTCCTAATGCTATCCCTCCGCCATCCCTCCACCCAACAACAGGCCTCAGTGTGTGATGTTTCCTGCCCTGTGTCCAAGTGTTCTCATTGTTCAATTCCCAACTATGAGTGAGAACATGTGGTGTTCGGTTTTCTGTCCTTGCAATACTTTGCTCAGAATGATGGTTTCCAGCTTTATGCATGTCCCTACAAAGGACATGAACTCATCCTGTTTCATGGCTGCATAGTATTCCATGGTGTATATGTGCCACATTTTCTTAATCCAGTCTATCATTGATGGACATTTGGGTTGGTTCCAAGTCTTTGCTATTGTGAATAGTGCCGCAATAAACATACGTGTTCATGTGTCTTTATAGTAGCATGATTTATAATCCTTTGGGTATATGCCCAATAATGGGATGGCTAGGTCAAATGGTATTTCCAGTTCTAGATCCTTGAGCAATTGCCACACTGTCTTCCACAATGGCTGAACTAGTTTACACTCCCACCAACAGTGTTAAGAGCATTCCTATTTCTCCACATCCTCTCTAGCACCTGTTGTTTCCTGACTTTTTAATGATCGCCATTCTAACTGGTGTGAGATGGTAGCACACTGTGGTTTTGATTTGCATTTCTCTGATGACTAGTGCTGATGAGCATTTTTTCATGTGTCTGTTGGCTGCATAAATGCCTTCTTTTGAAAAGTGTCCGTTAATATCCTTTGCTCACTTTTTGATGAGGTTGTTTGACTTTTTTCTTGTACATTTGTTTAAGTTCTTTGTAGATAATGGATATTAGCCGTTTGTCAGATAGGTAGATTGCAAAAATTTTCTCCCATTTTGTAGGTTGCCCGTTCACTCTGATGGTAGTTTCTTTTGCTGTGCAGAAGCTCTTTAGTTTAATTAGATCCCTTTTGTCTATTTTGACTTTTGTTGCCATTGCTTTTGGTGTTTTTGTCATGAAGTCCTTCCCCATGCCTATGTCCTGAATGGTATTGCCTAGGTTTTCTTCTAGGGTTTTTATGGTTTTAGGTCTAACATGTAAGTCTTTAATCCATCTTGAATTAATTTTTGTATAAGGTGTAAGGAAGGGATCCAGTCTCAGCTTTCTACATGTGTCTAGCCAGTTTTCCCAGCACCATTTATTAAATAGGGAATCCTTTCCCCATTTCTTGTTTTTGTCAGGTTTGTCAAATATCAGATAGGTGTAAATGTGTGGTGTTATTTCTGAGGCCTCTATTCTGTTCCCTTGGTCTATATCTCTGTTTTGGTACCAGTACCATGATGTTTTTGTTACTGTAGCCTTGTAGTATAGTTTGAAGTCAGGTAGCATGATGCCTCCAGCTTTGTTCTTTTGGCTTAGGATTGTCTTGGCAATGTTGGCTCTTTTTTGGTTCCATATGAACTTTAAAGTTTTTTCCAATTCTGTGATGAAAGTCATTAGTAGCTTGATGGGGATGGCATTGAATCTATAAATTACCTTGGACAGCATAGCCATTTTCAGGATATTGATCCTTCCTATCCACGAACATGGAATGTTCTTCCAATTTTTTGTGTCCTCTTTTATTTTGTTGAGCAGGAGTTTGTAGTTCTCCTTGAAGAGGTCCTTCACATCCCTTGTAAGTTGGATTCCTAGGTATTTTATTCCCTTTGTAGCAATTGTGAATGGGAGTTCACTCATGATTTGGCTCTCTGTTTGTCTGTGATTGGTGTACAAGAATGCTTGTGATTTTTGCACATTGATTTTGTATCCTGAGACTTTGCGGCGGTTGCTTATCAGCTTAAGGAGATTTTGGGCTGAGACAATGGGGTTTTCTAAATATACAATCATGTCGTTTGCAAACAGGGACAATTTGACTTCCTCTTTTTCTAATTGAATACCCTTTATTTCTTTCTCTTGCCTAATTGCCCTGGCCAGAACTTCCAACACTATGTTGAATAGGAGTGGTGAGTGAGGGCATCCCTGTCTTGTGCCCGTTTTCAAAGGGAATGCTTCCAGTTTTTGCCCATTCAGTATGATACTGGCTGTGGGTTTGTCATAAATAGCTCTTATTATTTTGAGATATGTTCCATCAATACCTGGTTTATTGAGAGTTTTTCAGTATGAAGTGGTGTTGAATTTTGTCAAAGGCCTTTTCTGCATCTATTGAGATAACCATGTGGTTTTTGTCTTTGGTTCTGTTTATGTGATGGATTACATTTATTGATTTGCATATGTTGAACCAGCCTTGCATCCCAGGGTTGAAGCCAACTTGATCTTGGTGGATAAGCTTTTTGATGTGCTGCTGGATTCAGTTTGTCAGTATTTTATTGAGGATTTTCACATTGATGTTCATCAGGGATATTGGTTTAAAATTCTCTTTTTTTTATTGTGTCTCTGCCACGCTTTGGTATCAGGATGATGTTGGCCTCATAAAATGAGTTAGGGAGGATTCCCTCTTTTTCTATTGATTGGAATAGTTTCAGAAGGAATGGTAGGAGCTCCTCTTTGTACCTCTGGTAGAATTCGGCTGTGAATCCATCTGGTCCTGGACTTTTTTTGGTTTGTAGGCTATTAATTATTGCCTCAATTTCAGAGCCTGTTATTGGTCTATTCAGGGATTCATCTTCTTCCTGGTTTAGTCTTGGGAGGGTGTATGTGTCCAGGAATTTATCCATTTCTTCTAGATTTTCTAGTTTATTTGCATAGAGGTGTTTATAGTATTCTCTGATGATAGTTTGTATTTCTGTGGGATCGGTGGTGATATCCCCTTTATCACTTTTTATTGCCTCTATTTGATTCTTCTTTCTTTTCTTCTTTATTAGTCTTGCTAGTAGTCTATCTATTTTGTTGATCTTTTCAAAAAACCAGCTCCTGGATTCATTGATTTTTTTGAAGAGTTTTTTGTGTCTGTATCTCCTTCAGTTCTGCTCTGATCTTACCTATTTTTTGACTCTGCTAGCTTTTGAATGTGTTTGCTCTTGCTTCTCTAGTTCTTTTAATTGTGATGTTAGGTTGTTGATTTTAGATCTTTCCTGCTTTCTCTTGTGGGCAATTACTGCTATAAATTTACCTCTACACACTGCTTTAAATGTGTCCCAGAGATTCTGGTACATTGTGTCTTTTTTCTCATTGGTTTCAAAGAACATCTTTATTTCTGCCTTCATTTCGTTATTTACCCAGTAGTCATTCAGGAGCAGGTTGCTCAGTTTCCATATAATTGTGTGGTTTTGAGTGAGTTTCTTAATCCTGAGTTCTAGTCTGATCGCACTGTGGTCTGAGAGACAGTTTGTTATAATTTCTGTTCTTTTACATTTGCTGAGGAGTGCTTTACTTCCAACTATGTGGTCAGTTTTGGAATAGGTGTGGTGTGGTGCTGAAAAAAATGTATATTCTGTTGATATGTGTATATATATGTGTGTATATATATATGTGTGTATGTATGTATGTGTGTATATGTGTATATATATATACACACATATACATGTATGTGTGTATATGTGTATATATATATATACACATATACATGTATGTTTGTATATACATAATTTCAGTGGCTGGTAGCAACTGAACCAGAATACAAAGCCAAGAAGACAGTTCAAAAATCTGTCAAATAGATGTTAACCAGTGTTCCAAGAGGAAGTGGGCTGTCATTGGACACTCTCCCTTTCAAAAAAAAAACCCCAAAAAAAGGGTGGGGTTTTTAACACCAAGAGAAATAGAGTGGTATAAACGGAAAAGCCAATCACCCATAAGTGGGTGAAATTTGACAGTGATGAAAGCTATTATATAAATACCCAAGGGAAGTCAGTGTAGGGGATAAATGGGGCATTTATATCTCTTTCATGAGATAATAGTAATGATAACAATATCCACAACAATAGGAGCAACAGAGCTAACACTTATTGAAACTTGTCAACAACTATGTTAAGCACTTTGCAAACATTACATAATTTGATCACAATATCCCTCCAAGGTATATTTTCTTAAGAAGGCCTGCAGAGGAATTTGGCCCCAGAACTCTCAACTGCTACATTATAGATTCCAATTTCCTAAAGAAATAACCTATGCTCACTAGGGAAATTTTCTGCTTTTAACATAATTTTTGCCCACTCCCCTCCCCTTCCCCACTACCCCCCTCACCTCCTCTCCCCTCCCCTCCCCTTCCCATCTTTTTAAAGAGACGGTATCACTCTGTTGCCCAGGCTGGAGTCCAGTGGTGTGGTCTGGCTAATTTTTTGATTTTTAACTTTTTTATAGAGAAAGATCTCACTATGTTACCCAGGCTGGTCTCAAACTCCTGGCCCCAAACAATCCTCTCACCTTGGCCACCCAAAGGGATGGGGTTACAGGTGTGAGCCACTGTACACTATACCTGGCCTCTGTTTCTTTTCTTTTCTTTTTTTTTTGAGACAGAGTCTTGCTGTGTCACCCAGGCTAGCGTGCAATGGCATGATCTCAGCTCACTGCAACCTCCGCCTCCCGGGTTCAAGCAATTCTCTTGCCTCAGCCTACCAAGTAGCTGGGATTACAGGCCCCTGCCACCATGCCTGGCTAATTTTTGTATTTTTAGTAGATACGGGGTTTCACCTTGTTGACCAGGCTGGTCTCAAATACCTGAACTCAGGTGATCCACCCACCTAGGCCTCCCAAAGTGCTGGAATTATAGGCATGAGCCACCGCGCCTGGCCACCTGGCCTCTATAATACTCTAGTCTTATTATGCAAAGATTTATTATTTCAAAATTCTTTTCTTTCCCTCAACTATTTAAAAGTATAAGAACTGGCTGGACATGGTGACTGTCTCCTCCTCTCTCGTATTCTCCCACTTCTTCCCCCACAACCCGCCCCCACACTGCCCCCACAAAGGGAAAACCCTATCAGATGAAACTGCCTCCAGTTTTTAACTGGTACCAAGGAGCTACAAGTGATCACCTTGGCAAGCTTAAAATTTATGTCAACCACATATAATGGGAAAACATAAATTAAGGACACATAAAAGCTAAACTATTTATAAATGACATTGAATGAATTGAAATCATGAAATGCTCAGGAAAATAAAATATAAGGTAACATTAAAATTTACATTTTCATTGATATAAAATTCATTTTAAAGTTTGTGTGTATGTGATTTAGTTCTATATTTATTGAAAATGAAGGATGATTATGATATATTTAGAGAAAAAGACTGCAAAAAAGTATGACCATATGATTCTATCTTTGTTTTAAACATGAGTGTGCATTTGTTCAAAGAATAAAAATGTCTTAAAAGGTAACAACAAAAATATTTATAACATAGTAGTTATCTCTGAGTGATAGGATTATAAATAAAGATTTTTTCTAACTTTTCCAGAGTAAACATAAATTGTTTTTGTAAATTTTAATACTTAATGAAACAAATCATGGCCTGGCACTCAAGAAACATTTTACTCTGGGATACGGAGCAGGATTTATTTATTCAGGGGCCAGAGAGGGGAGTGAGTAACAATATTTAACAGTTATATTTTGCTGGTTACCAAGTTTTGTTTTTCTGTTTGTTTGTTTTTGCGATCTTTTTGAAATGGCGTTTCACTCTGTTGCCCAGGCTAGAGTGCAGTGGCACGACCTCAGCTCACTACAACTTCTGCCTCCCAGGTTCAAGCAATTCTCATGCCTCAGCCTCCCAAGTAGCTGGAAATACAGGTGTGTGCCACCATGCCTGGCTAATTTTTGTATTTTTAGTAGAGATGGAGTTTCACCATGTTAGCCAGGCTGCTCTTGAACTCCTGACCTCAAGTGATCCACCTGCCTTGGCCTCCCAAAGTGCTAGGATTACAGGTGTGAGCCACTGAGCTCAGTCAGCCAGTGACCAAATTTTTAAAGAGATCCTCACTAAGTGTCAGAAAATTCTAGATCCATTTTCTGGCTCTGCCATGGGCCATCTGGGCATGTTGGACAAATCACGCTGAGACACAGTTTACCTATCTAAAATGTGAAGGTGTAAATGTACTTAATCTAGAATTTCTTTCCCAGAACTAATATTCATTGACTTCACATTCCTAGTTCTGTGGTAACCAGTAACATGGTGATATGGTTTGGCTGTGTCTCAGATGGAGATAAGGAACTGGTGAACCGCTGCCTAGATTTCAGAAGATATATGGAAATGCCTGCATGCCCAGGCAAAAGTTTTCTGCAAAGGTGGGGCCCTCATGGAGAACCTCTGCTAGGGCAGTGCAGAAGAGAAATGTGGGGTCGGAGCCCCCACACAGAGTCCCTACTGGGGAACTGCCTAGTGGAGCAATGAGAAGAGGACCATTGTCTTCCAGACCCCAGAATGGTAGATCTACCCAACAGCTTGCACTGTGCACCTGGAAAAGCCACAGAAACTCAATGCCAGCCCGTGAAAGCAGCCAGGAGGGAGGCTGTACCCTGCAAAGCCATGGGAGTAGAGCTGCCCAAGACCACGGGAACCTACCTTTTGCATCAGCATGACCTGGATGTGAGACATGAAGTCAAAGGAGATAATTTTGGGGCTTTAAAATTTGACTGCCCTACTGGATTTCAGACTTGCCTGGGCCCTGTAACCACTTTGTTTTGGCCAATATCTCCCATTTGGAATGGCTGTATTTACCCAATACCTGTACCTCCACTGTATCTAGGAAGTAACTAGTTTGCTTTTGATTTTACAGGCTTACAAGCAGAAGGGACTTGCCTTGTCTCAGATGAGACTTTGGACTGTGGATTTTTGGGTTAATGCTGAAATAAGCTAAGACTTTGGGGGACTGTTGGAAGGCATGATTGGTGTTGAAATGTGAGGACATGAGATTTGGAGGGCCCAGGGGCAGAATGACATGGTTTGGCTGTGTCCCCACCCAAATCTCAACTTGAATTGTACCTCCCAGAATTTCCATGTGTTGAGGGAGGGACCTAAAAGGAGGTAGTTGAATCATGGAGGCCAGTCTTTCCCATGCTATTCTCGTGATACTGAATAAGTCTCATGAGATCTAATGGGTTTATTAGAGGTTTCTGCTTTTGCTTCTTCCTCATTTTCTCTTACTGCTGCCATGTAAGAAGTGCCTTTCTCCTCCCGCCATGATTTTGAGGCCTCCCTAGCCATGTGGAACTGTAAGTCCAACTAAATTTCTTTTTCTTCCCAGTCTCAGGGAAGCAGCATGAAAATGGACTAATACACATGGGTAGATCTTTTCTTTTCCTTCCCAGGTATTAATTAATTTATTTATTTATTTATTCCTCCATCCATGCATTCATACTTCTGTCTCCTTGCTTGAATAATATTTACTGGCAAGCTATTATGTGCCTAGAACTTAGCTGAAGCATTTCCTATGATTTTTTGGTGGAAGCTTGTTTTCTCTGTATATTTCTCAGGGAATAATATTCATTCAGTTCTTGCATGCTCACAATTGCTTTATTTTTCTGTAGCTTTTATATTTTAAAGTAAGTTTGGGTATGTATAAAAATTTCATTTTTTTTGGAGACAGAGTCTCGCACTGTTGCCTGGGCTGAAGTGCAATGGCACGATCTCAGCTTACTGCAACCTCCGCCTCCCGGGTTCACGCGATTCTCCTGCCTCAGCCTCCCTAGTAGCTGGGATTACAGGTGCACACCACCACACCTGGCTAATTTTTGTATTTTTAGTAGAGATGGGGTTTCACTATGTTGGCCAGACTGATCTCAAACTCCTGACCTCGTGATCCGCCCCTGGCTTGGCCTCCCAAAGTGTTGGGATTACAGGTGTGAGCCACTGCACCCAGCCTACTTTTTTCTTTATAATAAATATATTGCTCCATGGACTTCTGAAATCTGATGTAAATATGATTTTATTTTTGATGACTTGGTCTTTATGCCTGAATGTTCAAAGAGTTTTTTTATTTTCCAGTTATACTGGAATATGTCTTGGTATTGGCCATTCTGGCTCCACTTTTCCAAGGTTAATGCTGTGCTCTTTTGAAATAGGTGTTCAATTTTTTTCTAATTTTAAGAACGTCTTTTTGCATTATGGATTTTTGTATCTGCTTTGTTCCATTGCTTTCATTTTCCTTCCAACATAAGTTACACTTATGGATCCACTTATGTTGGATTTTCTTTTCCTGTCTTCTATATCTATCATTTTTCTCTCGAATCCTATTTCTTTCTTTCTGTTTTCTTTTCCTCCTTTGTAAATTGTATTTCCCAAGTCTTGTTTCTGAAAATAGTGAACAAGGTTGTTTTAGAACAATTTGAAGGTATTGAAAAACCACTCAGGTAGTGAGGACTTATGGGGCCAGGATCCAGAAGAAAAGGGAACCCCAGAGAGCCGAGCCTGCCATGTGCCATTGTTTTTAGTCTTGAGGCATTTGCCTATTTGAGAACAATGGCTGAAAGGATGAGAATTTGAACAAAACTTTCAATAGACTCAAGGAGTTGAGGGGAAAATTGGAGTTCTGAGCTGCACAAGGAGGATGAGATCTAAAATAAAACAAAAAACAAAAAACGAAAACACTAGGCTTTCACTTGGGACCACAAGAGACCACATTTTATGAAAAAGGATAAATTGGAAATGGACCAGTGACTCAACTCCAGTTCTGAATTATATCAATCCCCAATTGATGTTTAGCCATCTTGTCTCTGAGTTTCCTGGTTCTAATATATGCTCTTATTTTATAGTTTCTATTATTTTCTTAATTTGCTTCCATTAATTTTGTTATATTATTTAGTTTTCATTTCTTTAAATTATGTCTTTTCTGGTACATATTAACTACCCATTTTTTCATTATTTAGTTCATTTTCTTTACAATAGTATACTTGTTTCGTGTTCGACCATATCCTTTCTGTTGCTTTTGTATAAATAAAATCAGGTGTTCTGTACTTTTAGGAAATGGTTCCCTTGAAGGGAAATGGGATATGCCATGAAAGCCTTTATAAGGCCGGGCGCTGTGGCTCACGCTTGTAATCCCAGCACTTTGGGAGGCCGAGGCAGGCGGATCACGAGGTCAGGAGATCGAGACCACGGTGAAACCCCGTCTCTACTAAAAATACAAAATATTAGCCGGGCGTGATGGCGGGCGCCTGTAGTCCCAGCTACTCCGGAGGCTGAGGCAGGAGAATGGCGTGAACCCGGGAGGCGGAGCTTGCAGTGAGCCGAGATCGCGCCACTGCACTCCAGCCTGGGCGACAGAGCGAGACTCCGTCTCAAAAAAAAAAAAAAAGAGATTCCTCCCCTATTATTATCACACAGCAGATAGATTGAGATACACATGTACACGTAGATGGCCTTTGTGTAGTCACACCCACTTTCAGTGATCTGCCTTCTCTGGAGACCCACCTGACCTCCCAGTGTTTGATCTTTTTCTCTCAACAAATAACAAAGGCATTGTAAGGTCATCAAAATATTGGATTTACTATCCTGCTCAATTTGAATTTTCTTCGCAGAAGTGTTTTCCTCAGGAAAGATATTTTATTGGCTATTTCTGAGTTCTTTGAGTACATAAGCCACCCAGTACCTTCTGATCTTCCCATTTTCTCTTAGTGTGTGGCTGAGGTATTTTTATTCTACTCAGCCATAAATTGGAGTCAGAAGCCTTCTCCTTTTTACTGTTGTTTTTACAATATTTACCTGCTGAGAATTCCACTCAAGGTAAGACCTTCTCTTTTTGAGTATTTGTGGACAATTTCTGTATCAGAGTGTTCGCAGAACCTTCTAAACTCTTGTTCTCTCCTGTCCACTGTCTCTGCACAGCTGCTAAAACTAGGCATGCTCTGTATGAGTTCTGCTGCTGTTGTCTGTGCTTTGGGTGGGGCAAAACCCACTGGCATTCTGAGGCTCATGGGGATGTTTTTTCAGTTGGCTTTCTGGAGGATGTGGTGAGTAGAACTTATCTTTTGCTATTCTAGTTGGTTCAGTATGATTTTAGGAACGGATTTGGGGAAATTAAAAAACTGTACATCATAACCTTGCCCTGACTTGAAGTCAAGATGGGTTTATTTTTAAATCATGAATCTATCAATCAAGGCACCGATTCCATGTTGCCCTGCTGTCTTGACTGGCTTCTAAGATTATATTTATTTCAATATAGTTTCTGTTCAACTTAGTTAAGTGTTTATTAGCTTCCCTAAGGATACTCTTTTGAGGTATAATCAACCTCTATCTCAGAGTTGCCAACATTCTTATATTGCTTCCATTTTCCTTACCAGCACACTTCAAATTTCAGTTTCTTCATTAGCTAGCCTCAGTAAGAGTATGTATGTGGACATTCTGAACAATTCCTTCAATCAATGAGATCTCTTTTCCTTTAAAATCAGACTTTATTTGAGAAATGTCTTTTTGCTAAAATTGCTGTATTTTCCTCCCAGGCATGTTTCAGATTGTCCTTTATATTTCAGGAACCTCAGTCAGAATGCCTCCTTTAATGTTCAGATAACTTGCTAAATCAAAAGTAGTTTCCTCAAGTTGCTGTTACATTAACTTAGCAGTACCTTCCTTTCACATGAAAATTGGTGTATTCAAGCCTGTTACCCTCACACGACCACAGCTGAAATATTTCTCTGATGAATAAAGTATAATTACTATATCCCTCTGAAGTTTTGTAGAGTCCACTCTAGTCTTTAGTACCTGTTAGAATGTCCCTTCCTTTTTGCTAAAGAAAAGAAATTAAATGGGAGGTTACGGTGGGGCTAGGAAGAGTGATCTCTAGTCTCCAGTGATCTACTGCAGGGCTCTATACCTGACTCTGTTCCGTCTAATTCAATCAGCATTCCAGTATTCCATTAGCACCTCCTATGTGCTGAGTTTTATGTTGAATAGAAAGGAAAAATAAGTCTCCAAGAAGGCATTGGAGTTAGATGTGGGTTCAAATTCTGATTCTACTGTTCACTAGCGGGTGGCCCAAGTCAGCTGTTTGATCTCTCTGAGTCTTAATTTCCATATCTGAGTATAATGATTCCTATATAACATAGCTATTGTAAACATTTTGTATATTTTTTATTATATTTTACATATTATATACACATACATTTATATATATTTATATATTATATAAACATTTGTATAAATGTACAGGTATATATATACATGTATCTATTTATATATGTATGCATGGATATGTATATATACACATATATTTAATCTATAATTTTATAAAAGCTGTATCATGTAGGACTCATATACCCATATATGACATGTAATAGGTGGTCAAATAAGTGTTTGTTCCTTTTGGATAATGTTATGACCTACTTGTAATTAGATAATATCTCTTTCCCTTTTTGCCTCCCCAAACACACAAAATGGCTGTTAGATGGCCTATTGATTTTCTTAATGGATTAAAATTAACTGTGTTTTAAGACATTCTATCTCAAACTGTGTGACATTTGTGAAATATACTGAGACAACAAGCAGGGTTCTTGATCTGAGGTCATAAACTATTAAGGGGTTTAGGGAGTTTTTGAATCTTCTGAAATTATATGCAAATAGGGCATGTTTGTGACTTATGCATTTTTGGAGTGAAGCAATTCATTGCTATCACCAGATTTTTAATGGGACTTAGAAACAGAAAAAGAAAAGTCAAGAATCATGAAGGTGTTATAAAATCACAGCTGGGACTCAAATGATTGTATGCTTTTGGAGGTTGGAAACTGTCTATGTAATTTCCTTTTTACAATGCTTGGCACAGAGCCAGAAAGAGTTAAGTATTTAATTTTTATTTTTGAATGACTGTAATATTGACCATCTTTTCTCTACTAGGAGGGGCAGATATAAAAAGTAGAACTAAAAAATAAAAAGGAAGAGATTGGAAAGACACAGGACAAATACCAAGAGCAGTCAAAGACTAGGAAGCAAAGAAAAGGAAAGAAAGAAAACAGGAAGAGGAGGGGGAGGAGGAAATAGAGTGGAAGAGAAATAGAAATGCAAAGCAGAAGAGAAAGAGAAAGGAAAGAAAGTGGTGTGTTGGACTGTGCTGATTTGTTTCCTCCCTTCTTGTCCCCTTTCCCCAATAATCTCTTCAAGGCAAAAGGTTCCCTAGAGGTCCAATAGAAGCAGAACTCTTACAGACTAAATGAAGGTGTATGAAATTCTAATTTTAGCTTAATTTGATAGTAATGCCTTTGGAAAGTCACTATTTTTACATGTAGATTTTCTTTATCTGCAATCTTTAGATAATGTTAGCAAAGTTAAAAAAATTCACTGTCTCCATGTAAGCTATATTCAAAAAATCATTTTAATGTGATTCAATTCAAAGAATGCATTTTCCTATAGAAACAGTGTTACAAAGAGTATTACTACAGTTCATAAAAACATACTTAACATGTAATGGAAGAAAAGGGAACTGGCCTTTCAGCTATCCGCTCCGAGCTTGGTAAACTGGAGCACAGCATCTCTTTATTTCCTTTCTCACATCCTAGGGAGCTTTGCACCAACCTATGTTCATAAATTGAGGGATATGTCTGCACTTCAAAGATCAATGGCAGCAACGTCATGAACACCTGTTCATACATAAGTAAAACTAGTTAAATTTCCTGATTCTTATTCTTTCCCTCAGCTCTTTCCTGCCCCACATGTGTGTCCTTCTTGTCCCTAGTACATTTCCACATTTTATATTGGGTACACGTTCCAGTAGCTTCATGGAGCTAGAGATCTGTTTCTTCTCAACTCTGGAAAATTCTTTCTATTCTGTTTCTGCATATGACCTTTACCTTCCATCTAGATCTTTTTGGTCTTCAACTGTATAGAGTGTTATCTCTTTCTTGAACCTCCACCTTCCACCTCCAACCCCTAATCCCTGCCATTTTCCTAATCAGGTATATCCTTGACAAAAGTCTGACGTATAAGGGGACAGATAATGTTACCTTGATTGACAGTGTTCTAATACATATATTAAGCAGTTGATGTAGAACAGGCAGGAAGGCAAAATGTTACCCTGTTGCCCATGAGAAAGGAGGCTACACTGCTCTTCTTAGGAAGTAGGAATATAGATGCAATGACAGATATTTAGAAGGGGAGGAAAATGAAAATGGTCTATGTGTCTGCTAGCCTAAATCCATTCAGTAAAAGAGAAGTCAAGTTCAGTTCAAGATAGAAGTAAGGTTGGTTCCAAAGGATGGACACATACATGTAACTCATTCCTGGTACGAAAGATGAAATAGAGGGCATGTGTCCAAGTACATGTCCAAAGGTATGAAGTAGCTGCAGGAATTTTATCAGAGAAACCAGTCCCCAGGACTAATGTTAACAGATGACAGAGGGAAAGCTGTGTGAGTTATTTGCCAGTAGACTACTGGTCAAGAGGACTTGGAACGATAGCTGAAAAAAAAACTTAGAACTACACTCATAAACACAGTACTAATCAGCAGAAGTAATGAGTATTGAGAGAAAACAATGAGCCATAATTCACAATCAACTTAAATAGAATTTATGCAACTGAAAAGCTAAGACAGAATAGGCAGTAACTTCCAGTTTATAATAATGACTAATTGTGTAGTCATTACTACACAAAATTACTGTCTACTTGTGTACTGACATGTATTTTGCACAATGATATGACAGACTAAGACAAACGGAATAGTTTGCAAGTAAACTACTTGTCAAGAGGACTTGGAACCATAGCTCTATTGACATGTAACCATCCTTACCAAAGACAGACTCAAATTCTCAGAAACGTTCGCTTCTACTTTGGGGAGATCATCCAAATCTATAAACTTGTGAGGCTTAAACAGTGGGAAAAAAAACCTTACAACTCACTTAGTCTAACTTCTTTACTTCAAAGGTAATTGCCCCTTGGATGAAAATCACATTTTAGTATAAACATATTTATAGTGAATAACTTTACATTTGCTAGCCAGAATTTGTTGCCAAGGGACTAAAAAATGTGGCAATAAATTGAAGTGTTTGTTAAAAAGATATTTACTTTTAAAATTTTTTGTCAGTCCACTTTTTATTATGAGAGTTGCTGATAAAAATAACTATCATTTATTGAATACTTATAACATGTTAGACCCTTTGCAAATATCCTCCCCTTTAACCAGCACAACCACTAGAAAAGACAGGCATCATCATCTTCCTTTTACGAAGTTGAGGACCATGAGGCTCAGAAAATAGTAGATAGTAGCTAGTAAATAGTAGAGCCAGGATTAAAACACATGTTTTCTAATACTTAATACTCTATCATTGTGTCACAATGGTATTAAAAAATTAGAAATATATGAAAACATGAATACTTTCCATATTGTCTATGGTAGATGCTATTTCAAGTATGTGTGCAAGTGCAGAAGATTCTATTGAAGTTTACCTTAAGGCAAAGATAGTCATAAAGAGGTCATAAAGAGGGCTGACTTAGTGAAAGTACTTTAAAATTCTACTCTCTCATTAAATGTGACCAGTTCAAAAACTTTAGCAATTGTCATTGATCAGCATGGTGAAATGATTATGGGCTCATTTGTGGACAGGTCTGATAGGTTGCACTAGATCTATCTTTCTTCATTTCTCATGTGGAACATTAATGTTAATGGGTCTATGATGTATGAAGAGCTAACTCTAAGTAAGCAGAAGTAAGTCAAATTCTATAACCTATTGATCTGAGATACCTAAAAAGGAGCTTGGATTTCAGGAGGATTGGGATACAGCTCTCCTCTTGCTTTATATTTTGCCATAGGCTGGGTTTTCCAGAAAACAGACTCTGAAATGGAGATAGCATGTAGAAAGTTTATTAGGGAAGACTTTTAAGACCAGCACCTGTGCATGGAAAGAGACAGAAGCAGGATTGGACAGTGGGAAAAGTTGGGCTGTGATGTAGTCTTAACAAAGTCCTCAGTCAACCCGGTGGGGAACTCTGAAGGTGGAATGGCCCTAAAGAGTACCACAGGTCAGGGAAGGAAAGCTCTATTTTTAATACCCCTATGTTGATCAGTCATTGGATGTGGGTGCCTAAGAGGAGGCATGGCTTTAAGTTGTTTGCACCTGCAGCAGTTCCCTGAGAGGGCTGTTAGCTGAAGGTCATCTGCTGGCAGCACTCCCAATAGTTATGGAAATAAATCTTTCTGTCCTGAAGGAGGAACAGGGCAAACCATTACAGTGTTCACCTTGGGTTTGCTGCCTTTGATTGCATGTAAATATTATTTTGTATTATTTAAGATGTGTAGGGTGAGTAAAATGCCCTAGAAACCCTAGTAAAGATTAACCTTGCCTGTCAACTTTATTCATTTATGTGTTTCCTTTAGATTTGAAAGCCTCAGAGAAGGACCAAACAGTGTCTGAGAAGTTTGATTTTAGAATAAAAGGTTGGTCTGGCGTTTCTATGTGAACAGAACTAGAATCACATAGCCAGGAAGAGAAGATGGCCAGATAACTGAAAGACGGAAGGCAGGTTAGGAAGGAGATCAGGCCAGGTTGTGCCCACCCATCTGTGTTAGAGGATGGTGATCCTTGTGCAAGCAGATACGGAACTAAATAAAGTCCCTTTACTCATTGTGGTGGGATTATGTGGAATAAACCATGAATCTAGGAGCCTTGACTATTTTTCCATTGCTTCATTTTACATAATTATACCCATTTAATTTATCCTTTAACGTCTGTGAATGCATCACTCTATTTCAGTTATGCTAAGGGAGTAAGAAAAAAAAATTGTGTCCATATTTGGATTAGAGAGAAAAGACAAACATCATATCCATGGGGTGCAGATGAGACAGGTGTAGGAGAAATCAAAGTGAGAAAGATTAAGAGGATGTTTCAGTGTAGGAAGCTCTAGATGCAAGAATTCAAAGCTTTCAAGACAGAAAGAAAGAGTCCAGAAAGGCACGTACTGCTATATCTTTTCTCATTTCCTTCTCCGATATGTTCCCTTTCAGGAGAAAAAAAATGAATAGTTGTAAACACCAATTTGTGCTCACATGGTACCAGTTGAGCATCTGTAATCCAAAAACCCAAAATCCAAAATGCTCTAAAATCCAAAGCTTTTTGAGCATCAACATAATGCTACAAGTGGAAAATTCCACACCTAACGTTATGTGATGAGTCACAGTCAAAATAGAAAAACTTGTTTCATGCACAAAACTATTGAAAATATTCTATAAAATTACCATCAGGTTATGTGTATAAGGTGTATATGAAACATACATTTCATGTTTAGACTTGGGTCCCATCCCAGAGATATTTTATTATGTATATGCAAATATTCCAAAAGTTCAAAAAAATCTGAAATCCACAATACTTCTGGTCCCAGGCACTTGAGACAAGGGACACCTGTACTAGGCGTTTTCATGTTATCTCATTTACTGATAACAACCATGTGAAAAATATATATATATTACTGCCATTTTATTATGAGAAAAACTAAGACTCAGGAAGAATAATTAGGTTTCCTAAGCCCACACAATAAGTGATGGAACTGGGAAGACAGTGTAGCACAGGTTTAGGGTGAGAAACAATTGGATTAAACGTCCTTCAGTATTTGAATGAATACAAAAATTGTGGTATATTCTTAGAATACTACTGAACAATAAAAAGTAATAAACTATTGATAAACATAACAATACGGTTTAATTTCAAAGTAACAATGCCAGTGAATAAAACCAGATATGAAAAAGCACATAATGTATGATTTCATTTTTATAACTCTAGAAAATGCAAACTAATCTCTATTTACAGAAAGCAGATCAGTGTTTGCTTAGAGACGGGGCAGGGTGGGAAGTGGCAGGAGGAAACTTTTGGAGGTGATAGATACGTTCATTATCTTGACTGCAGTGATAGTTTCATGGGTGTATACATATGTCACAACATCAAACTATACACTTTATGTATATTTAGTGAATGGCAACTATACCTCAATAAAGCAGTTAAAAACAACTGGGTTGAAATCCCTATTATACTATTTACAAAATGCTTAATCTCTGAGACTGCATTTTTTAAAATCAGTTAAATGGAGTTGCTAATGCCTACCACAGAGGGTTGGTGTAAACATTATATCAGTAAGGCAAGTACTTAGCACACTGTGTAATACAATAGTAAGCATGCAGCAGTAGTTATACAAGGAGTCCTAGACTGAGTTCTTCCTTCTTAGAGCTTTCTCCACTTTAATTAATCATGTTAGTCCTTTTTATTTACAGCTGGAATTCAAACACATCAGTCTTACTCCAAAGACCAAGATCTTTCCACGAAACTGTGCTAAGCCATGACAAATTTTATGATTTGAGTTGAGGAGGGCATCCCCTGATTGGACACCAGGCTCAGAGTATTCCACATAAATGCTCCTCTGTATTATCCCAGGGTCTGGAAAAGTCACTCTGGGCCAGGGAGGAAGACCAGTAGTTCAGCTGCATATTCTTTACTTATACTCCTTCAGATTCTATCTCTGCTCCTTTTTCAGATCCCTACTGGCTAAACAGCAATGAAATTGCTTATGCAGTGTACAGATAAATTGAGAGAAACAGGTCCTGTTTCTCAGGAGTTTGCCCCGAATAGCAGTCCAAACTAGACATAATATTGGGAGAATAGCATTCATTGAGATTAACTGACTTACTCTTTATGAAACATTTGCTTTCCTGGATAAAATAGCATATTAAGAATGTTATACATCATGTATTAAAAATGTTATACTGCACATTGCACATCACACATTTAATCTTAAACTATATGTAAATTTATAAAATATATAAACAATGATAAATCTCCCATGTTTATTTTCTAAAGAATACTGTTAAGAGTAATACATCTTTAATATGTCCAATCAAGATGCCATTTCATGGAATTATGTAAGTTTTTTGTTGTTGTTGTTCATTTGTTTTTTTTTCTCCAAGTGATAATCATTGAGAGGGTCAAAACAAGCAGAATTTGTGGTATACTGACATCTTATTAGATTGTCCTTGGACATTCCAATTCACCAAAATTTGGACCCCCTGATACTACAGCTCTTTCCTTGGCCTACTACCCCCAGGCCTCTTCTCACAGTGCCCAGACCCTTATTCTCCTGAGACTGTTCTTTCTCCTCTTTTCTCACCCTCCCTTTCCCTACTCCTATGAAGCAGCAAAAACATTCTCCTAGACCCAGAGTGAGGAGCTTAATTCTTGTCTCTGAAGCCTTGGTTAGCATCAGCCTTATGGAATCCTAAGAATCTTACCTTCTACTCCATTTTTTCAAGGTTTTAAATTTTCTTTCAAAGAAAGACACTTTTCTTTCTTAGAGAAATTCTGATGCCATCTATAAAGAAATCTGTTCTCCACATTTCACAAGGGAATGAATAAATTCATGAATAGGTAAGTAGAGATGTTGAATGCAGACTGCTGTTTCAAAAAATCCAGTGATAATGCAAAGCAAAGAAGTGTGCAGCAGTTGTAGAGGGTGGTAAGTTAATGGGATATAGAAGTCAGAAGAGTGACAGAAATTGGAAATTTAGAAAAGATGCAGGTTAGTCGCTGAGGCAAGTGCTGAAGAGGAGGGAGGGGCTGGTCTCCAAAGCAGAGTAGGGCTGGAAGGCCAGCCTAAAGCAGGAGGAGACAACACTTCAGAAGTTGCTATTGAGGGAAGTTTGCAGGTAGAAGAGAAGGAGTTGAGGTATATTATCTTGAAAAATACCACCTGGTGAGAATAAAAGTGAATCAAATAAAGGAGCATGAATATTGATTCAAGTAACTTTCATGGGAAATGGGAAAGAGAACTAATTGGAAAAGTAAAAGGAAAGCCGTCAGGCCCCAGCTGAGACAACAAACCTAATAGGTATAATAAGAGAGATTTCTCCCAGCAATCTTCTCCTGTTTTTCCTGTTAATGATAACTCTTAACAGTTACCATTTTCATTGTTACAAAATATTTCATCAAGTAGATGTATGATAATCTATCAAGATTACTCAATTCCTTTTCAAATGAATTAAAATGTGGTATTTTTAAAAAGACAACAAAGCATACTTTAATTACCTGTAAGAATACTGTCTACCTACAAATAATTAAAGTCTCTAAAAAAGGAAGCAAAACAATACATTTGCCTTTTCTGCCAACATTATTCCTTTCTTCAGCAAAACACCATAAATTAAAAATATATACAGAATCATTTATTTTTTATTATGATAACATATACATAACACAAAGTATGAGATTTTAACCATTTTAAGGGTACAATTCAGTGGCATTAATTGCATACATGCTATTGTGCAAACACCACCACTATCTGTTAACGAAGCTTTTCCATCACCCAAAACAAATTCAATAACCATTAAGCAATAACACTCCCTTATCCCCTCCACCTGTAACCTATTTTCTGTCTCTATAAATTTGCCTATTCTAGATATTTCATATAAGTGGAATTATACAATACTTTGTCATTTGTCTGGCTTATTTCACTTAGTATAATGTTTTCAAGGCTCATCTATGTAGTAGCATACGTCAAAACTTGATTTTTTTCATGGCTGAATAATATCGCACTGTATGTGTATAAAATATTTTGTTTATCCATTTCTTGGTTGATGAACACTTGGGTTGTTTCCACCTTTTGGCTATTATGAATAAGGTCACAACAAATGTTCATGTACAAATATCTCTTGAGTCTCTGTTTTCAATTATTTGGGGTGTATATCTCAGAGTTGAACTGCTGCGTTGTATGGTCATTCTATGGTTAGCCTTTTGAAAAACTGCCATGCTGGTTTCCACAGTGGTTGCACCATTTTACATTCCCACCAGTAATGTGCAAATGTTCCAATTTCTCCACATCCTTGTCAACACTTATTATTTTCTGTTTGGGTATTTTGTTTTGTTTTTTTCTTAATCTTACAGCTATCCTAGTAAGTGTGAAATGGTACCTAATTGTTGTTTTGATTTGCATTACCCTAATAACTAAGGATGTTGAACATCTTTTCATGTGCTTATTAGCCATTTGTACATTTTTTTGAGAAGTGTCTATGCAAGTCTTTTGTCCATTTTTAAATCATGTTGTTTGTCTTTTAAGTATGCTGTTGGATTCAGTTTGCTAGTGCTTTGTTGAAGATTTTTGCTTTAATATTCAGAAGGGATATTGGTGTGCACTTTTTTGTGATATGTTTATCTGACTTTGGTATCAGGGTAATGCTGACCTCACAAAGTTAGAAAAGTGTTCTTTTCTCTTCTATTTTCTGAAAGAGTTTGAGAAGAATTGGTGCTAATTCTTCTTGAAATATTTGGCAAAGTTCACCAGTGAAGCTATCTGGTCCTGGACTTTTCTTTGTTGGGAGGTTTTTGATAACTGGTTCAATCTCTCGCCTTGTTATAGTTCTAGTGAAATTTTCTATTTCATCTTGAGTAAGTTTAGTTAATTTATGTGTTTATCCATTTCATCTAGATTATCCAGAGCTGGCAGTAATGCCCCTATTCTCATTTTAAATTTTAATCATTTGTGTCTTTCTTTTTTGTCAGTTTAGCTAAAGGTTTGCCAATTTGATTACTTTTTTTACAGAGCCAAATTTTGGTTTTACTGATTCTCTCTGTTGTTTATTCTGTTTTACTGATCTCTGCTCTAATCTTCATTTCCTTCCATTGGCTAGTTTTGGGTTTGGTTTGCTCTTCCTTTTCTAGTTTCCCAAGGGATAAAGTTAGGCCATTGGTTATCTTTTGTCTTTTTTAATGTAGGAATTTACAGTTATAAGTTTTCCTCTGAGCACTGTTTTTGCTGCATCTTACCTTTTAATATATGTGTTTTAGTTTTCATTATTAAACATCTCATCTTAGGCTGGGCATAGTGGCTAAGGCCTGTAATCCCAGCACTTTGGGAGGCCAAGGTGGGCAGATCACTTGAGGTCAGGAGTTTGAGACCAGCCTGGCCAATATGGTGAAACCCCATCTCTATTAAAATATGAAAATTAGCCAGGCATGGTGGCGGGCGCCTGTGATCCCAGCTACTCAAGAGGCTGAGGAAGGAGAATCACTTGAACCCAGGAGGCAGAGGTTTCAGTGAGCCAAGATCATGCCACTGCACTCCAGCCTGGATGACAGAGCGGGAGTCCATCTCCAAACAAACAAAAACATCTTATGTTTTAATATGGGTGTTTTCATTTTCATTATTTTCTAATTTTTATTGTAGTTTCTTCCTTGACCAATGAGTGTTTGGTAGTGTGTAGTTTAATTTCCATATATTTGTGGATTTTGCAGTTTTCCTTTGATTTTGATTTGTAGCTTCATTCTACTTGGTCAGAAAAGATACTGTGTATGATTTCAACTTCTTAAAATTTATTCACTTGTTTTGTGGCTTAACATATAATCTGTCCTAAAGAATCTTCCATGTGCCCTTGAGAAAAATATGTATTCTGCTGTTACTGGGTAAAATGTTCTATATACGCATGTTAGGTCTAGTTGGCTTATTCAAGTCTTCTATTTTGTGACTTATCTTCTGTCTAGATATTCTATTCATTTTTAAAAGTAAGTATTGGAGTCTCCAACTATTATTGTACAACTATTTATCTGCCTTTAATACTGTCAATATTTGCTTGAAACATTTTGGGTCTCTGTTGTTTGGTGCATATATGTTTATAATTATGATAACTTTTTGATGATATATATATATTTATCTATATATCAATATATAATGTCCTTCTTTGTCATTATAACAGATTTTGACTTGAAGTTTTTTGCCTAATATTAGTATAGCCTCCTTGGCTCTCTTTTGGTTACTATTTGGATGTAATATCTTTTCCATTCTTTCACTTTCTACCTATTTGTGTCATTAAATCTAAAGTGAATCTCTTACAGACAGCATTTATCCATTCTGCCAATCTCTGCCTTTGAGTGAATAGCTTAATCCATTTATATTTAAAATAATTACTCATAATGAAGTACTTATGCCATTTTGATACTTGTTTTCAGTACGTCTTATGCTTTTTTCCTCTCTCATTTTCTCCATTATTGCCTTCTTTTATGTTTAGTTGATTTTTTTGTAGTGAACCATTTTGATTTGCTTCTCATTTCCTTTTGTATATATCTTTTAGATATTTTCTTTATGGTTACCATAGCAATTACATTTAATGCTCTAAATTTAAGGCAATATATTTTGCATTGATACCAACTTAACTTCAAAAACATTTAAAAACTATACTATTATACATCTTTATCTTCCCCCTTTATGTTGTTAATGTCTTTTTACATCTTTAACATTGTGTCCCCAACAGGAGATTTATTATTTTTATGTATGTGTATGTTAAATCTTATTAAAAATAAAAGGTAGAGTTACAAACAAAAATTAAATAGTACTTGTTTTTATATTTGCCCTACCTTTACTGTAGGCCTTTATTTTCTTCACATGGCTTTGAATTGCTGGCTAGCGTCTTTTCATTTCAACTTGAAAGACTTCCTTTGCATTTCTTGTTGGAAGGAAATGTTGAACTCAACTTTTGTTTATCTGAATATATCCTAACTTTTCCATCATTTTGAAGGACAGTTTTGCTAGATATAAAATTTCAGTTGATAGGTTTCATTTTCTTTCACCCACTTAAATATGTCACTCCACTGTCTTCTGGCTTCCGTGTTTTCTGATAAGAAACTGGCCTTTAATTTTAATGAGGATTCCTTTTATGTGATGGGTTACTTCTTTCTTGTTTGCTGCTTTCAAGATTCTCTCTCTACCTTTGGCTTTTGATGGGTTGGTTAAAATGTCTTAAGTGTGGGTCTTTTTGAGTTTATCCAACTTGGAGTTCATTCAGTTTCTTGGATTTGTAGGTTACTATATTTAATAAAATTTTGGAAGTTTCTGGCTATAATTTTTCAAATATTATTTCTGCCCCTCTCTTTCTTTGTCATCTAAAACTCCCAAAACACGTATGTTGGTCCTCTCCATGATGATGCACCGGTCCCTTCGTCTCTGTAAACTCTTAAAAAAAAAAATGAACAGACTTTATTTTTAATGCCATTTTAGGTTTACAGTGAAATGCAGTGGAGTTACAGAGAATTCCCATATATTCCTTACTCTCACATATATACAGCCTCCCCCACTATCAACATCTCACACCAGAGTGGTACATTTGTTACTATCAATGAATCAACAGTGACACATCATTATCAAGCAAAGTCCATAATTTACATTAGAGTTCACTCATGGTGTTATATATTCTGTAAGTTTTGACCAATATATAATGAAATGTATCTACCATTATAGTATCATAAAGAATAGTTTCCCTGCCATAAAAATCTCCTATGCTCCACCTATTCATCATTCCTTCCCCTCATCTGATTGGAATCATGCAGTCTGCAACCTTTTCAGATTAGCTTCTTTCACTTAGCAATATGCACTTAAGGTTTGATATAGTTTGGATATTTCTCTTTGCCTGAATCTCATGTTGAAATGTAATCCCCAGTGTTGGAGGTGGGGCCTGGTGGTAGCTGTTTGGACCATGGAAGCAGATCCTTCATGAATGGCCATCCCCTTGGTAATAAGTGAGTTTTTGCTCTGGTTCACATGAGATCTGGTCATTTAAAAGTGTATGGCATCACCCCTCCACCTCTCTCTCTTGTTCCTGCCCTGGCCATGTGATGTGCTTGCTTTCCCTCCACCTTCTGCCATGATTGCAAGCTTCCGGAGGATTCCCTGGAAGCCAAGCAGAAGCCAGCATCATGCTTCCTGTAAAGACTGCAGAACCATGAGCCAGTTAAACCTCTTTTCTTTATAAATTACCCAGTCTTGGGTATTTCTCTATAGCAATGCAAGAATGGATTAACACAAGGTTCAACCATGTGTTTTTTTGGCTTGATAGCTTATGTCTTTTTAGCATTGAATAGTATTCCATTGTCTGTGTGTACCACAGTTTATTTATCCATTTACCTTGTATTAGTCTGTTTGGGCTGCTATAACAAAATAGTACAGACTGGACTGGGCACAATGGCTCATGCCTGTAATCCCAGCACTTTGGGAGGCCAAGGCAGCAGATTGCTTAAGCTCAGGAGTTGAAGACCAGTCTGGGCAACAAGGTGAAAACCTATTTCTATAAAACGTACAAAAAATTAGCTGGGCATGCCCCTGGTCCCTGTTACTCAGGAGGCTGAGACAGGAGGATCACTTAAGCCTGGGAGGTGAAGGTTGCAGTGAGCCGAGATCATGCCACTGCACTCCAACCTGGGTACCAGGGCAAGACTCTGTCTCAAATTTTTTTAAAATAGGAAAAAAATAATATAGACTGAGTGACTTAAACAGAAATTTACTTTCTCACAGTTCTGGAGGCTGGAAATCCATGACAACAGTGCTGCCAAATTCATTTTCTGGTGAGGGTTCTTTTCCTGGCTTTATAGGCAGCCATCTTTTTTTTTTTTATGTCCCCACACGGCCTTTCCTCGTGTATGCTAAGAGGAAGAGAGAGTGCTCTGGTATCTCTTCTTGAGAACACTAATCTTACCAGATCAGGGCTCCACCCTTAACTTGCACTACTTCCTTAGAGACCCCATCTCCAAATACAGCTACACTAGGGGTTAGGGCTTCAGCATAGGAATTCTGAAGGGTACATAAAAGGGCATCTTGGTTACTTTCAAGTTCTGGCAATTATTAATAAAGCTGCTGTAAACATTCAAATGCAGGTTTTTGTGTAGACATAAGTTTCACCTGATCTAGGTAAATAACAACGAGCCCGATTGCTGGATTGTATAGTAAGAGTATATTTAGTTTTGTAAGAAAACTGCCTTTCAACATGCCTATACTGAACTGGGCGTGGTGGCCCATGCCTGTAATCCTAGCACTTTGGGAAGCTGAGGTGGGAGGATCACAAGCTCAGGAATTCAAGACCAGCCTGGGCAACATAGTGAGAACTCATCTCTAGTTAAAAAAGAAAAAAAAAAAAGTAGCTATACCATTTGCATTCCAACAACAAATGAAAATTTCTTCATTCTTTTTGCTTTCTGCTCCTCAGGCTCAATAATTTCAATGGTCTTATCTTCAAGTTCACTGACTCTTCTGCTTGCTCAGTTCTGTTGCTGAAGCCACCTAGATTTTTTTATTTTTAATTTTCAGCTTCAGAATTTCTGTTTGGTTCCTTTTTATAATTACTATTTCTTTGTTGATATTCTCATCTTGTTCATACATCATTTTCCTGGCTTCCTTTAGTTCACTGTCAATGTTTTCATTTCCATGTTTAGCATTTTGAGCATATTTAAGACAACTGTTTTAAAGTCTTTGTTTAGTAATTCCAATGTCTGGACTTCCTCAGGGACAGTTTCTATCCATTTATTTTGTTCCTTTGAATAAGCCATACTTTCTTGTTTCTTTGTATGCTTTGTGATTTTTGTGTGTGAGCTTGAAAAGTGGACATTTGGCTCCTATGATGTGGTAACTAGAAATTAGATTTTCTTCACTTTCCTAGGGGGGTTTGCTGTTTTCTGGTTCTTGAAGGCTGTAGCAGTCAGTTTATTTGATGCTTGTCTCAAACTATTATTTCAAAGACTGTATTCCTTGTCAATATGGTCACGGAAGACTCTGTCCCTTAGCCTGTGTTCAGCTAGTGTTTTGGTAGATTTCCTCGAATGCCAGAAGCTCTCAGTCGTTGCAAAGTGGCTGTAAGCCAGAGCTCTGCTTCAATTCTTAGTCAGGCTAGCACTGTCCTAAGGGATCAGCCCAAAATGAAAGCTTAGGGTTTTCTCAGGTGTTTTCTAAGCAAGTGTTTTGCCCTGGGCATGTGCATGGCTTTCTAAATTCCCATGTATACATGGTTGCTTTTGAATATTTTAATTTCCCAAAGAAACTCCAGATTTTGCCTTAGGCAGTCTATTGCATGTTTCAACTGTAATCTCTGCTTCCAGGTGTCTAGGGTTATTACCTCAGTTTGCTGTGTTTTCCAGCTTTTTCTGCCCTAAGTTCTGAGTTAGCAAAACAGAGGAGAGGATCTTGCATCAATCCTTCAGGTAGCCCCTTTTATTAGTCTGCTTGGGCTACTGTAACAAAATATCACAAACTGAATAGCTTAAACAACATAAATTTATTTTTCACAGTTCTGGAGGCTAGCAAGTCCAAGATCCACATTCTGGCTGACTTGGTTTCTGCTGAGGTCTTTTTTTTTCTGGTTTACAGGTGATTGGCTTCTCTCTGTGTCCTTACATAATGGGGAGAGAGAACTCTTCCTCTTCTTAGAAGGGCACCAGGTCTATTGGATAAAGGGCCCTACCTTTATCCCCTCATTTTACCTTTATTACCTCCGTAAAACCCCAAAAGGATAGGGTTGGGGGGCTTTCCAAACACATAGAGGTTCCTAGAGGTTGGTATGCCTGGAGACAGCATGGAAGCTACATGCCATTTCTCCCATACCTTACATTATACATCTGTTCTATCTGGCTATTCATCTGTATCCATTATAATAAGTGAGTAAACATAGGGAAAGTATTTGCCCAAGTTCTGTGAGCCATTTCAGCAAAATGGGAATTTGTGGAAAAAGGTTGAGGAAAGAGATGCTTCTCAATGGAGGATGAATAGAAACCAGAAAAGGTATCTACTATAGGTCCACCTTTAGATTTGGAAATACAACTTGAAATAAGAAAAAAAAAATGCCACATTATGCAGCTACACAATTTGTAAGTCAATTAGTTCTTTTCAATAACAGATGCAACATATACATTTACAAATAATTTACTCCTTTGGGATTTCAAACTAAAGAAACTTTATTTCATTTACAACAAATGTTTCTGCTTCTGTTTCTCATTAATTGAGAAAACAATTAAGGAATACTCTTGATTCTTACTCCAGGGAACTAGAGGAACAAAGAGTAACCCCAGGGATTCTAGCCTCATAAGCTGAGAATATTTTTCTAGATGACACAAGTTCCTCAGTGCACATGTGACAGTCTCTGCTTTCAAGCTAATATGCTGTGAGTCACACTGAGTTCTCTTCCCTCGAGGTTAAATGTATTTCCTAGACTTTTTTTCTTTATTTCTTCCTCTGCTCTATTCTCCATCTTAACCCTATTCCTCTGTCAGTCAATTCAGAAAACAACACTAGCCATTCCAATTGTCTCAAAATCTTGGTAAATTTTGTGAAGATGTAGCTGCAAGGAATAAAAACTATTTAGAAAATGTTCTCTTAGGTTATACAGGGTGGCATTGTCAGGTATTTTCAATAGAAGACGAGACGCTCTGTCTAAAAGCATAATGTTGCCAGAAGGATTTCCCTCATCTTTGTTTCCTGCTGTCCATTTTTCACTTACTACCTAATTTAACATAGGAAATGAGGTGCATGAAGCTCTGTCCCTTTCTTCCCCCTAGAGTTCTTCTTTTTCTTACTCAGGGATCATCCACAACAACAAACAGTCTGATATCTAATTAGGCCAGTAGTTTCAACTGATTTGGGCTCACAGCTGAATAGCTGAAAGCAAGAAAAAACCATACAATTAAATTAGGGACCTTGTATTTAAGGCCATTCATCCACTACACAATCAGGACTTGAATCTCACACTAAGGCTCTGTCTTACTCATTCTAACATATTTACCTCTCAGGTTAGTCATGCCACAAAAATGTGCATTGTTAATAATTGCCTCATCTCTACCTTTGATGTTCCAGTATATAAAGCCTTCCCCTGTGTGCCCTAAGTTCTGTCCTCTGAAAGAGAAAGACATGTTTTCTGTCATTTATTTTCTTGCTATTGGGTGCAATTTTGCTCTAGGATGAACTCATAAACTCAAATAACCGGTTATATATATGTTTGTTATTAAGTTTGTTAAAGTACCTCTGTCACAATAAAGAGGAGCAGATATACTCGGCCACAGTTACAAATTAATTCATGAAAAAGAAAAAGGAGCCAGTGATAATTATGCATTCTTTTAAAAGAGTAATAAATTTTCAACAGGCTCATAAAATGAGATCTGACATATAAGCTACCATTCTGCCATACTCTTAAATCCAAATGCTTGCTGTGAATGATGCTACTATTTTATACAGTATACAGTAAAATCAGTAAATAAGTTGTCACTTCCTGAAAGATTTCCATGGTATTCATGTAAAATAGTTAATGCTTAATTGCTTAAACATCAGGTAGACCTCATCAGCCTAATTTAATTAAAAGAATGATAATGCTTTATATGTAAAGCATATTTACATGTAATCTCATTGACTGCCTTTTGGGGTACATTGGGATAATTTTCCCCAGTTAGTGGATAGGGAAATTGAGATTCAGAAGGGTTAGGTGACTTACTACAGGTCACCCAGCTAATCAGTGATAAAACTGGGGGCACTGAAAGATAAGTACCTGGATTGGGCTTACCAAAGTGGTGGCTACAAAAAGGCTAGAGCTGTGTTTAAAAGTTTACAGGAGAGCTATCCATTTTTGGTTGACTTTTTTAGGAAATGATTCAGTTTGAAAAGGAGCAAGAATGCAAGAATCCTGCAACAGAGGGCTTTGAGAGAATTTAGATCTGTAGATTCTGATCTTTGGATGGATTACATCAAAGCAGAATTGAACCGCCCCCTTGGTAGACCTGAGAAATGCAGACAGACCTGTTGGCGAGCCATGAAAATGTTGCAGGGAGAGTCATCAGAGGCATCTGTAGCTAAACATGCTATGCGTCAGACTGGTCATTTGTGAAGAGAAATAATACAGCCAACTTTGTGAAATAGTATTGCAAGCCCTCTGGGCAAATTTGTATTATGAGTCAATCTGTAATTTGCTTGGAGATGGCAGACAAGATGGCTGTCTGGTTTCAAGACATGGTTTAATTTTGTGTTAACTCATTAACTTTTAAAAAAACTAAAAAAAATTGATTGAGGAAAAACAACTGGAGGCAGAACTCAAGTTTCAAGGATTCCATTGTTCTATTCACCGTGTTACTTCCACAACTGGCAAAGTTTAGCTCTCAGTAAGATTCACACTTCGTCTCTCTATAAGAGATCAAAAAACCCTTATATAATACAGGTGTCAGGGAGCAAAGATAATCCTAACATTGTATGCTACCCACTAAAGTGAAAAAGATATACTTCATTCAATTATTTATTCATTCAAACAACAAATAATTGAACACCGGCATGTGTGCCAGGCATTGTGCTGGGCTCTATTATATCCAGCTGTATGAGTTACCTATTGTTGCCTGACAAACTATCCCAAAACTTAATGGCTTAAAACAACAATCATTTAAACATTTAGTATCTCACTGTTTCTGTGGCCTAGGAATTCAGGAGCACCTTAGCTGAATGGTTCTGTCTCAGGGTCTCTTTCTAGGTTACAGTCAAGATGTTGACCATGATGCATGCAATCATATGAAGGCCTGACGGGTTGGAGGATCTGCTTCCAAGCTCACTCACATGGCTATTGTCAGAAGGCCTCAATACCTCACCAGTTGTTGGCTAGAAGCCTTAATTACTCACCATGTGAGCCTCCTTATAAGTTGCCTGAGTGACCTTACGACTCGGACATAACAGCTACCTGGCCCCAACAAGTAATCCTAGAGAAAGACTAAAAAGGCTGGCATGTTTTATAGTTTCCCCTCAGAAGTCACATTACATCATTTCCACTACATTCTATTCATGAGAACAAGTCATTTAATACAGTCCAAACTCAAGGTGAGGGGAATGAAGTTTGACCCTTTGAAGGAAGAAGTATCAAATAATTTGTGAGCATATTTTAATACTACCATATGAGTTAATGAAATTTAATTCACGAAATTTAACTTAATTATTATAAAGTGGTGTTAATATATTTGTAAAATGTAGGTATTTAAAGGGAAACTAAGTCTATTAAAGAACACAATGTTTTAATGTTGTTGCTAGCTTGTTTGCATTTTCTGTCACCATTTTCACCTCATTCTATTAAAAAATTCTATATATAGTGCTAAATAAATGATGACTTGGCCTATCTTATTATGTCAACTAAGAATTGTATTTGATACTTACAACAGACAATAACAAAATCCTCACCTAACAACAAACCCAGAATTGGATAGTCCAGAGCTGGTAAGTCAGCCCTCCAAAGCAACCATGGACCTAGGCACCTCTGGTGTCCTACACTATTAATAGTGTCTGTGTGGCTTTTGTTATTATGGGTGAAATATGGCTGCTCTACCTCCGGTATCATGTCCCTGTTTCAGGTTCAAAAAAAAAAAAAAAAAAAGGGATGGGTGCAGATCAAATGGCTAAAGCAGTATTTCTTCCATAAAGCTTTCCTTGAGCCTCCTCTGCAGAAATTCACTTTTATTTAATTGATGGTGACATGGCCAGCCATGACTTACGAACGTCTAGGGGCATGAATATTTTTAACTGGACACAGTTAAAAATATTTCTTCACCCTGAAGAAATCAGAGTTCTACTAGTAAAGAAGAAAGAATATTGG
The DNA here is from genome assembly GCF_009828535.3 of Hylobates moloch. Classification (NCBI taxonomy): domain Eukaryota; kingdom Metazoa; phylum Chordata; class Mammalia; order Primates; family Hylobatidae; genus Hylobates; species Hylobates moloch. Next base: position 162,284,549 of record NW_026652276.1, on the reverse strand, counting down.
TTTAGACAACTAGTAATGTCTACTGACCTACTCCAAAGAGCTTTGACATGCATTATTAAACACTAGACACAAGACAAACAACAATACTGAGGTTTATCTGTGTTTCAAATATGTTTCAAATGGGAGAATCTGGTCAGTTTTGAGTCCCACATATAAGTATATTTTTCAAAGTAACCACAACTTTTATTCTCTAATTGAAAACGTTGAAGAATTGGCTGACATTAATGTCACTTCTAGGAATGTGTCCAAGGAGATAATTGCACAATTGTGCCAAAGCCTATGGATAAGAATGTTCATCAGAGACTTTTTTTATGGTAGTAAAAACTTGGAAACATAAATGTCAATCAATAGAATACTGGTTGGATAAATGATGGTATATCCATTTAACAGACAGTATGCAACTTTTAAAAATGATGTTATTCATGACTGTTGTTCACTGTGCAGATAATAAGATCCAACTTATGAAATATTTTATTTATATGTCTATATGTGCTTTTATTCTTAGAGAGATGCCTAGAAGAATGTAACACAAAATTTAAGAAATGGTTATCTCTATATTATGGTACTTGGACAGATTTTAACTTCTTTGCATTTTTGTTTAAATTTTTAAAATTTGTTTGCATAACCATGTATTGTTTTTATAAAACAATAGTTATTAGCTGGGTGCCACAGCCTGTGCCTGTAATCCCAACTGCTGGGGAGGCTAAGGCAGGAAGATTGCTTCAGCCTTCAGCCCAGTTGTTCGAGGCTGTTGTGTGGCAAGATCACACCTGTGAATAGCCACTGCACTCCAGCCTGGGGCGCAACATATAAAGACCATATCTCTTTTAAAAAAGAAAAAAAAAAAAAAGCTATTTTCAAAGAAAGGCAGGGTGGGGGCAGGGCTGATTTGGTCCGGTATTGTTTCTAGCAAGTAATTTTCCCGGATAAGGCTGTGGCTGACCTTATCTTAGGAAAGGGTTCTAATCTTTGCTCAATGGAAAAAAGTGTTATTCTTTATTAATTATAACTTTGAATAAAATTAAAACGAGATAAGGAGTTGTGAGTTTTGGTTTCTATTTGAAACACTGACCTCTGAAGAGTCTTCCTTCCATGTTTCACAATGGGTAGCAGGATATTGCGGAAAGATGGAAGGATATTGCGGAAAGGTGGAACGATATTGCGGAAAGGTGGAAGGATATTGCGGAAAGGTGGAAGGATATTGCGGAAAGGTGGAAGGATATTGCGGAAAGGTGGAAGGATATTGCGGAAAGGTGGAAGGATATTGCGGAAAGGTGGAAGGGGAGGAGGCTGAGCAACAACTGTATACAAGTTGGGGAGGAATAGAGAATGGACGTAAGCATGTAAGGGAGAGAAGTCTGGACCCATGAGCCAGGAAAGAGCAATATCCTGGACATCAGGATAGCTGCACTTCTCTTCTAGCATGGACCTATCAGTTTATCTTTCGGGCCTTAGTTTTCTCATCTGAAAAATGAGACATCTATATTAGAATCACTACATGTGCTTTATGTTTCACAATTCTTTTGGATATATTGATGCTACGTCCTGAGAAACTACACTACAGCTGAACCTAAGCAAATTAAAGGAAAAAGAACAACAATAACTAACGTATATTATTATTTGTCTCAGGTATTCTAAGTAACTTGCCAATAGGTGGAGGGACCAAGACGCCAGCCCAGGCAATCTGATTTCAGAGCCCATACTCTTTAACAACCATGCTGTAGAGTACTGAAGAACCGCTTGGATAGGGCATTTAAAGGAAGCAGGGTAGCTTTCCTATTCTGGAACTTGGTCTTGTAGATAATGGTTAACGCCAGTAAAGCCTATACCTCACCCTCACCTCATGACTATTGTGGGGTTGCCTCAACAGGTGGCTGTCTCCTCCCCCTATTCCAAAGACAACTTCCTTATTCAGAGCCCAGCGAAAGGGGAGATAGGTTTTGTTAAGCCCCTAAGAAGCTCTTCCGGCCATTGCCCCACAGAACCGAAGTGCTGACAGAACCAAAGACGAAATGTGCCTACAGAAAGCTTTCTGGTATCATTATCTCGGTTTTCAGCTCTTCCTGGTTCTCACATGATGACCCAGCACCCGTATGCATACTTCATCTTATTACTTCCTTTCATTAAGCCCAGATACTGAGTAAAGTGAGTACGGGAAGAGAACAGAAAAACAAATGCACGGGTTAAGAGCAGGCTACAGGCCACAAGAGTCCTGCAGGGTTAGAGCCTGTACCTCAGACAAAGGTCCCTCAGGCATCCCCTTTCTCGTTCCCTATTGTTGCCCTACTTTCGTCCCGCTCAAGGTCTGGAAGCTAGTGCATAACCTTATAGCAGGATTAGAAAGGTGAAGGGTAGCAGACACAAGCCGCAAGAGGGGTACGACAAAATCTACTGCTCGTGGAAGATCCGACTTCCCAAACCCCTTCGCATTAGGGCGGAGCGTGCGCCCGACGGCCAATCCCCGCTTCCTCACGTCGCCGTATTCCCACCCACCGCCCCTCCCGCTCCGCCCTTCCCGCTCCGCCCTTCCCTGGGGCTGGTGCGGCGGCGGAGACGTCAGCGCCAGGAGACTCCGGGTGGCGGCTGCGCCGTAGGCGGGCCACGGCCTGGACGCGCTGCGGGGAGGGGCGGAGCGAGCGAGCGGGCGGGAGCGCGCGCTGGGCCCGCCTTGGCCGCCGCTGCTGCTGGGGAATAATCTGGGCGGCAGCGGGCGGCCTCGGCTAGCGGCCACGAGCCACTTCTGCGGCTGCCCAGAGAAGCAAAGGTCGCCGGTCCCAAGTCGTCCCCCTCTCCGCCCCCCAGAAGGGGCGAGAGGGAGCCGCAGCTGATGTCAGGTATGGCCGGCGGAGGCGCCCTCAGGCTGCGGGTCCAAGGTCTCGTCTCCCCTCGCCCTCCCCCCTCTCCGGGTTGGTGGGGAAGCGTGGAGGATGGAACCAAACCCCGGGCGCGGCGGAACAGGTGTCTCGGGGTCAGAGCCGGGCTGGGGTCGTCCGGGCTCCTGAGGAAGGCGCGAGGACTTCCTGCTCCTGGAGCCTTAGCGATCTGCCACAGCGTCTGGGTGCGTACCCGGCCTCAATTTTGTGGACATGTACCCTCCTCTTCGTCGTGGGTCCTTCCCTTGTGCCCGCTTGCGCCCCTCTTCTGCTCGCTTGCTGCCTGGAGGCGCGGCGGGGCGCTGAGTGCGCCCGGGCCGGACCACTTAGCGGTCCTGCCCCGCCGGGCCCTCCCAGTCCCTCCTCCCGGGCCCTCCCCGCCCCGCCGCTGATCTGTGGGTCCCGCCGGACTCGGCGTCCAGGTGTGGGGCACCTTCGCCGGGAGCCACTCAGCTGCCGCCCCGCCTGAGCGCCCAGCGAGCGGGCTCTTTCCAGAAGTGCCTGGAGCTTGCTTGGGTCTAGCTTGGATCATCAGGTTTGTCTGTAGCTGATTTATTTCTTTAAGTGTCCCTGCCGCAGAGTGAACCAGATACGTGTGTGTTGGGGCATTCGCTGCGTGGAGGAGGAAGAAAGGCATTAAAAAAAATTTTTTTTTGTTTCTGCACCCCATTTTCCCCCAACAAATTGTGATGGGATTAGTAGGTGTTGACAGGTTGTCCATTTGCTTTGAATTTGGGTAAGTTGTACACTCTTAAAAGATGACCATAATTTAGCGCTGTGGATTTATTCTTTCCTAGCCCTTACCGTCTCCCCAACCCCCACCACCCCGCATTTAAAGCAAACAACAATATCAGCAACAAAAACCCCACACATCCTGGAAAAATTCTCAAGATTTCTAACCTATTTCTCTATATCCATTGTACATATTACTGTATTTCCTTTTAACGCTTTTTAAGATAGAAAACTATTGTGCTAACCGTGGATTGATTTCATTATGAATTTAAAAGTTATAAATTTAGAACCATAATGAATCTGAATAATTAGGCCAATGTGTAAGGAGAGAAATATGTTAACTTACTAAAAGTTACATAGTTCTGCCAGGAAAAAGTGCGCATAATTTCAAGTTGCTTGATTCTGGTGTGAGTTTGGGAAGTGGGAATCCGAGTTTTTAGAAGGTATTTAGATGACAGCTTTTCACCCTCTTGGGTAAATGGCAATTGAGCTTAATGCACGATACTGTACGTTCTAAGTATTGTATATAGTAAACTATACTGTCTACTAGTCTTTATATATAGATGTACAGTTTAAGTGAATATAAAGTTTCAAGTTAGCAAACAGTTAACTCTTCACCTTATGTTAAGTAAAACAATGACTTAGTGAGGAAAGTATGACTCATTTAAAATTCTTCATAAAGACAATAATTTTTCAGTATTAGTGGAGAACTATTAAATGTCTCTCTTAAATTTGCCTGGAATGTGTATTTTTTTGTATCTTCCTACTTAGGATTAAGCATTTTAGAAATATTTTGTGTTTCCTATTTAAAGTTTTTCATAATTATGCTTTTTAAGACTAGACTACGTTGAGTAAATTCAATATCCAGTTATTCTTAAAATGGTATCACAAATTCATTTCAGGGTACATATAATGAGTTCTTGTTTACCTAATAAAAATATGAAAAAGTATGTCACTAGGCATATGCTACTATTTGTATATTGATTTGTGCTAAAATTAAAATTGCATTATGCAGTTTAACTTTATAAGCCATGGTAATTTAGAGTCTTTGTGTGGTAAAATCATTGATTGGTATTTTTGTGACAGTGCAGCTATAAATAAACCTTAAGTAGAAAATGGAAAGCTTGATGCTGAAATTAAATTCATATAGGCTTAAAAGTTTAAGCTTCCCAGTACAACCATCTTTTCTTTTAGAAGATTTCTTAAGATTTGATTAAAGAGGCTGATGTACAAACTATAGCAAGGCTGAAAGAAAGGTATGACAAAAATCTTTTTACTTCAAATTCAGTGGGATTAAGTCATTCTTTTAAAAGAAGAAAGGGGGGGCGGGAAGGAGACTTGTTCCATAAAATGAGAATTTAGCCCTTTATCTTAAAATCTGGTTAGAGAGGAACTCCAGTGTGTACTTAAATTATTTTGCAGCTAATTCAAATGTCCGAGGGGAATATATATGCCAAAATCTGTAATGTGTGAGAATAGGAAGTGTCCCTTGGAGAGAAAAAATATGTATAAACAAACTGGTGTTTGTGATTTAGGGAAGCACATAAGAAGGTGGGGGAAACTGAAAGGAAAGTCAAAATAAATTATCTAGCACCTGTAGTATGTGCTGCCTTGCACATTGAAGGGGCGTGGTGGGGGCAACGAGAAGCAATATTAGGGAGATTCTGGAATGGGAAACCTGTATATTAAAGCACATTTAAACGGGTAGATGTTGGATAATAGGCAGAATTTGAAATTAAATACAGCTTGGCATAGTTATTTGCATTCTTGGTTGTTGTATTTTCTAGGGCTGCGGTAACAGTACGACAAACTGGGTGATTTAAAACAACAGATTTATTGTCTCAGTTCTGGAGGCAAGATGTCTGAAATCAAGATGTAGGTACGGCCATGTTCTCTCAAGTTTTGAGGGGAGAATCCGTTCCATGCCTCTTAGCTTGTTGTGTTACTGCCAATCCTTGGCATTTTTTGGCTTGCAGCTATATCACTCCAGTCTCTGACTCTGTTATCACGACATAATCCCTGTGTGGCTCTGTCTTCATATGGTGTGCTCCACTTCTTACAAGGATACTAGTCGTATTGGATTAAGATCCACCCTAATCACCTCATCTTAACTTGATTACATCTGCAAATACCCTATTTTGAAATAAGGTCACATGCAGAGGTACTGGAATTAGGACTTCAACCTGTCTTTTGGGGGGACACAGTTTAACCTGTAAGTTACACGGTTTATCTTTTACAGCGTTCAGTAAATGTTTAGCATTATAGACTGAATCAGAGGCTGTAGTGGAAACAGGATGGGACACCTACATTTATTTACGTATATCAGTGATGTCTTAATCTGTTTTCTGTTGCCTCTAGCAGAATATCTGAAACTGGGTAATCTATAAAGAAAAGAAATTTATTCCTTACAGTTAGGAAGGCTGAAAAGTCCTGGTTCAGGGGGCCATATCTGGTGAAGGCCTTGCTGGTAGGGACTCTGCAGAGTCCTGAGGTAGCACAGGGCACCACATAGTGAGGGGGCCGAGCATGCTAGCCCAGAACTCTTTCTTTTCTTGTAAAGCTACTGGTTCCTTTCCCATGTTAACCCATTCATGAGGGCCAAACCCCTAGGCCGAACCCTTAGGACCGTTTAAAGACTCCAGCTCTCAATACTGCCACAGTGGCGATTAAGGTTCAACATGAGTTTTGGAGGAGACAAACATTCAGACCACAGCAAGTGCTTACTATGTGCCAGGTCCTAGAGATAAAACAGTGGATAGACAAAAATCTCTGTCCTCATGGAGCTTACATTCTGAAACACGGGTTCTAAAAATGTGGTCCCTGGATCTGCAGCAGCATCATCACCTGGGAAGTTGCTAGAAATTGAAATTTTCAGGCTCCATCGCAGAACTCTTTATTTAACTAGCCTTCCAAATGATTCTGATGGAGACTCAGCTTTCAGAACCACTGATCAAGATGGAAAAGAGACAGTAAACAAGATGGATAAGTAAAATAATATTAGATATTAATAGGTGCTGTGGGTAAGCATAGGGTGGCCAGTGAAGACTCCTGAAAAGTAAAGACCTGAAGGAGTTGGAGAGTGAGCCATATGAGCATCTGAGTGCGTGTTCTTAGCAGAGAACAGTAAGTGCAAAGACACTGGCACGTTTGAGGAATGGCAAGCAGTTAGTATTAGGTTCAGTCTATGAAATTGCTGCTGTTTGTTCATTTTTGACCTACAAAAACACCAAAAACCGGGGAGAAGAGATCGAAAGAAAGGGATGGAGTAGGATGCAGATTGTGGGAAGATCGTTGTAAGGTTTTGGCTCTCTGAGATTAGGAAGACGGACGGGAGCGTTTTGAGCAAATGAGGGATACGATCTGATTTCAGTTTTAAAAGGATCATTGTGGCTACTAGTAAAAATGGGCCAAAGAAGGAAAGGCTAAAGGAAGGGAAAAGTTGGTTAGAATGTTGTTGCAGTAGTTAAAAGACAGAGAGGTTGCTCAGACCAGGTTGATAGCAGTGGAGAAATCAGAAGAGGTACAAGACTAAAAATGCACAGTAAATGTTTTGAAAAGTAAGTTTTTTTCATCCCACTCCAGTTACCCCAGTTACCCAGTTGTCCTCAAAGGCAATTAGTGTTAAAAGTAGTCTTATCTCTATTCTTCCTGAGATTTTTTTTTTTTTTTTTTTTTTGTGATGGAGTCTCACTCTGTCACCCAGGCTGGAGTGCAGTGGCACGATCTCAGCTCACTGCAAGCTCTGCCTCTTGGGTTCACGCCATTCTCCTGCCTCAGCTTCCCCAGTAGCTGGGACTACAGGTGCCCGCCACCATGCTCGTCTAATTTCTTTTTTTTTTTTTTTTGTATTTTTAGTAGAGACAGGGGACATCTTTTATGTAAATATGAGAAACAGTTTTAACAAATTAGTGGAGAGGTTGTTACCTGGAAACATTTAGCAATGTCTGGAGACATTTTTGTTTGTCACAACTAGGGGGAATATTACTGGCATCTAGTGAGTAAAGGCCAGGGATGCTGCTGAACATACTACAGAGGACAGGACAGCTTCCACAACAGAGTTATCCAACTCTTGATGTCAGTAGCGCCAAGGTTAAGAAACCTTAGTTTAATGGGATTTACAGAGGTTGGTGGGAAGCAAGTGTTGTAGTCAGAGAAGACAGTAGGAAGAGGAGCTGACCATATTGGGAACCTTTCAGGAACTGTAGATAGTTCAGGATTGCTGAAGCAGACATAAATTGTAAGGCACAGAATAGCAAAAGATGAGGCTGGAAACCTGGACAGGCTCTAGATCATAGCCTTTATATATATATATATATATATATATATATATATATATATATCGTGTTAATAAAAAATGTTTAGTTTTTGTCTTGTAGGCAGTGGAGTTCCGTGAAAGGATTCATGGGGTGACACGGTCAGCTTTTCATTTTAGAGAGCTCATTCTGGTGACAGAGGGGGTATGAGTTAAAGAAGAATAGCACTTGAGTCAGAGAGGTTAGATATTGTAATAGCCTGGGGGAGAGAGGAGAGTCTGAAATAGGATAAATACTAGAAATGGAGAGGAGACAATGGATTAGAATAATATTTAGGAAGTAATGTTGGCAAGACGTGGTAATTGGATTTGGGGTGAAGATAAGGGAAGCATTAAGAATATCTCTGTACTTTGTAGTTTAGATAATCCTGTGGCTCTGAGTGAAATAGGAACCCATTGGTGAATAATTTAGGTAATTGCCAGTAATTAAGGTAAAATGAGCAGAGGAAAGTAATGAGTCACTTTGGATGTGTTGAATTAGAGATGCCTATGGTCCAGGTGGAAGTATTTAGCAGGCATTTGTGTATGTGAATCTGAAACTTGGAGAAGTCTGAAAGGATCAAGAGATCATTTTGTTTAACAAGCGTGGAGAAATTAGTGGACTTTAATTTTTATCATATTATTTCACTTTGTAGATAAAAATTGCCTCCCTTTATTTAATTTTTATCAGAAAAGTAATGTGTTTACCTGATGCAAAATTAAAACATCAAAAGGTTATAAAATAAAAAAAAAATTTGTCCTTCCTTGCTCCTGCCACCCAGTGCTAGTTCCCAGAGATAGCTCTTGTTAAATATCATATGTATATATATCCTAACAGATTTTAAAATATATGCAGAAACATTTAAAAAGCCAAGTGAAATCATACTAGAAAAGATTTCGGTACATTGTCTTAAAAAATAAACCTTTTATCTTATACAGTTGTTAAAATGAATGACATTGTATTATGGATAAAATAAGTGAAGGGGTAAAGTGCAGACTAACCGATAAGCATGATCTCTGATGTAAATTAAAAGCTGAACCATACGTGATGATACAGGCATTACCCAACGATACGAAAGCAGTTACTTTTGGGGAGAGATAGTGGTAGAGATAGTAAAGAAAATTTACTCTTTTCTGTCTATGATTTTCTTTCATTTGTTTAGGTTTGTTCCTTTTGTTTTCTTTACATTTTCTGATGTTTAAAAAAATACCCAGTATACCTTATTAACAATAAAAAGTAACCTTTGTCAAAAGCACAAAGATTTTCCTTATCAGCACATGTAGATCATTGTTTTTAACAGCTACTACTCTTCTATGCTATGGCTCTTTCTTTTTTTAAACTAGTTCCTCATCAACAGACATCTTAGGGTTATGGCTGTCTTGAGCATCTTGGCTGACTTCTATGATTGTATCTGTAAAATAAGTTTCTGATCATGAAGTGATGTATCAAGGCATAATTAGTTAAAAATTTAAAAAGATGTTGTGAAATGCCCTTCCAAAAGACAGTAAAAGTGTGTATTATGAGAAAGAATACAGGACTACCAGTTTTCTTATATCTGTGTCAATAACAGCTGTTAATAAACTTTAAAAGTTTTGCCAATATGTTAGGTTTAAAGTAATATCTCTTCATTTGATTTACCTTTGTGAGTGAAATTTGAACATCGTTGACCATTTTTTTACTGTGAATCTTATATTTTCTTTATCTGTTTTTATATGTGGCTATCTTTTATTATTTATGATACTTTTTGGTTCTTTTTGCTGTACAGGAAAAAAATATATCTCATAAAGAAATATGCCCTTTAACCAGCGACTTCATTGCCAGAAATTTATCCAATGAATAAACTCATAGTTTTTTAATAGTTACAGCTTCTGAGTGTGGGAGAGATCTCAATTCGTAATATAAAAATGCAAAAATATATTTTCTTCCAGTTTTGGTTTAATTCCATTTTCTAAAATACTGAAATCTTAGAAACATTTGAAATTGTTACCAGAAAGTAAGGTTCCAGCTGGTTTTGTTTTTTTTCCAAAAGATTAATTAATTCAATACCATTTCTTCAATAAGCCACCTTTTTCTTGATTTGAAATGCTGTTTATTATGTATTAAATTTCCACATGAATTTTTGTTTTTCATAGACTCTTTATTTCAACCTGATAAAGTCCCTTTATAAGATTCATCTGGTAAAGACCACCAGGGACACATCTGTAGGCTGACAAAGGTTAATTAGCTTGCTGCAGTGAGGGAGACTTGCACGGCAGAGGAAATGTCAGCATTTCTAAAGAAGGAACCAGGGTTATTATAGGATTTTGGAGAAGGGTGGAGTTTGGACAAAGTTTAAATGCAACAATATTTGATAAGCTTAAAGCACAGCAAGACTGTGTGTCAAGGGTTAATAAACATCAGGCCTGGGCTGAGAAGCTGACTCAGGATTCTGATTCCCTGGAGACTACAAAATCGAGATATATGTGGAATGTTGTGTCTGGAAACCCCTTATCTGAAGCTCTGAGTTGCAAAGTGAGGCTGCTTCTGTTTCATAATGATCTACCATCAGTGCAAGAGTGGGATGTTCCATTCTCACTTTATAAAATTTCAAACAACATAGTTTCTGACAGTCTGATGTAGAGAACAGTTTCTCAGCACATTGTCTTTAGTATTAACAAATGCATTTTTTTAAACAGACTCAGAGTCTGTTCAGCATAAATACCAAATTGTTTTCATTACCTTTTTTTAAGGTAATTATTTTTATATGTAGTAAACTTTGTCTCTTCCCCTCCCCCAGTTCCCCTTTCAAGAGTTTTCCAGTGATACTCACCTATTTTTCCAGGTAACATTTAGAATAATTTTTGCCACATTAATTTTTTAAAATCTTTTTTATAACTTAAAATTGATCGGATCATATTAGTACACCCCTTCCCACAATGCCCCTTTCCAGAATTTCCCAGTTAACACCCACACGTTTACTGGTCCAAAGTTTTAGAATACTTTTTGCCAAGTTATATAATTTTTAAAAATCTTCCTGTGTTTTAGCTGGGATTACTTTTCATACAGGTTAATTCGGAGGAAATCAACATCATTATCAATGATACTTTTTTTTTCAAACTTTTTAAAATTGTGGTAAAATACATATAAAGTTTACCATCATAATCATTTTTAAGTTTACAGATCAGTGGTATTCACTACATTTATATTGTTGTGCAACCATCACTGCTGTTTATCTCCAGAACTCTTTATTTTGTAAAACTGAAGCTCTATATCCATTTAAATAATAGCTCTCCATTCTCACCTTTCCATAGGCCCTGGAAACCGAAATCCTACTCTGTCTCTGATTTTTCACTACTTTAAAGTACTTCATGTAAGTGGAATTGTGCATTATTTGTCCTTTTGTGATTGGCTTATTTCATTTAGCAAAATGTCCTCAAGATTCATTCATTTTGTAGCATATATCAGAATTTCCTTACTTTTCAAGGCTGAATACTGTTCCATTGTATGTAAATACCACATTTTGCTTGTTCATTCATCCTCAGTGAACACTTGGTTTGCTTCACATTTTAGCTCTTGTGAATACTGCCGCAATGAACATGAGCGTACAAATACTTTCTTGAAACTCTGCTCTCAAGGGGTATATATCCAGAAGTGGAATTGCTGGATCATATGGTAATTCTATTTTTAATTTTTTGAGGAATTTTCATACTGTTTTCCATAGCAGAAATAACATTTTACTTTCATACCAACAGTATACAAGGGTTCCAGTTTCTCCACATTCTCTTCAACACTTACTATTTTCTGAATTTTGATGGTAACCATTCTTATGGGTATAAGGTAGCATCTCATTGTAGTCTTGATTTGTTTTGCTAATGATTAGAGATGCTGAGTATCTTTTCATCTGTTTATCGGCCATTTGTGTATCTTAGGAGAAATGTGTATTTGAGTCTTTTGCACATTGTTGAATCAGGTTGATTTTTTTTTTGGTTGAGTTTTAGGAATTTTCTATATATTTTGGATACTAATCTCTTATCAGATAATATGATTTGCCTATATTTTCACCCATTCTGTGGCTTACCTTTTACTGTTGATAGGGTCTTCTGATGCACAAATTTAAAAATTTTTCATCAAATCTAACTTGCCAATATTTTCTTTCAATGACTCTGCCTTTGTTGTCACATCCAAAAAATCATTGCCAAATATAATGTCATGAAGCTCTTTTGTTCAATGCTCTAAGAATTTGATAGTTTTAGGTCTTATATTTAGATCTTTGATCCATTCTGAGTTATTTTTTCTTCTTTTTTTATTCAATAGGCTTTTGGGGAACAGGTGGTGTTGGGTTACATGGATATGTTTTTTGTTAATGATTTTTGAGATTTGGGTGCACCCCTCACCCAAGCAGTGTACACGGTACCCAATGTGTAGTCATTTATCCCTCACCCCCTCCCACGCTTTACTTCAAGTTCCCAAAGTCCATTGTATCATTCTATGCCTTTGCGTCCTCATAGCTTAGTTCCCATTTATGAGTGACAACATACAACGTTTGGTTTTCCATTCCTGAGTTACTTTAGTTAGAATGATGGTCTCCAGCTCCATCCAGGTTGCTGTGAATGCCATTATTTCATGATTTTTTATGGCTGAGTATTCCATGGTGTGTGTGTGTATGTGTATATTATACATACCACATTTTCTTCATCCACTTGTTGATTGATGGGCATTTGGGCTGATTCCATATTTTTGCAGTTACAACTTGTGTTGCTATAAATGTGTGTTCAAGTGTCTTTTTCGTATAATGACTTCTTTTTTTCTGGGTAGATACCCAGTAGTGGGATTGCTGGGTCAAATGTTAGATCTACTTTTGGTTCCTTAAGGAATCTCCACACCATTTTCCATAGTGGTTATACTAGTTTACATTCCCAGCAGCAGTGTAAAAGTTTTCCCTTTTTACCACATTGACGCCAACATCCATTATTTTTTGATTTTTTGATTATGGCCATTCTTGCAGGAGTAAGGTGGTATTGCATTGTGGTTTTGATTTGCATTTCCCTGATAATTAGTTATGTTGAACATGTTTTCATATGTTTGTTGGACGTTTGTATATCTTCTTTTGGGAATTGTCTATTCATGTCCTTAGCCCACTTTTTGATGGGATTGTTTGTTTTTTTCTTGCTGATTTGTTTGGTTTTTTTGTAGATTCTGGATATTAGACCTTTGTCAGATGCATAGTTTACCAAGATTTTCTCCACTCTGTGGGTTGTCTGTTTACTGATTATTTCCTTTGCTGTGCAGAAGCTTTTTAGTTTAATTAAGTCCCATCTATTTGTCTTTGTTTTTGTTGAATTTGTTTTTGGGTTCGTGGTCAGGAAGTCTTTGCCTAAGCCAGTGTCTAAAAGGATTTTTCTGATGGTATCTTCTAGGACTTTTATGGTTTCAGGTCTTAAAAGATTTAAGTCTTTGATCTAATCTTGAGTTCATTATTGTATAAGGTGAGGGATGAGGATCCAGTTTCTTTCTTTCTTTCTTTTTTTTTTGAGATGGAGTCTTGCTCTGTCGCCCAGGCCGGAGTGCAGTGGCGCAATCTTGGCTCACTGCAAGCTCCACCTCCCGGGTTCACGCCATTCTCCTGCCTCAGCCTCTCCGAGTAGCTGGGACTACAGGCGCCCGCCACCACGCCTGGCTAATTTTTTGTATTTTTAGTAGAGACGGGGTTTCACCGTGGTCTCGATCTCCTGACCTCGTGATCCGCCTGCCTTGGCCTCCCAAAGTGCTGGGATTACAAGCGTGAGCCACCGCGCCCAGCCAGGATCCAGTTTCATTCTTCTACATGTGGCTTGCCAGTTACCCCAGTACCATTTGTTGAATAGGGTGTCCTTTCCCCACTGTATGTTTTTGTTTGCTTTGTCAAAGATCAGTTGGCCGTAAGTATTTGGCTTATTTCTGGGTTCTGTATTCTGTTTCATTGGTCTGTGTGCCTATTTTTATACCAGTACCATGCTGTTTTGGTAACTATAGCCTTTTAGTTTAGTTTGAAGTTGGGTAATGTGATACATCCAGATTTGTGGGTTTTGGGGGGTTTTTGTTTTTGCTGAGTCTTGATTTGGCTATGTGTGTTCTTTTTTGGTTTCATATGAATTTTAGGATTGTTCTCCCTAGCTCTGGAAAGAATGATGGTGATATTTTGATAGGAATTGTATTGAATCTGTAGATTGCTTTTGGCAGTATGATCATTTCCACAATATTGATTCTACCCATCCATGAGCATGGAATGTGCTTCCATTTGTTTGTGTCATTTTTGATTTCTTTCAACAGTGTTTTGTAGTTTTTCTTGTAGATGTCTTTCACTTCCTTAGGTATATTCCTAAGTATTTTTTTTGCAGACATAGTAAAAGTGGTTGAGTTCTTGATTTGATTTTCAGCTTGGTTGCTGTTAGTGTATAGCAATGCCACCGATTTGTGTACATTGATTTTGTATCCTGAAACTTCACTGAATTCATTTACCAGTTCTAGGAGCTTTTTGGATGAATCTTTAGGGTTTCCTTGGTATACGATCATATCATCAGCAAACAGCAACAGTTCGACTTCCTCTTTACTAATTTGATGCCCTTTATTTCCTGGTCTTGTCTGATCCCTCTGGCTAGGACTTCCAGTACTATGTTGAATAGAAGTAGTGAGACTGGGCATCCCTGTCTTGTTCCAGTTCTCAGGGGAAATGCTTTCAACCTTTCCCCATTCAGTATAATGCTAGCTGCGGGTTGTCATAGATGGCTTTTATTACCTTAAGGCATCTCCTTTCTATGCCAATTTTGCTTAGTGTTTTAATTATAAAGGGACACTGGATTTTGTCAAATGCCTTTTCTGTGTCTATTGAGATGATTTTGTGATTTTTGTTTTTAATTATTTATGTGGTACATCACATTTGTTGACTTGTGTATATTAAACCATCCCTGCACGCCTAGCATGAACCCCACTTGATAATGGTGTGTTATCTTTTTGATATGCTGTTGGATTTGGTTAGCTAGTATTTTGTTGAGGATTTTTGCATCTATGTTCATCAGGGATATTGGCCTGTAGTTTTCTTTTTTTTGTTATATTATTGACTGGTTTTAGTATTAGGGTGATACTGGCTTCCTAGAATGAATTAGGGAGGGTTTCCTCTTTCTCTGTATTGTGGGATAGTGTCAGTAGGATTGGTATCAATTCTTCTTTGAATATCAGATATAATTTAGCTGTGAATCCATCTGATTCTGGACTTTTTGTTTTTTGGCAGTTTTAATTACCATTTCAGTCTTGCTGCTTGCTGTTGGTCTGTTCAGAGTTTCTGTTTCTTCCTGGTTTAACCTAGAAGGGTTCTATGTTTTCAGGAATTTACCCATCTCCACTAGATTTTCTAGTTTGTGTGCATAAAGGGGTTCATGGTAGCCTTGAATGATCTTTTGTATTTCTGTGGTTATCAGTCTGATATCTCCATTTCATTTCTAATTGAGCTTATTTGGGTCTTCTTTGCTTGGTTAATCTAACTAACGGTCTATCAATTTTGTTTATCTTTTCAAAGAACCAGCTTTCTGTTTCATTTATCTTTTGGGTTGTTTGTTTCTTTCTTTGTCTCAATTTCATTTAGTTCTGTTCTGATCTTTGTTGTTTCTTCTTCTGGATTTGGGTTTGGTTTGTTCTTGTTTCTCTAGTTCCTTAAGGTGTAACCTTAGATTGTCTGTTTATGCTTTTTCAGACTCTGATATAGGCATTCATTGCTGTGAACTTTCCTTTTAGCACCACTTTTGCTTTATGCCAGAGGTTTTGATAGGTTGTGTCACTTTTATCATTCAGTTCAAAGGATTTTTAAATTTCCACCTTGATTTCATTGTTGACTGAATGATCATTCAGGATTAGGTTATTTAATTTCCATGTATTTACATGGTTTTGAGGGTTCCTTTTGGAGTTGATTTTCCAATTTTATTTCACTATAGTGTGAGAGTACTTGCTATAATTTTGATTTTCTTAAATTTGTTGAGACTTGTTTTGTGTCCTATCATGGTCTGTCTTGGAGAAGGATCCATGTGCTGATGAATAGAATGTGTATTCTGTAGTTGTTGGTAAAATGTTCTGTAAATATCTGTTAATTTGTTCTGGGGTATAGTTTAAGTGCATTGTATCTCTATTGATTTTCTGTCTTGATGACTTGTCTAGTGCCGTCAGTGGAGTATTAAAGTCCCCCACTATTACTGTGTTGCTGTTTATCTCATTTATAAAGTCTAGCAGTAATTGTTTTATAAATTAGGGAGCTCCAATGTTAGGTGCATATATATTTAGGATTGTTATATTTTCTTGTTGGACAAGGCCTTTTGTCATGATATGTCTCTCTTTTTTTTTTTTTTTTTTTTTTTTGAGATGGAGTCTTGCTCTGTCGCCCAGGCTGGAGTGCAGTGGCGCAATCTCGGCTCACTGCAAGCTCCGCCTCCTGGGTTCACGCCATTCTCCTGCCTCAGCCTCCCGAGTAGCTGGGACTACAGGCGCCTGCCACCACGCCCGGCTAATTTTTTGTATTTTTAATAGAGACGGGGTTTCACCGTCTTTGTCTTTTTTAACTATTGTTGCTTTCAAGTCTGTTTCATCTGATACAAAAATAGCTACTCCTGCTTGCTTTCTGTGTCCATTGGCATGGAATGTCTTTTGTTGTTGTTGTTGTTTTTAATGTAATTTAATTTTATTTTTTATTATTATACTTTAAAGTTCTAGGGTACATGTGCACAGTGTGCACATTTGTTACATATGTATACATGTGTCATGTTGGTGTGTTGCACCTGTTAACTCATCATTTACATTAGGTATATCTATCTCTTAATGCTATCCCTCCGCCCTCCCCCAACCCCACGACAGGCCCCAGTGTGTGATGTTCCCCATCCTGTGTCCAAGTGTTCTTATTGTTCATTTCCCACCTATGAGTGAGAACATACGGTGTTTGGTTTTTTGTCCTTGCAATGGTTTGCTCAGAATGATGGTTTCCAGCTTCATCCGTGTCCCTACAGAAGAAATGAATTCATCCTGTTTTATGGCTGCATAGTATTCCATGGTGTATATGTACCACATTTCCTTAATCCAGCTTATCATTGATGGACATTTGGGTTGGTTCCAAGTCTTTGCTATTGTGAATAGTGCCGCAGTAAACATACGTGTGCATGTGTCTTTATAGCAGCATGATTTATAATCCTTTGGGTATATGCCCAGTAATGGGATGGCTAGGTCAAATGGTATTTCTAGTTCTAGATCCTTGAGGAATCGCCACACTGTCTTCCACAACTGTTGAACTAGTTTACAGTCCCACCAACAGTGTAAAAGCGTTCCTGTTTCTCCACATCCTCTCCAGCACCAGTTGTTTCTTGACTTTTTAATGATCGCCATTCTAACTGGTGTGAAAGGGTATCTTATTGGGGTTTTGATTTGCATTTCTCTGATGGCCAGTGATGATGAGCATTTTTTCATGTGTCTGTTGGCTGCATAAATGTCTTCTTTTGAGAAGTGTCTGTTCATATACTTTACCCACTTGTTGATGGGGTTGTTTGATTTTTTCTTGTAAATTTCGGTATTAGCCCTTTGTCAGATGGGTAGATTGTAAAAATTTTTTCCCACTGTGTAGGTTGCCTGTTCACTCTGATGGTAGTTTCTTTTGCTGTGCAGAAGCTTTTTAGTTTAATTAGATCCCATTTGTCTATTTTGGCTTTTGTGCCATTGCTTTTTGGTGTTTTAGTCATGAAGTCCTTGCCCATGGCTATGTCCTGAATGGTATTGCCTAGGTTTTCTTCTAGGGCTTTTATGGTTTTAGGTCTAATATTTAAATCTTTAATCCATCTTGAATTAATTTTTGTATAAGGTGTAAGGAAGGGATCCAGTTTCAGCTTTCTACATATGGCTAGCCAGTTTTCCCAGCACCATTTATTAAATAGGGAATCCTTTCCCCATTTCTTGTTTTTGTCAGGTTTGTCAAAGATCAGATGGTTGTACATGTGTGGTTTTATTACTGAGGGCTCTATTCTGTTCCATTGATCTATGTCTCTGTTTTGGTACAAGTACCCTGCTGTTTTGGTTACTGTAGCCTTGTAGTACAGTTTGAAGTCAGGTAGCATGAAGCCTCCAGCTTTGTTCTTTGGGCTTAGGATTGTCTTGGCAATGTGGGCTCTTTTTTGGTTCCATATGAACTTTAGTTTTTTGCAATTCTGTGAAGAAAGTCATTGGTAGCTTGATGGGGATGGCATTGAATCTATAAATTACCTTGGGCAGTATGGCCATTTTCACGATATTGATTCCTCCTATCCATGAGCATGGAATGTTTTTCCATTTGTTTGTGTCTTCTTTTATTTTGTTGAGCAGTGGTTTGTAGTTCTCCTTGAAGAGGTCCTTCACATCCCTTGTAAGTTGGATTCCTAGGTATTTTATTCTCTTTGAAGCAATTGTGAATGGGAGTTCACTCATGATTTGGCTCTCTGTTTGTCTGTTATTGGTGTATAGGAATGCTTGTGATTTTTGCACATTGATTTTGTATCCTGAGTCTTTGCTGAAGTTACTTATCAGCTTAAGGAGATATTGGGCTGAGACGATGGGGTTTTGTAAATATACAATCATGTCATTTGCAAACAGGGACAATTTGACTTTCTCTTTTCCTAATTGAATATTCTTTGTTTCTTTCTCTTGCCTGATTGTCCTGGCCAGAACTTCCAACACTATGTTGAATAGGAGGGTGGGAGAGGGCATCCCTGTCTTGTGCCAGTTTTCAAAGGGAATGCTTCCAGTTTTTGCCCATTCAGTATGATATTGGCTGTGGGTTTGTCATAAATAGCTCTTATTATTTTGAGATATGTCCCATCAATACCTAGTTTATTGAGAGTTTTTAGCCTGAAGGGCTGTTGAATTTTGTCAAAGGTCTTTTCTGCATCTGTTGAGATAATCATGTGGTTTTTGTCTTTGGTTCTGTTTATATGATGGATTACGCTTATTGATTTGCATATGTTGAACCAGCCTTGCATCCCAGGAATGAAGCCAACTTGATTGTGGTGGATAAGCTTTTTGATGTGCTGCTGGATCCAGTTTGCCAGTATTTTATTGAGAATTTTTACATCAATGTTCATCAGGGATATTGGTCTAAAATTCTTTTTTTTATTGTGTCTCTGCCAGGCTTTGGTATCAGGATGATGCTGGCCTCATAAAATGAGTTAGGGAGGATTCCCTCGTTTTCTATTGATTGAAATAGTTTCAGAAGGAATGGTAACAGCTCCTCTTTGTACCTCTGGTAGAATTCGGCTGTGAATCCATCTTATCCTGGACTTTTTTTGGTTGATAGGCTATTAATTATTGCCTCAATTTCAGAGCCCGTTATTGGTCTATTCAGGGATTCACCTTCTTCCTGCTTTAGTCTTGGGAGGGTGTATGTGTCCAGGAATTTATCCATTTCTTCTAGATTTTCTAGTTTATTTGCGTAGAGGTGTTTATAGTATTCTCTGATGGTAGTTTGTATTTCTGTGGGATTGGTGGTGATATCCCCTTTATCATTTTTTATTGCATCTATTTGATTCTTCTCTCTTTTCTTCTCTGTTAGTCTTGCTAGCAGTCTATCCATTTTGTTGATCATTTCAAAAAACCAGCTCCTGGATTCATTGGTTTTTTTGAAGGGTTTTTTGTGTGTCTATCTCCTTCAGTTCTGCTCTGACCTTAGTTATTTCTTGCCTTCTGCTAGCTTCTGAATGTGTTTGCTCTTGCTTCTCTAGTTCTTTTAATTGTGATATTAGGGTGTCAATTTTAGATCTTTCCTGCTTTCTCTTGTGGGCATTTAATGCTATAAATTTCCATCTACACACTACTTTAAATATGTCCCAGAGATTCTGGTATGTTGTGTCTTTGTTCTTATTGGTTTCAAAGAACATCTTTATTTCTGCCTTCGTGTTGTTATGTACCCAATAGTCATTCAGGGGCAGGTTGTTCAGTTTCCATGTAGTTGAGCGGTTTTGAGTGAGTTTCTTAATCCTGAGCTCTAGTTTGATTGCACTGTGGTCTGAGAGACAGTTTGTTATAATTTCTGTTATTTTACATTTGCTGAGGAGTGCCTTACTTCCAACTATGTGGTCAGTTTTGGAATAAGTGTGATGTGGTGCTGAGAAGAATGTATATTCTGTTGATTTGGGATGGAGAGTTCTGTAGATGTCTATTAGGTCCACTTGGTGCAGAGCTGAGTTCAATTCCTGGATATCCTTGTTAACTTTCTGTCTTGTTGATCTGTCTAATGTTGACAGTGAAGTGTTAATGTCTCCCATTATTATTGTGTGGGAGTCTAAGTCTCTTTGTAGGTCTCTAAGGACTTGCTTTGTGAATCTGGGTGCTCTTGTATTGGGTGCCTATATATTTAGAATAGTTAGCTCTTTTTGTTGAATTGATCCCTTTACCGTTATGTAATGGCCTTCTTTATCTCTTTTGATCTTTGTTGATTTAAAGTCTGTTTTATCAGAGACTAGGATTGCAACCCCTGCTTTTTTTTTGTTTTCCATTTTCTTATTAGATCTTCCTCCATCTCTTTATCTTGAGCTTGTGTGTGTCTGCACGTGAGATGGGTCTCCTGAATACAGCACACTGATGTGTCTTGACTCTTTATCCAATTTGCCAGTCTGTGCCTTTTAATTGGAGCATTTAGCCCATTTACATTTAAAGTTAATATTGTTATGTGTGTAGTTGATCATGTCATTATGATGTTAGCTGGTTATTTTGCTCGTTAGTTGATGCAGTTTCTTCCTATCTTCGATGGCCTTTACAATTTGTCATGTTTTTGCAGTGGCTCATACTGGTTGTTCCTTTCCATGTTTAGTGCTGCCTTCAGGAGCTCTTGTAAGGCAGGCCTGGTGGTGACAAAATCTCTCAGCATTTGTTTGTCTGTAAAGGATTTTATTTCTCCTTCACTTATGAAGCTTAGTTTGGCTGGATATGAAATTCTGGGTTGAAAATTCTTTTCTTTAAGAATGTTGAGTATTGGCTTTCACTCTCTTCTGGCTTGTAGAGTTTCTGCAGAGAGATCCGCTATTAGTCTGATGGGCTTCCCTTTGTGGGTAACCCGACCTTTCTCTCTGGCTGTCTTTAACATCTTTTCCTTTGTTTCAGCCTTAGTGAATCTGACAATTATGTGTCTTTGGGTTGCTCTTCTTGAAGAGTATCTTTGTCGCATTCTCTGTATTACCAGGATTTGAATGTTGGCCTGCCTTGCTAGACTGGGGAAGTTCTCCTGGATTATATCCTGAAGAGTGTTTTCCAACTTGGTTCCGTTGTCCCTGTCACTTTCAGGTACACCAGTCAGACGTAGATTTAGTCTTTTCACATAGTCCCATATTTTTTGGAGGCTTTGTTCCTTTCTTTTTACTCCTTTCTCTAAATTTCTCTTCTCACTTCATTTCATTCATTTGATCTTCAGTCACTGATACCCTTTCTTCCACTTGATCAGTTCGGCTACTGAAGCTTGCGCATGCATCACGTAGTTCTTGTGCCATGGTTTTCAGCTCCATCAGGTCATTTAAGGACTTCTCTACGCTGTTTATTCTAGTCAGCCATTCATCTAATCTTTTTTCAACGTTTTTAGTTTCTTTGTGATGGGTTCGAGCATCCTCCTTTAGCTCGGAGAATTTGTTACTACCGATTTTCTGAAGCCTTCTTCTCTCAACTCATCAAAGTCATTCTCCGTCCAGCTTTGTTCCATTGCTGGCGAGGAGCTGCGTTCCTTTGGAGGAGAAGGGGTGCTCTGATTTTTAGAATTTTTGGCTTTTCTGCTCTGGTTTCTCCCCATCTTTGTGGTTTTATCTACCTTTGGCCTTGATGGTGACGTACAGATGGGGTTTTGTTGTGGATGTCCTTTCTGTTTGTTAGTTTTCCTTCTAACAGTCAGGACGCTCAGCTGCAGGTGTGTTGGAGTTTGCTGGAGGTCCACTCCAGACCCTGTTAGCCTGGGTATCACCAGTGGAGGCTGCACAACAGCAAATATTGCAGAACGGGAGATGTTGCTACCCGATCCTTCCTCTGATAGCTTCGTCTCGGAGGGGCACCCAGCTGTATGAGGTGTCAGTCGGCCCCTACTGGGAGGTATCTCCCAGTTAGGCTACTTGGGGGTCAGGGCCCCACTTGAGGAGGCAGTCTGTCCGTTCTCAGATCTCAGACTCCGTGCTGGGAGAACCACTGCTCTCATGAAAGCTGTCAGACATAGATGTTTAAGTCTGCAGAAGTTTCTGCTGCCTTTTGATCATACAGCTCACCAGGGGAGTGGGGGAAAGCCCGCAGTAACAGGCCTCACCCAGCTCCCACAAAGCAGGAAAGGCCATTCCCACTCCCAAGGTGCCCCTTCCAGCAGCACTGAGTTAATTTCCAGGCAGCTGCTGAGCAGGATTGAGAAGCTGCCCCAGGCTATAAGCCTCCCCTCCACCCCGAGAAAGTAAGCAGGGCTTTCAGGTTTCACGCTTTCCTACCTGCCATAGTTTCTTTGCTGCTTTCTGCACTGCCTGTTTGCCTCCTCCCCCGATTCTGTCCAGGAAACTTCATGTTTGTTTGAAATTGTTACACAGTTCACCTGGAAGTTTCCTTCTCCTTGTGGTCTTTCCCCAATTCCACTGGCAGCCCTCCCCAAGGGCCTCTGTGAGACAAAGTCAGGAATGGCTTCCCTGGTGACAGAGAGTGCCCACAGGGCTCTTCTGCTTCTTCCTTTATCCCTATATTTCTCACAGCTCTCTAAATTAATCTCAGCTCCAGGTGAGGTCACATCCTTCTCTGGTGAATTGGCCCTTCGGGATCCCCAGTGAGGATGTGTATTGAGGGGCAGACATTCCCTTTCACACATTGGGCACTCACAGTTTTTTGGCTCAGGGGACAGGCAGCTGTAAACTGCTTCCTTTGAAAGGTCTATGGATTCTCTTGGCTTTCCTGGTATGTTCCTGTGGTAGTAGTTCTTGGAGCAAAAGTTCATGGTGTGAGTCTCCACACACTACTCGGTGTGTCTGAGTGGGAGCTCCAAGTTAGTTATGTGCCCTATCTGCCATTATTTTCCCATTTTGAGTTAGTTTTCATATATTGTGTTGCGTAAAAGTCCAACTTCATTCTTTTGCATATGGATATCCAGTTTTCCTAGCAACATTTGTTAAAAACCTGTCCTTTTCCCATTGAATGGTCTTGGCTCCCTTCCCAAAAATCCTTTGACCATAAAGTGAGATGCCTTTTTTTCCTCTGAATTCTTTATTTCATTGTTGTGTATGTCTGTTTTCATGCCAGTACTGCACTGTTTTTATTAATGTAGCTTTGTAGTAAGTCTTGAAATCAGTAAGTATGAGTTTTCTAGCTTTGTACCTCTTTTTCAAAACTGTTTTGGCTATTCGGGGTCCCTTAATATTCCATATGAATTTTAGAATGGATTTTTCTCTTTCTGCAGAAAACATTGTTGGGATTTCAGTAGGAACTGCATTGAATCTGTAGGCCACTTTGGATAGTATTGACATCTTAACAATATTAAGTTTTCTAACTGATGAACATGTAATGTCTTTCTAATTATGTATTGTTTAATTTCTTAAAGCAGTGTTTTGTAGTTTTTGTTGTACAGATCTTTCACTGTCTTGGTTAATTCCTAAGGTTTCTTTTTTATGCTATTATAAATGGAATTATTACTTCAAGAAATGTTCTAGTTAGTGTGTAAAAATGTAACTCATTTTTGTGTTGACTTTGTATCTGCTTATTTGCTAAATTAATTTTTAGTTCTAAGGTTTTGTTTTTTTTTTTTTTTGAATCTTTAGGGTTCCCTGCATGTAAAATCATATCATCTGTAAGAAGATAATTTTACTTTTTCTTTCCAGTTTGGTTGTCTTTTGTTTCTTTTTCTTTCCTAATTGCTCTGGGTAGAACTTCCAGTACTATGTTGAATAGAAGTGATGAAATCAGGAATTCTTGACTTGTTGCGGATCTTAAAGGAAAAGCTTTGAGTCCTTTACCATTTGATCTTAGAGGAAAAGCTTTTAGTCCTTTACCGTTGTGTATGATGTTCACTGTGGGTTTCTCATATATGGCTTTTATTATGTTGAAGTAGTTTGCTTCATTTCCTAGTTTGTTGAGTGTTTATTAAATCATGAAAGGATATTGAATTTTGTCAGATACTTTTTCTGCATCAATTGAGATGACCATGTAGGGTTTTTTTTCTCCTTAATTCTGTTAATGAGGTGTATTGCCTTGATTGATTTCCATATGTACAACCATCCTTGCATTCCAGGATAAATCCCACTTGGTCATGATGTATAATCTTTTAATATGCTGCTGAATTCAGTTTGCTAGTATTTTTTTGACAATTTTTATATCACTGTTAATAATGGATACTGGTTTATAGTTTTTTTTTCTCTTTTTAGGTTGCTCTCATTTCTTTTTCTAAAAATAATTTTAATTGACACAGTCATTGTACATATTTATGGAGTACACAGTGATGTTACAGTACATATAATGTATCAGGGTAATTAACATATCCATGATCTCAAACACTTCTTTGTATCAGTATCCTCCTCCTAGCTGTTTGAAACTATATTATTATTGTTAATTATAGTCATCCTACAGTACTATAGAATACAATAACATTTCTCCAGCTATTATCATTAGCTGTAATTTTGCATCCTTTAACACACCTCTCGCTATGCCTCCCTTCCCCTTCTTGGTTTCTACTATCCTTTGTTGGTTTGTGGTTTTCTTGTGTGTCTTTGTCTGGCTTTGGTATCAGGGTAATGCTGGCCTCACAGAATAAGTCCGCAAGTGTTCCCTCCTCTTCTGGTTTTTTTTTTGTTGTTGTTGTTGGAAAAGTTTGAGAAGGCTTGGTTTTAGTTCTTTTTCAGATATTGAGCAGAATTCACCAGTGAAGCCATCATGTCCAGGGCTTTTCTTTGTTGGGAGGTTTTTGATTACTCATTCAATCTCCTTACTGATATAGGATTTTCAGATTTTCTGTTTGTTATTCTGTTTCAGTAAGTTTTGTGTTTCTAACAGTTTTTCCTCATCTAGGTTATGTAGTTGTTGACATTCAGTTGTTCATAGTATCCTCTTATCATCCTTTGTATTTCTGTGAAACTATTAGCAATGCCCTACTTTTATTTCTGATTTCAGTAATTTGAGTCTTTTTTTTCTTAGTCTAGCTAGAGATTTATCAGTTTTGTTCCTTTTTGAAGAACCAACTTTTAGTTTCATTGATTTTTCCATGTTTCTTTCCTGTTTTCCATTTTGTTTATCTCTGTTCTTTTCGTTATTGTTTTATTTCTTCTGCTAGCTTTGGGTTTAGTTTGTTCTTTTTCTAGTTTTTGAAGTTGTAAAAATAGGTTCTTGAATTGAGAACTTTCTTTTTGTTTCATGTAAGTGTTAATAACTATAAATGTCTCCCTTAGCACTGCCTTATCTGTGTCCCATAAATTTTCTTATGTTGTGTTTTTCATTTGTCTCTAAGTATTTTCTAATTACCCTTGTGATTGGTTCTTTGCCCCATTGGTTGTTTGATTTCCACACATTTGTGAATTTTCCATTTTCCTTCTTTTATTGATTTCTAACTTCATTGTATTGTGCTCAGAGAAGATACTTTGTATGCTATCTGTCTTTTAAAATCTATTAAGACTTTATTTGTGGCCTAACATGGTCTATCCTGGGAAATATACCCTGTGTACTTGAGAACAATAGGTATTTGGTTACTGTTAGGCAGAATGTTCAGTCTATGTCAGTTAGACCAAGTTGGTTTATTGTGTTGTTCAAGTTCTCCATTCTGTGTGGTTCTGTTAATTATTGAGAGTGGGGTGCTGAAGTCTCCCAGCTATTATAGAACTACTTCTCCTTTCATTTTTTTCACCTTTGGTTCATATATCTCAGTGGTCTGTTATTAGGTACATAAGTGTTTATATAGCTGACCCTTGAACAACACAGGGGTTAGGGTTGCTATCCCCCACACAGAAATCTGCATGTAACTTTTGACTTTTCTAAAGTTTACTAATAGACTACTGTTGGAAGTCTTACTGATAATGTAAGCAGTTGATTAACACATTTTATATATGTATTATTTAGTGTGTTCTTATGATAAACTACAGAAAATAATGTATTAAGAAAATTATAAAGGAGAGAAAATTTATTTACAGTTCATTAAGTGGAAGTAGATAATCATGAACGCCTTCATTCTTGTCATCTTCACACTGGGTTGAGGAAAAGGAAGGATTGGTCTTGATGTCTTCTGGGCAGCAGAGGTAGAAGAAGATGCACATATAGATGGACCTATACAGTTCAGACCCATGTAGTTCAAGGGTCAACTATAATTGTTGTATCTTTTGCTGTATTGAATCTTTTATTAATATATAGTGTCCTTGTCTTTTGTAACCTTTTTTGATTTAAAGTCAATTTTGTCTGATATTAGTATGGCACTTCTGTTCTCTTTGTTCTTGTATGGATGGAATACCTTTTTTCCATGCCTTCACTTGCACCCTGTTTGTGTCTTTGGGCCTAAAGTGAGTCTTTAGTAGACAGCATGTAGTTGGATGATGTTTATCCATTCTGCCAATCTCTGCCTTTTGATTAGAGTTTAACCATTTACATTTAAAATCATAAGGAGGAACTTCTGTCATTTTGCCATTTTTTTTCTATGTGCTTTATAGCTATTTTGTCCTTCATTTCCTGCATTACTGTCTCATTTCTTTTGGTGTGTATTCTATAAGCTATTTTCTTTGGGTACTATGATGATTACACTTAATATTTTAAAATCACAATATTTATACCAGCTTAATTTCGGTAACATAAAAAAATTATGCTTCTTTACAGTTCCATCCCCACTACTAGTTGATGTTGCAGAATTATATCTTTATACATTGTGTGTCAAAAAATATAAAGTAATTTTTTAATGTGTTAGTCTCAAGTTATGTAAAAAACAAAATGTGGAGTTCCAAACCAAAGTTACAATGATACTAGAATTTATAATTGCCTATGTATTTACTGTCACTGCAATTTTTATTTTTTCATATAGCTACAAGTTATCTAGTATTCTTTTGTTTCAACCTGGAGAATTTTGCTCTACAGAGCAAGTCTTTTGGTAATAAACTCAGCTTTTTACTTGAGAATGTTTTATTTAAGAATGTCTTGAGAGGCTGAGGCAGGCGAATCACCTGAAGTCAGGAGTCAAGACCAGCCTGACCAACATGGAAAAACCCCATCCCTGCTAAAAATACAAAAAAATTAGCTGGGTGTAGTGGCGCACTCCTGTAATCCCAGCTACTCGGGAGGCTGAGGCAAGAGAATCGCTTGAAACCAGGAGGCAGAGGTTGCGATGAGCCAAGATCACGCCATTGCACTCCAGCCTGGGCAACAAGAGCGAAACTCCGTCTCAAAAAAAAAAAAAGAATGTCTCAGCTTTTATTATAAAGGATGGTTTTTGTGGTTGTAGGATTCATGGTTGACATTTTTTTTTGTTTGTTTTCAATTATCTTAATTATATTGGCCTATGCCTTCTGTCCTCCAAAGTGTCTGATGAGAAAGCTGATAATTTTATTGAGGACTGCTTATGTGTGATTAGTTAGTTCTTTCTTTCAACTTTCAGAATTTTCTCTTTGCCTTTTAGTGGTTTCATTATAATATGTTTTGCTGTGAGTCTCCTTGAAGTCATTCTACTTGGAGTCTTTTTCAGCTTCTTAGATGTTTATATTCATGCCTTTTATTAAAATTGGGATTTTCAACCATTGTTTCTTCAAACATTTTTTCTGCCTTCATTACTTGGTACTATGACAGTGTGTATGTAGGCCTACTTGATGGTGTCACAAGCCCCTTAGGACCTTCACATTTCTTTAGTCTTTTTCTTTTCCTAAGACTCAATAATTTCAATTGTTCTCTCTTCAAGTTCACTGATTCTTTTTTTCTTCCTGTCCAGATCTGCCTTTCAGTCTCTCTAGTGGATTTTTAATTTCATTTATTGTACTTTTCAGCTTCAGAATTTTTTGTGTGTATCCTTTTAGGTTTTCATTCTCTGTGTTTCTCTTACTCTGTTGCTTTTATTTATTTATTTATTTATTTATTTATTTATTTATTTGTTTGTTTGTTTGAGGTCTCAATCTGTTGCCCAGGCTAGACTCAAACTCCTGGGCTCAAGCAATCCTCCCATCTCAGCTTCCTGAGTAGCTGGGACTATAGTTGTGCACACTGTGCCTGGCTCAGATTTTCCATGTCTTTATTCATATTTCCATTTTGTTCATACATCATTTTCTTAACTTGGTCCACATTTTCTTTTAGTTCTTTGAGCATTTTTCAGAAAGTTGTTTTATAGTGTTTGTTTAACAGATCTACCATCAGGTCTTTCTCAGGGACAATTTGTTAGTTTATTTTCTTTCTTTTAGTGGGCCATATTTTTCTGTTTCTTTGTATACCTTGTGACTTTTTAATTGAAAACTGGATGCTTAAATTTAATTTAATGTGGTAATTCTGGAAATCAGGTAGTATCCCTTCCCCAGGGTTTGCTTTTTTTTCTTAATTGTTGCAGTCTCTTTGCCAAAGATCAGTCTGAGATTTTGTAAAATTAAGGTATTTTCAGGTCTTTTCTGTGCCTTTGCCTTAAGCTGGATATGTAATACAATAGACCCTCTTTATCCCTGGTTCTACTTTCTGAAGTTTCAGTTATGGTCAACAGTGGTCCAAAAATATTAAATGGAAAACTTCAGAAATAAACAGTTCATAAGTTTTAAATTACGTGCTGTTCTGAGTAGCATGATGAAATCTTGTTCCAACCTGCTTGGGACATGAATTAATCCCTTTGTCCATCATATGCACATTGTATATGTTACTCACCCAATAATCACTTAGCAGCTGTCTTGATTATTAGGTTGACGCTCGTGGTATTGCAGTGCTTGTGTTCAGTTCAATAAAGTTAAGGTTCAATAAAGTTAAAATAAAGGTTCAATAAAGTTAACCTTTACTTTACGTAATGACCCCAGGGCACAAGAATAGTGATGCTGGCATATTGTCATAATTTTTTTTATTATTTGTTAATACCTTATTGTGCCTAATTTACAAATTGGACTTTCTCATAGGTGTGCGTATTTAGGAAAAAACATAGTACGTGTAAGGTTCAGTACTATCTGCGGTTTCAGGCATCCACTGGGAACATATTCCCTGTGGATAAAGGGGGACTACTATGGTGAATTTCTATTTTCCCTTATATATGCAGTTTCTTTTGAATGCCTCAGTCCTTAATGTCTGGCTCCTAAAAAAAGGAAAAGGACGAAAATGAAGAGGGTTGGGGAAAGCACCAGTCTTTAAGTGCCCTGGAAGTTACCTCAGCTAGAGGGGGAGGGGCTTGCATCAGTGGATGGAGGTACAACCACAATGGCTGCCACCCCCTGCACCTATATCTTCCTGATCAGAAGTAGCAGTCAACAGTCAGAACACCCATTCCTGATATTTGGAGGATGGGGTCCTTATTGCCCACCCTAACTCCCACAGCTCCATATAAGCTGCTCCACAAACACGTGCACAGTTGCCTGCCTGTGGGAGTAGGGTGGGGTGGGGTGGGTAGCTCCTGCTGAGCAAGTAACTGAATTGACTGAAATCAGCCACAATTTACCTTACTGTCCAGGACTTTTTCTTGAAGTTTGAAGTTTTCAATATACTTTGAGAGCTTCAGACTAGTTGTATGAGATAGATTCTACGAGTGTAAGTGTTCACTGGGTATGCAGACTCATTCTTGGTGCTTTCTACTAGACGGTCTTTCAGGAATCCTCTAACTTAATCATGGATTCTTCATATCTCACAACATATCTTGTCTTTCCATTTACTCAAGTTTTATTTTAGATCCTTTGTGGAATTATAGTCCTCTTTATGTAGAGCCTATACATTTATAGTTTTGTTATTCTTTGTTACTTACAGCTTTTTTGTTTGCTATTGAAACGTGACCTTCCATTATAAGTTGCATATTATCTGTATATATAAAAAGTGATTGACTTCACGTACTTTGTAAATGGCAGCCTTAAGTGAATTTACTGGTTTTTTTGGACAGCATTTTAGTATTTTTTCCGAAGATGGCCACAGTATCTGCAGTTAATGATGATTTTCCCACCTCTTCTGAAATATTTGTACCTTTATCTTCTTGTGCAGTTGGATTGGCTAGTGCTTCCAGTATTAAATAGTGTTGATAACCTGCACCCTTGTCTTAAATGGATACTTTGTGCATATAAGTATAGAAATAGGAGCATGATGCAGAAAGAACAAGCTCTTCGAGAATAATCTGCTTCCAGGTATCTCTTACAGCCTTCTCTGAACCTTGTAATGGATAAGGATCAGCCTACTCCTGGGACAGGCAGATAGGACATTCGTGGAGAAAGAATATTAGATGTTCCTAGAAAGTTTTCAGTGTGATAAAGCAGTATAATTTTCTCCCAACCTTGGATATTGTAGAACCTTTCACTCATGTCCGTGTGAAGAGACCACCAAACAGGCTTTGTGTGAGCAGTAAAGCTTTTTTTTTTTTGAGACGGAGTCTCGCTCTGTCACCCAGGCTGGAGTGCAGTGGCGCGATCTCCGCTCACTGCAAGCTCTGCCTCCCGGGTTCACGCTATTCTCCTGCCTCAGCCTCTCCGAGTAGCTGGGACTACAGGCGCCCGCCACCACGCCCGGCTAAATTTTTTTTTTGTATTTTTAGTAGAGACGAGGTTTCACCATGGTCTCGATCTCCTGACCTCATGATCCGCCCGCCTCGGCCTCCCAAAGTGCTGGGATTACAAGCGTGAGCCACCGCGCCCGGCCAGCAGTAAAGCTTTTTATTTCACCTGGGTGCAGGCGGGCTGAGTGCTAAAAGAGAGTCAGCGAAGGGAGATAGGGGTGGGGCCGTTTTATAGTATTTGGGTAGGTAGTGGGAAATTACAGTCAAAGGGAGTTGTTCTCTGGCCAGCAGGGGCGGGGGACACAAGGTGCGCAGTGGGGCAGCTTTTGAGCCAGGATGAGCCGGGGGAAGGAATTTCACAAGGTAATGTCATCAGTTAAGGCAGAAACAGGCCATTTTCACTTCTTTTGTGATTCTTCAGTTACTTCAGGCCATCTGGATATATACGTGCAGGTCACAGGGGATATGATGACTTAGCTTGGGCTCAGAGGCCTGACGGAACCTATCGAGGTTGCAAAAAATATTTGTGACTCTTGGAACAGTAACAAAAAGTTGTTCTGACTTTTTATTTTCTGAACCTGGAATTGTGGGACTATTTTAAAGAATATAATTTCAACTGGAGACTTGTCCAACTTGATTTTAACTTGATTGCGAAGCATCTGTATAGCTCATGTTGTATGTCCAGTTTATGGCTTTGTATTGTAGAAATGTATTTAAAGCTTCAAATGATGAGACCATACATAATTTCATGGTGGGCAAATTCTTTTTTTTGTTTGTTTTGTTTTTAAGGATTGGAGAGTTTAATAGGCCAGAAAGAAGGGAGAAGGCAGAAGGAAGAAGGTCCCCCGTACAGAGACAGAGGGAGGGAGGCTCCAAAGCCAAGAGAAGGGAACCCCAAGTGCGGTGGACACCAGCCAGGTATATATGCAGAGGCTGGAGAAGGCGGTGTTCGATTTGCATAGGGCTCAGGGGATTGGTTTGACTAGGCACGTCATTCACGTAGCTCATGAAACAGCTGGCCCTCCCACTGTAGCTTTTAATATGCAAATACATGGCGCCATGATGTTCTATGCTTGTGGGGATTCCAGGAACATGTAGGGCAAGGGCAAGAAGGCTGTGGGAATCACCATGTTTGGGTGGGCCCAGTTTTTAATGGCCTGCATTTGCATATGAAAGGTTGCTGGCCTGGCCTTAAGAGCCAGGGCTTTGCAAGAAACTTTTCCGGAGATGCTTTAAAAAATGAAAACGTTCCAAGGATCCCTTTTCCTTCTCTGCCTAAAATAATTTCTTAGTAACTCCTACAGCATTCCCCCCTGTGGAGATGCCACACTAACTGCTGTTAGAGGGTTTTGGGCAACAACTCCTTCTGGCTACTTCCTGCTGAAAAGGGGCATCAAATGGGGAACAGCAACTAGGGCTCCTCCTGGGAAGAATGGGGGATCCTCAGAAGAATGGCATGTCCATGTGTGGTTCAGTTTGCAGCACCATTTGGAGTTTGATTGTTTCTAGGTGAGAAGAAACAATTTGAGATACAGTATTGAGTATAAAGGGCCCAAATATCAATACAAGACATATAAACAAGAGAGGGCTTAATAAAGGAGTTAACCAATTCCATAAGGAAGACTGGTATTTATTAAAGAAGGATTGTAGCCACCCAGGGCTGAAGCTGGCGTTTTCCCTGAGCCTGTCAATAATTTTGATTTGATCTTTAAGTACCTGTAGATTTTTTCTCTACTTTACTAGAGGTGTTAATCACTACTAAACCCAAAAACAGTCCTAGCAGACTCAGTGATAGTAAAACTTTCATGCTTCCTTGTCAGTAACTATTATTCCTGTTCTAAGGATAATAATTAAGCAAAATACAACAGCAATGGAAACTCTGTCCAATATTTCAGTTAGAAGGTGCTACCGTGTGTATCCCTATTGCAAACAGTAGAGTGAATATAGCAATTCCCACAAGTGTGGTGTAGTAGATAATTTCCATCTAAAATTTTACTTGCCAAGATAATTTCCCTTTGGCGGTCTATGAAGCTTTGGTTTTATTTTCCTAAACAAAGAAACCTTTGGGTTATGGGTACCCTACTTAGTTTCATTACCTGGCAGAATTTGCAGGATAATTGCCCAGAACTAGTATACTGATTCAGATTTTTACATTACCCATCCCTTTGTCTTTCTTCCAAGCTGCAGAAGATTACCACTTGAGTCACAGGAATAAGCAGCGTTAGTTTAAAATGTAGGCAAAAAGCTTAAAAACAATTAATGAGACTAGGATTTAATGACAAATGTATGATAAGCTTTGGAGCAAAATTTTTCTCTCCAGTTCTCATTTTTGGTAAAACTAATTGTGAATGAACTTTAGTCTTATACTTGGCCTGATTATTTGCATGAAGTGTTAGCAAGAATGGTTATTTCTACATAGGTCTTTTGGATTGGCTTTGATAAAACTCTGTTCCACAAGGAATCTTCGGTAAGACCTTTAAAGCCTAGTCCAGCCATGGGTTTGTATCCTCAAATACCTGTCAGTTGGGTGATCCTCTATTGTTGATGTCCCAAGAAACTTGGAGCTTCCAGACCTGTTAGAAAGTGACGTTCTTTACTGACTACAGGTTAGGAGCTCTGTGCCGGGACTGTGTAGACAAGGTATGATGCCAGTTCCCCCAGGGGCTTTTATTGGCTCTGTGTGTCAAGCTTGATTTCTTAAAGGGAAACACACCCTTTCACTCAAAGCCTTGGTATAATAACCAGTTTTTCCAATTGTGTCCTGTTGACAAAGAAAAATGGATTCTTATTGCATTAATGCAAACAACTATATTGCCATAAGTTAAGAGTACTTACAGGTAGTCTCCAAATTATAGAGGAACCAGGTGGGGAAAAATGAACATTGTTACTTACGTCCCTATAAGAGACCACCTGAGCAGGCTTAGTGTGATCAACAAGGCTATTTATTCACTTGGGTGCAAGTGGGCTGAGTCCGAGAAAGGAGTCAGTGAAGGATGGTAGGATTAGCATTGGTTTTTAAAGGTTTGGGATAGGTGGTGGAGTCAGGAGCAATTTTTTGCGGGCAAGGGATGGATGTTACAAAGTACATTCACGAGGGCAGGGAGGAATGTTTCAGAGTACATTCACAAGGGAGGGGAGGGTGTATTGTCACAAGGGCTGGGAGGAATGTTACAAAGTACGTTCACAAGGACAGGGAATATCACAAAGTACATTATCACAAAGGCTGGGGAATGGTCACGATGGCTTGACCATGGTGCAGCCAGCTCAGAGGACCTTACAAAACATGCTCCAAATTTTGTTTACAGTAGTATACCTTACTCAATTATTAAAGGTCATAAATAGTTTAAAATAAGTTTCCTTGACTCTGAAAAACAAAACAAGGATCAACAATATTCCAAGCAAAAGTTAAAAAGTTGCTTAAACTTTTTGAGTGCAGTCCACTTAGTTAACTCTTGTTTTGCTTGATATTTGTGAGCATGTCAGTTCTTTAGGAGTCCCATACCTTCTTTCTCAATTTCAGTGTTAAAATATTCAAAGCTATTAAAAACCTGCAGTTAAAGTCCTTAATATAGCTTGATTATAAACCATCTTTTGAGAAGGAACAAAGCAAGACAACAATTGTCTGCAAATGACAAAATTTTCAGGATAGCTACAGTTAAAAACATGACTGATAAATAATTTATTTCAGTGGCTTACAGTAACTTTACCCTTAATTGTGATTGATAGCATATACTTGGGCATTAGAATTTTGGAAATCCCGTGCAATTTTTGGAACGTATATTAGTATTATTTACCGAAATATAATTTAAAGAAGATTGGACATCATTATGGCAATCTTATGTGACTAAACATGTCAAATGATTCTGTCTACCTTTTCTCTGAATGTTTCAGGGGCCCTCTGAACCATCCAGAAAGCCAGGCATCAGGAAGGACAATTTCCAGATTGGCATAAATATTTTGCCAAAATGACTTAAAAGGCAAAAACTTTTCATTAGCCTTTACTACGACATGAAAATTTTGTTTAAGGCCAAATTTTACCCTTGCACTAGTTTATTAATGTTAAACCCAATTAGTTTAAATGAAACCTTATAGATTATTTCATCTAATTTTAGCCACTTTCACCACGAGGTAAAAATCTTTACAAACCTTTTATAACCTTTTTACTAAAGGGCAGATTAGTGCCTTAAGACCTTCTTGCTATGCGTTTATTTCAGTGCTTAATTTATGAAAAGAACATATAAATATTATGGGAGAAGACACTAGTTCTTCTACCATGCGTTTCATTGGAAGGCAACCCAAAGCCAATTGGCTTATTTTGTAATCAGTCCATCCCTGATGGGAGGCTCATGTCCCATTGGAGGGTGAGGATGTTTCCTTATCTTTCAGGTGGCCAAGAGCATGCTTTCCTAATTTATAACTACTGTTAGCCATCCCTTACAGTGTATTTTCTACCTAGTTATTACACACCAAAGCTTTTCATAATGTGAAGTAATTTGATACCCCCAAACTTAAAACACAGTAGATAACACAATGCAAAACAGAATAGAGCCTTTGATTTTGAGAGGGATCCATGTCCTTTTAATTCCTGGGATTTCATGAGGGAAAAAAAGGTTTTTTTCCCAAAATGGGGTCTGTGGCATCTCCCGTTTTTCCCAAGGAGTTCCATCCTACCAGAAGTTATCTTAGGACCTCTCATGCATGCATTAAGAGTGGTAAGACAAAAAATGGAGAAAAATAATTCAGTCGACTGAGAAGAGAAGAGCCTTTTTCCAGAAAAACAAGATCCAAGAAGAGAAAAACATAAAAGCCTTTTAAATATACCTATAACTTGAACATCCACTTTTAATTAAGCTGAGCACTCTTTAAGGAAGTCCTTTTAAATCCCCTGTTACTTTAGCCATGCCAAGCAGTTAAGATTTTTGGCTTTCGAACTTTCCAAAGTAACCTCACAGGTGAAACCAACAAGCCTTAATCAGATTATGACTCAACTGAGGGTGTACAAAGTATTTTCAAAATTGTGACTGAGACAGTGAAAGAGATCCAACCCAAACAACTCCATCTGGTTTCCAGCCCCCAAGCTGTCCTTGCCCTTCCTGGGGGTAGGTGGAACAAACTTTGGGAGGAGCCGGGTTTACATTCTACAGTCAAAAACAAAGATGATAATAGCCACTTGCCATGATATACTTCCCTCTTGCCTGGGGACCAGACCAGGAAACTAGCTACAAGATTAGAAACCTTGGCCCAGGAGCCATGCAGCTGGAGGCTACAAGATTTTGACCCTCCCTAAACAGCTCTCAAGATCAGGCTTAAGATATTTTGTAAACCCTGCCCTTGATAGATCAGCTAGTACCATCCAGATTGACTAACTGGATTATCTGATTTTGTGGTCCTCACCCAGGAACTGACTTAGCACAAGAAGACAGCCACCATTGTAAAATGGTGGAGACTGAAACAAAGTATTGCCACGTGGTTACAGATCGTGAAACACATGAAACAAGATGGAGGCTGTAGCCAAGTTTGCCACTGACCGCTTTGCTGGGCTGGCTTGAACAGCAGGCTTACGGAGTCCTGGGCCTGCATCCTAACCTAAGGTACCTTTTCTTTGACAGAACCATACAGAAAGACATGCAAAGCACACCAGATTGTTTATAACTTAAGACCAACCTCACAAATTCTTCTTCATTAATTATAAATTTACAGAGAATATAAACAATGATCCTTATTATCCCTTTTGCCGGTTTGTGCAGGGAGAGAAAAGCCAAAAGCCCGATTGGTAAGAAATTTTTATGCTTTTGCCAGCATATCAGGCTTCTGGGTTCCCTTCCCCCTAGCTTAACTTTAAGCCAAGCATTTTAAGGTTTGGAAAATTAACCTTTTTCAGGTTGGAAGAACATTATAAAAGAGACAGACGCCATTTTAAACCGCGAAAGAAGGAAAAACACCATAGGAATTCCAATTAGGGTTTTCAAGAAGTATTGCCTCTCTTCCTATTGGGAATGGTGTTTCCCCTATTTCTTTGGCTTCCCTATTTTTTCTTTTCCCTTTTGGCGTACTATAGGAGACATATTGCTTATCTCCAAAATTCTCTTCTGCTTGCAGAGCTGCCTGTTTTAGCTGCAGTGAGGGCTTGACTTAGCAGCAACATAACATCCTACCGTGTGAGGTTAAATACCTGAGTTAAATTTTGGAAAGTTTATACCTATTAGGGTCATTAGAAAATCAGTCTAAGTCTCCTTTTACTTGCCTAAGGTCCTGCAATGAGCAGGGAACTTGAAGGTGCCCCAAATAAGGGGGACCCTCAGATGATTTCCCTGAAAGTTACTTTTTTTTAATTTGGGGGAACTATTTTCCCTGGGCCTGCCCAATATGGTTGCTAAAAGATCTGAGTTGATCTTACAACGCTTGCAGAGGTTTAGTAGAAATGCCATGCTCTTGTGCAAAAGAAAATGAGTTGCTTTCTTTAAAGTTCTGAGGTTAAGGAAGTTCCATTGTTTCAGAGTGCACTCCAGAGGGGTGCAAGCTGAAGATAATTTATTACCCATTTAGAAAAAGAAGCGAGAATAAAAGCATTTTCTTAGTCTCCTTCCTTTCTGTATGACCCAGAGTGGAGGAGAAGACAGGGAGTATTCTCTGAATGTCTTACCTCCCCAGTATCTGGATTCTGGCACTTTCTTAAATGTGCTCCCCCATGGTTGTAGGCGTGGTCCTCCAAGCTGTGGATGCGGATGAGCTAAGTGGTGGGGCTAACCACATCTACCCAAGCAGCCTTAGCTTATCCGCCTTGTGTGATTTCTCTTTGACTTACTAGAACCAGTGTGATTTGCCTGGATCGCCGCCCCCCCCCCCCCCCCCCCCCCCCCCAAAAAAAAAAAACCGTCTGGAGAGACTGTGTCACCTTTGGGCAAGGCTCCTTTAACGGAGGCAATGTGCTATAGATTGCCTGCTATTACGGGCCATGCTAAAGCACTTACCCTTAAAAGAAAACAGTTCTGGTTAACTTCCGAACTTAAACTTCCCTTACTAATTAAGTACTATCTTAATCGGAGACAGAATAGATGCCTTAAAAGAACATAGGAATAGAATGGCCGTTTTCCCACTGATGGGACAATATCGGGACTAAAATCTGGCTGTCGAAGACATTTTACCCCTAACTTAAAAGCAGAAACTTTCGTTCTCAGAAGAGTCCTAGAGCCTGATTTCTACTAAGTGGCTTAGAAATAGCCATGTGCTTCCCAGAGAAGCCGTAAAGAGAGAGAGTTATTGAGTTACTGCCTGCTGTGATTCTCTATCTTTTCTAACAGATCTTTTTTTCCTAAACTGTAAGGATTCCTGCACATTAGACACACACACAGAGGGTAAGAGACTGCCGATAAAAAGAGAAAATTTGGCGACAGGGTAGATGGAAGAGAGCATTGAGATTTCCGCCTGGCCCGGAAATGTTATTTTTCATAAAATACATTATTTGTGTTAACAGGTAGAGGGTTTAACGTTACTATTTTGAATAGTTTACACACAGGCTTTTAGGGGAATGAAAATATTCTATGATACTGTAATGACAGGTATGTATCATTGTACATTTGTCCAAACCCATAGAATGTACAACACCAAAAGTGAACCATAATGTAAACTGTAGACTTTGAGTGATAATGATGTGTCAGTGTAGGTTTATCAGTTATAACAAATGTACCCTCTGGTGAGGAATGTTGATAAAGGAAGCTAGGCATGTTTTGGGGCAGAGAGTATTGGGAAATCTCTGTTCTCCTCCTTCCCGTCAGTTTTGTTGTGAATCTAAAACTACTCTGAAAAAAATAAAGCCTTAAAAATTTTTCAGTTTTGGCCAGGCGCGGTGGCTCACGCCTGTAATCCCAGCACTTTGGGAGGCCGAGATGGGTGGATCACGAGGTCAGGAGATCGAGACCATCCTGGCTAACACGGTGAAACCCCGTCTCTACTAAAAATACAAAAAAATTAGCCGGGCGTGCTAATAAAAATCTAATCAATAGATAAGACCTACATAAATAAAAACTATTTGGAGATCCTCACTAGGAGTTTAAAGGGATCCTAAGATTAATTTTTGAGAGCTGCCCAAGAAATATATATTCATTAAACTCAATTTAGAAAAATAATCTTAGTTGGCCCTTATACAATTGAAATTTTAGAAGCATTTTAAATATTTTGGTTTATTCTAGTCTCTTTTTAGTATCACTTTTTTTAAGCACATAATTGGAATAACATTGTCTATAAAATTTTGTATGGAATTGTATATGAAATTGTTGTATATAAAATATTTGTGTTCACTTGTGTTCTAATACATTTTCATAATAAAATGTAATCTTCAACAATTTAGCACTTGTATAATCTACTTAGTGGGTATATCTTAATTTACATAATTTTACCTTGTATTGATTCTGATTTGGGATATTAAATCTTTTTCATTTAGCACATACTTGGAAGCTTTACAGGCACTGCTCATGAATGCTTTTTATTTTTTATTAAGATTTTCTTAGATTAAGAGTTGAGTGGCTGAGTAAAAAGAGGAGAGTGTGCTAAAGAGAATCTTGTCTTTTGAGTTTTTTATAGTAGCAGGCCATATAGCAAGCAATTAAAATTAATAGGAATTTACACAACTCTGTTAGCCAGCATAGGGTTGTGGAAAGTTATGGTAAATTAATATAAAGCACTTAGAAGAATATCCTTTTCAATGAATAATTACTCAGTGTTAGCTATTTTTATTTGCTATATTATGTTTTAGATTTGACTGTTCTTTTTAATTTGTAATTCAAATATACAGTTGACCAATTCTGAAACTTCTCCCAGTCCCCAGACCTGTATCTCCAACAGCTTGCTCAACATTTCTACATCAGTGTCCTACTGGTGCTTTAAAATATGGTATATGCTGAGCATTGATCTAAACAAAATCTGTCATGTCTTTAAAGTATCTTTCTTCTTTTTTTTTTTTTTTTTTTTTTTTGAGATGGAGTCTCGCTCTGTCACCAGGCTGGAGTGCAGTGGTGCGATCTCGGCTCACTGCAACCAACCTCCGCCTCCTGGGTTCAAGCGATTCTTCTGCCTCAGCCTCCCAAGTAGCTGGGACTACAGGCATGCCCCACCACGCCCAGCTAATTTTTGTATTTTTAGTAGAGATGGGGTTTCACCATGTTGGCCAGGATGGTCTTAATCTCTTGACCTTGTGATCCGCCAGCCTTGGCCTCCCAAAGTACTGGGATTACAAATGCGCCCAGCCCAAAAGTATCTTTATTCTTCCCTCACACTTGTTGCATAGTTTGGGTATAAAATTCTAAGTTGAAAATTATTTTTCCTCAGAATTTCAAAGGATTTTCTCCACTGCTTTTTAGCTTTCAGTGTTGTACAAAAGTCCAGAACCATGTATTTTCTGGTCTCTTGTATGTGACCTTTTGTTCCTGTCTCTGAAAGCTTGCAGGATGGCTTCTTTGACCCACATGTTCTGCGATTTCATGATATGTCTTTATGGGTCTGTTTTTATTTACTGTGCTGGGTATCATTGAATCCTTTCAGCGTGAAAATGAAAATGTCTTTGAAATACTGAGTTCATGATTTCCTCTTCTGTTTTATCTGGACCTCAAAAGTGATCTTTAGTTTTCACATTTTTTTTTCTTATTTTCCATCACCTCGTCTTTCTTGTCTTTTAACTTTGCTTACTTTCAGGGAGATTTCTTTGTCTGATTTACAGCTGTTCTATTTGAGGTTTTCAATTTTCTTATATTTTAATTTTTAGGAGTCTTTTGTCTTCTGATTTTTAAAAACTGATATCTTGTTCTTCATGAATGCAATGGCATGGCATCTTTTCCCTCTCAAGATATTAATGGTGGTATTTTGTTTTTAAGTTTTCATCTCATTGCATAATCTCTACCAAGTTCATTTAAATGTGACTATGTTTGTCTTTTTCTTATCAGAACCATTCCTTAAAATGTCTGGTGATTCATAACTGGTGTTGGTAATTTAGACTAGCTAATAAAAAGCTAATTGAAATATCTGTACAAGTTGTTGGGACTAATCACCAGTGGTTTTTAACTGTAGGATGATCCCACTGGTGTGATATATTGCTCAACCTCTTCGGAATTCCATAATGCAAATCCAAACAAAGTGGTTTTTAACTTTCCATATCCTAAAATTACTGTAGCAGATGATGCCAGTGCTCTCTCCATAGGCCTGTGTTTCCTTCCTGCTCTCAGACTCCTAGTGTGTGTTGATTCTCAACATCTAGCTCCTAAGGCTTGTTGCAAGGCCACCCTCACCATGCCAGAGCCTGTTTTGCCAATGTACATGCCGTGGAAGTGTCTGGAAAATTTACTTCCTGAGGACAGCCCTTAACCAATGATTAATGATATGAGTAAACTCTGAGGTGTGACCTACATTAACACCAGAGCTACCCTGAGGGACTGAGCTAAAATTACCCTCTATGGGACCTTCCTTGGTGTCTTACCCTTGCTTAGTTTCCTTCCCTTTCCTGTCCTGTTTCCCTACAAGTTTTTCCATAGAATACTTTCTAATAAATCACTTTGACACAAGCGCCTCATCTTAGAGCTTACTGCCAAAAGACCCAACTTACGATAACTACTACTAATTGCGCAGCATTCTCTTTAATTGGAGTGAAATCAGACTGAAGTTTTCTATGCTGTTCTTTGGGTTCTGTTTGTCAGATAATGTCATCAAACTTTTATATTAAAGAAGAATTGGTTAATTTCTGCTCCTTAATTTTCTGGAATGATTTATGTAGTCCAAAAATCGTTTTTTGAAAGATTGAGAGACTTCATCCAGGAAAGTCTGGACCTTTTTGAAGTCTGGCTCTTTGACAACATTTTATTTTTTCTATGGTTGTCTGGTTGTCTGTTAGGTTGTGTATCTTGAGTCAGGTTTGATAATTAGCTTTCTTTTAAATAGAAATCTGTGTTTCATTGAGGTTTTTATGTTTAATAGCTGTTATACAAAGTGTTATTTTTTCATTTTATCTGTGAACATGAATACTACTTGAATTCTGATTTGAACAAACCAACTGCGAAAAGACATTTTTGTGCTAATTGAGACAGTTTGATTACAGAAGACAGTTGTGGAAATTTGATTACAGACTGTGGGTTAGATGATTCCAAATTATTACTAATTTGTTAGGCATTTAGTAATGGCATTGTAGCTTTTAAGAAAATGTTGATATTTTCAGAGAGGTATACAGAAGTATGTAGAAATGAGATGATTTTATGTCTAAGATTTGCATTAAAATACTATAATCATTTGAAGAAAGAATAAAGTAAATATGCCAAATTTCTTATTATAATTCAATCTGTATGACAGGTATGTGAGTTTTTTTTTGTTTTATGCATGTGTGAAGGAAGATTTTTGTAGTTAAGCTGTTTTTTAAAAAATGACAATTGAGTTACTTACGGGATGAAATTAGAACACATACTTCTTATAAGCGCATTCTCTCCTATCCCCCACTTCATTTCAATTGGCAACATAATGCCATTTTTGCCTAACTATAACATAAATTAATGTCATTTTATTTTATGGAGTTTTTCTTTCTGGGATAATAACATTTCTGCTTTGTTGCATAATTATCACACACAGGTTTTTCTTTTTTTTTTTTGGAGATGGAGTCTTGCTCTGTCAACCAGGCTGGAGTGCAGTGGCATGATCTTGGCTCACTGCAACCTCTCCCTTCCAGGTTCAAGCAGTTCTCCTCCCTCACCCTCCCCAGTAGCTGGGATCACAGGCACCTGCCATCATGCCCAGCTCATTTTTAAAAATATTTTTAGTAGAGACGGGGTTTCTCCATGTTGGCCAGTCTGGTTTGGAACTCCTGACCTCAAGAGATTCCCCCACCTCAGCCTCCCAAAGTGCTAGGATTACAGGTATGGACCACTGTGCCTGGCCACACACAGATTCTTTAGTTTTATATGGGAAGAGATTGCGTGTCTTTTGCCAAGCCTTTCATTGTATGATTTCTCCATTTGTGAGTTTTATGGGTTTTGTTTTTGTTTTTGTTTGTTTTTTAAGACCAGGTGTCACTGTCACCCAGGTTGGAGTGCAGTGGCTTGATCTCACAGCAACCTCCACCTCCCAGTCTCCAGCAATCCTCCCACCTTAGCCTCGCGAGTAGCTGGGACCAAAGGTGGGCACCGCCACACCTGGCTAATTTTTTGTATTTTTGGTAGAAACGGGGTTTCACCATGTTGCCCGGGCTGGTGTTTCGTTTCGTTTCTTCAATTTAGATTCCTTGCTGAGTTACATCTTTAGGTAGTATATCAAGGATATATGGGTACTGAAT
Organism: Hylobates moloch; assembly: GCF_009828535.3. Classification (NCBI taxonomy): domain Eukaryota; kingdom Metazoa; phylum Chordata; class Mammalia; order Primates; family Hylobatidae; genus Hylobates; species Hylobates moloch. The sequence continues at coordinate 162,241,733 of NW_026652276.1, read as the reverse complement.
CTGTAGGTATTTGAAAATGTCTTCCTATTATTTTGATTCTTGAATGGCATTTTGCTAATTATCTGAGACTGAGCATATGTCTTTCCATTCAAAAACTTCAGTTTTTACAGCATTTCTTTTGCCATATAATGATACAGAGGAGAAAGCTGCCTGTTTTTCCTTTGTAGTTCTGCGTGATGCTTTTCCTTTGCCTTGCTTGCTTTTTTTCCTGGATACTTAAAGAGTTTAAGAATAAAGGTCAGGATGTTTTTAAATACTGATCTGTGTATATATTGCATTTTTCTGGTTCATATATGAGGCCTTTAAATATTCAGATATATGGCCTTCATTTCAGTGCATTTTCTTTTATTATATCTTAGACTTTTTTCCTATTCTATTCTTTTTTGGAATATAAGTTATCTCTGTTGGCTCTCCATTGCCTGTCTTTCATATCCGTCAACTTCTCTATAATTTCTTTAATCTCTTCAATTCCTAAATGTGTACAAAACAATTCTGTATAGTTTATGACTTCCTTATTTTACATGGAATAAGTATTCAGAACTGTGTCTTCCACCTCTATTTTGTATCCTGTGTTTCATTTTTTTTCCACTGCAAGATTTTTATGTAGAGTCATTACATTTCTGTTTATTTTTTAAATAGAATCAGTTCTAGCTAATCTTAAGAAATGTGTGGATGGGGAAACCTCTTTTACTTCTTTCCACATAGAGACAATTGTTTTGGATCATTCCCTTTAAATTTTAGCTGAAGTTTTATGCTGCTGCTGGTTGATAGTCTCTTTGTAGACGTTTAGCTGCCTGAGACAGGTAAATAGGAGATCTGGGACCTGGGGCAAGTGCAAGTAGAGATTTATCTTGATCTTTTCTGTGATTTTTTAAAAAGACTCCAGGAGATTGGGTGTGTGTGTGGGTGGGAAGCTTTACCAGACGGGGGGCATATCATTCAGATTTGTTTGGTATATTCCCCATTTTGTCAAGATGAATAGTGTCTCAGTTAAAATTCGGTTTAATGGTTTAGAACATATTTTTCTCTGCATAGTTACCTTTGATCCATAGTAGCTTGACACTGTTTTATGGTCCAACCAGTAATGTATAGTAATTCAGTTTCTCTACATCCCCACCAACATTTGGTGGTATCACTATTTTCTAAATTTTAGCCATCTTTGTAGGTGTGTAGAAGAATATTGTAGTTTTAGTTTGCATTTTCCTAATAATGAATGATGTTGAATATGTTTTCATGCTCTTGTCATCTATAGATCTTTGGTGAAATGTCTTTTGCCCATTTTTTATTGCATTTTTATTCTTGTTTGTTCTTGGTTTTTTGGTTTTGAGAGTTCTTTTTTTTTTTTTTTTGAGACGGAGTCTCACTCTGTCGCCCAGGCTGGAGCGCAGTGGCACCATCTCTGCTCACTGCAACCTCTGCCTCCCAGGTTGGAGCGATTCTCCTGCTTTAGCCTCCGGAGTAGCTGGGATTACAGGCACACGCCACCATGCCTGGCTGTTTTTTTTTTTTTTTGTATTTTTAAGTAGAGATGGGTTTTCACCATGTTGGTCAGGCTGGTCTTGAACTCCTGACCTCGTGATCCACCCTCCTTAGCCTCCCAAAGTGCTGGGATTACAGGCGTGAGCCACCGTGCCTGGGCAAGAGTTCTTTGTATACTTCAAAAGTGAATTCTTTTTCAGATATGTGTTGCTATGGTTTGAATATTCCCTCCAAAACTCATGTTGAAATTTAATTGTCTTTGTAACAGCATTAAGAGGTAGGACCTTTAATAGGTGATTAGGTCATTAAGGCTCTGCCGTCATGAATGGATTAATGCCATTATCACAGGAATAGGCTCTTGATAGGAAGGATGTTTGGCCCCGTTTTTCTCTCTGTCTTGTGCACACTTCCTTGCCATGTGATGCCTTCCACCATGGGATGACCCTCACCAGGTGCCAGTGCCATGCTCTTGGACTTCCCAGCCTCCAAAACTGTGAGCCAAATAAATTTCTGTTCTCCATAAATTACCATGTTTGTGGTATTCTGTTATGGCAGCTGAAAATGATCTAAGACATGTACTTTGCAAATATTTTCTTCCAGTCTGTAGTTTGTCCATTCTGTTAATAGGGTCTTTCACAGAGCAAGAGATTTAATTTTGATAAAGTTTAATATCAATTTTTCCCATTTATAAATTGTGCTTTTGGTTCCAAGTCTAAGAGCTCTTTTCCTAGCTCTAAATACCACAGGTTTTGTTTTTCTTAAAAGTTTAATACTTGCATGTTTTAACATTTAAGTTTATGATCATTTTGAGTTAATTTTGTCTCAGGTGTGAGACTTTGGTCTAGGTTTATTTATTTTTTTGCCTAGGAATGTCCACCACCATTTGTTGAAAAGGCTGTCTTTGCGCCATCACTTGCGTTTGTACCTATGTCAAAAATCAGTTGAGCATATGTATGTGGGTCTGTTTCTGGGTTTTCTATTCTGCTCCATTGATCCATGTGTCCATTCACCAGAACTATAAGGTCTTGATTTCTATAGCCATATGATGTCTTGAACTCAGGTGACTTATCCCTCCCCTTTTTCTCATTTTTCAAAACTACAGCTATTCTAGTTCTTTTGCCCTTGCCTACAAATTTTAGAATAATCTTGTCCGTCTCTACAAAAAAATCTTGCTAGAACTTCAGTAGAAATTGCATTAAGCACGCATGTCAATTTGGGGAGAATTGACCTCCTTACTAAGTTGAATTTTTAATTCCATGAACGCAGTATGAATCCTTATTTATTCAGATCTTATTTGATTTTCTTCATCAGCATTATTTAGCTTTTATCATACAAGTTGTATACATGTTTTTTTAGCTTTACACATAATTCATGTTTTTTTGAGCAATTGTAAATGGCATTGTATTACTTTAGTGTCCTTGTGTTCATTATTAGTATATAGAAATACAATTTATTTTGGCATGTGTATCTTTTATCCTGTGACCTTGCTGAATTTACTCTTTCTAGCATTTTTCTTTTCACAAAATCCTTGAGATTTCCTTCACAGTCACATTATCTACAAATCTGCAGATAGGGATGGTTTCATTTTTTCCATTACAATCTATATTCCTCTTCATTCTCTTTTTTATTTTTTTCCTTTATTATACTGGCTAGAATTTCCAGTACTATATTGAGTAAGAGTGATGAGAGTGGACATCCTTTCCTTGTTCATGATCTTGATGTGAAAACATTCAGTCTTTTACCATTAAGTGTAGCATTAGCTGTTAGTTTTTGATACATGTTCTTTATCAAGTTAAGGAAATTCCTCCTGTTTTTGTTTTTCTGAGAGTTATTTGTCATGAGTATTGGATTTTGTCAAGTATTTTTTCTGCATCTTTTCATTTGTGTGAATTTTCCTTTTTAGTTGGTTAATAGGATGAATCGTGTTGATTTTTAAATATTGAACCATCCTTACATACTCAGAATAAACTCTACTTGGTCATAATTCTTTTTACATAATGCTGAATTCTATTTACTAATACTTTGTTAAATACTAATACTTCATTAAGTATTAGTACTTAACATGCTAATTCATACTTTTAAGTATTTTTGTTTCTGTATTCCTGAGAAGGGTAGTCTGTAGTTTTTTGTTTGTTTTTTTTTTTTGTACTGTCTTGGTTGGATTTTGGTATCAGGGTAATGTGAACTTGATAAAATGAATTGGGAAGTGTTCTCTCCTCTTCTACTTTTTGGGGGATATTGTACAAAATTGATGTTAAAACATTAAAAAATAATTTTTAGAACATCTGTTAGAATTCTCCAGTAAAACCATCTGGACCTGGAGATTTTTGTGGGGGTCGGGTGGGGGTGGGGGAGTTTTAAAATTGTGAGTTCAGTTTCTGTAAATAATTATATGGCTGTTCAAATAATCTGTTTCATATTGAGTGAATTGTGATGGTTTATGCTTTTCAGGGAATTGGTCCATTTCATCTAAGTTGTCAAATTTATACGTGTAGAGTTGTTTGTAGTATTCCCTTATTATCCTTTGATATCTGCAGGGTCAGTAGAAATATCCCCTGTATTATTCCTGCTATTGGTAGTTTGTGTCTCAATCTTTAGAGGCTATCCATTTTATTAATCTTATCAAAGAACCAGTTCTTTTTTTTTTTTTACATTTTAGGTTCAGGGGTACATATACACATTTGTTACAGAGGTAAATTGTGTGTCATGGGGGTTTGGTGTATTTAAACATAGTCCCCAATAGATAGTTTTTCAGTCCTCACCCTCTTCCCTCTGTCCAGTCTTAGGTAGTTTCTGGTGTCATTCCCTTCTTTGTGTCCATATGTCCTCTGTGTTTAGTTACCACTTATAAGTGAGAACGAATAAGGTTTTCTGTTCCTGTGTTAATTCACTTAAAATAATGCCTATTTTAAATTTTATTAATTTCTGCTCTTATTTTATTCCTTCTTTCTTTGGGTTTATTTTGCTCTTTATGTTGAGTCTTGAGGTGGAAGCTTAAATAATCAATTTATTTCTCCTTTTTAAATGTAAACAGTTAGTGCTATAAGTTTTCCTCTTAGCACTGCTTTTGCTGTGCCGCTGTATTGTTTCCGAACTGTTTCTTTGCTATTTTTACTTTCCTGAATCATTAGCAAAACTAAACTCCAGGAAAGCAGGGAAAGATACTTGCTTTTTGCTTTTCCCAGTATATAGCATAGTGCTATATATTTGAAAATAATTTTTGAGCTTTAAAACATAGATCTCAGCTTGGCAGCTTATGTCTGCTTATAACTAGGAACTGGAAGAAACACAATACAAATATTCCCTAAAATTAGAAGAAAACTATAGAGGGTTTATTGCAAGTGAAATTCTACTTAATAAATTTATTTTTGTTTATTGAAAAGTATATTGAAAACACTGTATGGGTTAAGTCTTTAGCAGTGTGTTTGCCTTTTGTGTTTAAGAATTTATATAGAGAAACATTTGAATTTTTTAATGGCAAGATTAAAGAGCAGAGGCATGAACATTTAGTCTGAAACCAGTTCCAATCTCTCAGCAAACATTAACATCCACCCAGTCCATTCTTAGAGCCCGTGGACTTTTCAATATCTTATTTTCACCTCAAGATTTATACACAGAGCAAAAGCGGTTTCTTGTTGGACCTACTGATGACATAACCTTTTAAGTATTCCATTTAAAGATAATTTTAGAGAGAAAGGGAAAGGATATGGAAAGTTAATAGACAACTATAGGTGAGAGAGTGGCGTGTGGAAAAACTAGTGAACTTTAAATGAAATGGGGGTGAAAATTCCAATTTACTGTGTTGGCTGGCTGGTTTGGGTCAATTTAATTAACCTTTCTCATACTCAGTTTCTTCATCTGCAATATGAAGGGGATACTGCTATCGAGTTTTCAGGTTGCTGTGAGGATCAGAAAAAAACAAAAATTTCTAACATGGTACCTCACATGTACTATAATTGTAAATGTAAGGTGTGTGACTATAAGATTTATATCACTTTCATAAGGAAAATCTTTTGGGAAAATATAAAGATGTATCAAAAATTATTGTAATATCGTTAGAAAAGGGAATATATTTTGAATATGTAAATGCAGCAAATGCATATCATAATTCAGAGCAAAATTAGAAGTACCTAATTGTCACCTTGGCAAAATGTGGTATAAAATGTTAAAATTAAAAAAAAAATACTAGAAATTTCAGGGACTTTATTGTGAATTACACTGACTTTCTGAAAGCCTGAAAGGAGGAAGACATGCGCTCATGGTAAAGGGCATTAAAATCTTGGTGAAAGAATATTCTTGAACTAGTGGAGTGGCTGAAAACCAAGCAAAAGAGAAGAGGATAAAGGCTCTATCCTCAGAATTCTCTGGCACCCATGTAAGAAGACCATGGAGTAATATTTACAAAGTTCTTAGGGAGAAGAAAGTTTGTGCAATAGCAGACATTCTGAAGCCTGCAAGAATTTCAGATATGGCACCGATTAGCACCATTAAAAAAACTACTTGCTGAAACCCAGCTAACAAAAACATGATATTAATGAAAAACTCAAATTTAGAGGAGTTGTGATTAAAAAGGACTCTTGCTGAGCATGGAATCTAGTTTAATGTAGATGCAGGATTAAGCAGTCATGGAATTACAGTTCATAGTTCATATAATGTAAACTATGTACATTTTTACCAAATAAAAGCAGTTAACAAAAATTGGTTGTGGCAGAGGGAGTGTGTGTGTATGTATATGTATATATATATTTGTACATGTGTGTATCCATGCTGATTTCCACATTTCACAGCAAGAAATCAATAGATACTGCCTAAAATTGAGCTTATTTAATAAGAGCCCTCCAACTCCTTTCTGTTTCTTTGTAAACTCATCTTAATTTTTAGAGGGATCCTTTAGAGGATGGGGGTCATATTACAAATGTCTAGGTGACATTCAGATTTTTTAGATTCATTTTCTTTCCTTTATTTCCTATAAATTCAAATAAATCTAATATGTTAAATCTTTAAAAATGAGATGACTAATACAGTTCCCATTCTGTAAAACTGTAGTGTTATGGTTTGAATATTTGTCCTCTCTAAAACGCATGTTGAAATTTAATTCCAAGTTTGGCAATATTAATAGGGCCTTTAAGGAAGTGATTGGTTTATGAGACAGACCTCTGCCCTCATGAATGGTTTGATCCATTAATGGGTTAATAACTTAATGGGTTATCATGGGAAGGGAACTGTTGGCTTTATAAAGAAAGGGAAGAGAAACAAACCTAAGCTAACACGTTAGCATGCGTATCCCTCATGCCATGTGATGCTCTGTGCCACCTCCAGACTCTTAGAGAAGAGTCCTCAACAGCAAGAAGGCTCTTACCAGATGTGCCCCCTTTGGCCTTGGACTTCCTAGCCTCCGTAACTGTAAGAAATAAATTCTTTCTCTTTATAAATTACCCAGTTTCAGTCGTTCTGTTATAAATACCAGAAAATGGACTAAGACATAATAGCAAAGTGGTTAAGAGTCTGAATTCTGATTCAGATTGTTAGTGTGACTCTCTGTGTCTGAATTCATCTGTAAATTGGAATATTAGTCCGTACTTTATAGTTTGCAGATGCTGTCAGTACAGGGCTCAAATGTTAACTGTAATTACCTCTCCTATTGTTATTGCTGGAGATAAACCTGTAATGATAATCACAAAATATTAATGATTATTGTTTCTGGGTAGTAGGACTTGTGATGATTTCTTCATTCTAAATGCTTTTTTAACAATGAATAACATAAAGCTGTCCCTTTAAAAATAAAATTAAAATATAAATTTTAGTTGTCCTGGGAGTTCTTTTGTATCTGAAACCTCAGTTGTCAAGCCTGGAAATCTGTACTTTTAAAATATCCTCAAGCGATTCTGATTACACATCAGGTTTGGAAGCACTTGGCATTAAGAACTTCCCCCACCCAATTCAAAGAAATATGTATTTAAGGCCTCATAATGTGCAGTGTGGTTAAGCTGTGTCTTTTTCCGGTCTAGTCTACCTCAACACTCTTGTGGACATGATTTTTGCCAAAAATCTGAGTGAGCTTTGGGGTGCATTCTACCCCCATGAGATGGCTATTTTATTCCAGGAGCAGGAAAAAAAAATGGGAGTTGACAGTTATTTAGTCATAAGGCAGGAGTCCTTTAAATTGGAAGGAATGTGGTAAACACAATACAAGAGGAACCAACACATTCTGAGTGTGCTGATACTCTGGAGAAGAGTAAGAGAGTATGACAGGCATCAGACAGCATCACAAAACATTTTAAAGTTAAAAACAATTATATAACACCAATAAGTCAATTTTCCCTACACTCACTCCAGGAAAGATGCCTTGCTTAAAAAGTGCCTCTTCAGCTAAGAAAAACTGTGTCCATAAGTACTTCACTAGCTTTCCACAAACAGTAACTTTTTTTGTGCTATAGAAGTAGGCTTGTTGTGAAGCTCAACATGTCCTTGGAAATGATTGAGTAGCATGTTAGTATTCGTAGTTGATGGAGCTGGGTTAAGCACTTCTTTAACTTCGGATATCCACTGTGATGTTAGGAATAGGGATTTTCTCTGGTCCTGCAGTCCTTCCTCTTCTCAGTCACAGTGCTTTCTGCCTAAGTGGTACTGAATGGCATTGTGACTACTGCTTTCTTCTCCAGTGCCAGGAGCGGTAGACTGCAGCAGTAAAATACTGTCTTTGTTCCTTTCTGAGATGGTGAAGTGGTTATATATGGTATTAAGGCAAAATCATAGCTAGGACAAAAAGCAATGGAAAATCAAGATCAGTGTGCTGTAAGGCAAAGTGTTAGTGAGAGAATCAGAGGATGTAGAGAGTGACACCTCAGTATCTGCTAATGTTACCTTAAAAGTCTTCCTCCAGGTTCACTGCTTCTATCGTATTCTGCTTGTCTTTCTCCATAAGAAATTAAGAGTTAAAACACCTTTCATTTACTTCTCTTAGCTTCATGTTTTCAATTCATGGTACTTTCACATCACATACCTCTATTGTAGATTGTCTTGATCATGTATACTGCTAAAGGAAGGACTTGTATAATATCAAACAGATATTTGAATAATCAGTTCTCTGGCTGTTTGAATGAAATTTCAAACCAAGATTTCTGGTTAGAGCAAGGTCTAATGAACTGGGCCTCAGACAATCAAGATATTTAGAATTTGAAAACAATCACTTAAGACAGGAGGTATATGTTTTATTGTATCTTTTGGATATAAAGATTTCACTAACGGCCAATCTGAATGAGGGAAAGAGGGCAGTAGGGAGGGAGAATTTGAGACCCCCTCATCAGAGAAAACAGCAGAAAGACATGGTAAACTTGTTTCTGCTTTTCCTGTGGGAAATTTGATTGGGGGTGGAGAGAGGGATTGTTGAGTGGGGCTATGTACTCATCATCTATGAAGGCCTACCTTTCTGAACTTGAAGGTACAGTTAAGATAGAGGAAAAGGTGTAAACAAGTATCTGATAGTTTCCGATGGTTAATTTACATCTCAAGATACTGGGCAACTTTGCTTATACTGTGCTGTTCCGTCACCTCTCCTCTTCTTCTTAGGGTTGTTCTTTCCAAACTGGAATTACAGTTCAGGAGAGAGCCTGAAATATAAGATACATAATGCAGCATAAGCATGGTGTGTTGTCATGGCATGTCAATTTTACTTGTAGATTTTGGGATAAATATTTTTATATCAAATATGAATATATTAAGTATGTACTTAATGGGATAAAGAAGACACATGAAGGGGTTTTTGTATACACTTTTTACTGAAATAAATGTTAATACAGAAAAGTATATAAAATCATAAATGTAGAGCTTAATGAATGTCACAGAGAACAAGCCATGTAACTATTAGTGTTTTTTGTGGTGTCAGTAAGCTTTCCTTTTATTACTGTTTGTATGGTAAATCTTTCTATTATTTTGCTTTCAACTTTATAAATATATTTAATATGTGTCTCTTATATTTAATATGTAAGCTGCATGTAGATGGGTTTATTTTTCTCAAGTCTGGCTGGCAATCTTTATCTTTTAATTGTAGTTTTTAGTCTATTTGCTTTTAATATAATCATTGCTATGTTTGGTTTTAAATCAACCACCTTAGTATTTATTGTCTATTTGTCTCATCTATTCTATATTCCCTTTTTTTTTTTTTTAACATTGCCTTGATTTGGGGTATTTTCCCATGTCTTTTTTTGTATTTGAATTTAATTATATTGTTTTACTGTTTGTTTGTTTAGAGATTATATTATACATCCTTGGTCTTTTAAAGGCTATTATTAATTATTATTATTATTTTTTTAACAACTCCTGGACAGTGAAATGACTTTAGAGCTCTTAAACTCTATGGATCCTCCTTACACTTTTTGATGTCACTTTTGTAATTTGTTTTAATGGTAATAATACTAATATCTTGTGAGACTTTCAAAAAATGTTTTATAGCCAATATTTATTTGGATTTACTTACATACATACCCTTTTTATGACTCTCTCTTCCTTCCTACATCTCTGAATTTTTATCTGAAATTCTTTTCCTTCTGCCTAAAGAATTAGAATAGACCTGTTAGTGATAAATTCACTTAGGTTTTGTTTTTCTGAACATGTTTTTAAGGCTCATTCTTGAAGGACATTTTTGCTGGATACAGAATGCTAGGTTGGTAGTTCTGTTCTTTTAGCACTTTAAAAATAGTTCACTACAGTCTTGATTCTGTTGTTTCTGCTAAAAAGTCAGCTATCAATCTTATTACACCTTTTAAGTTTTTTTCTCTGTCCTTGGTTTTCAGTAGTTTGACTGATGTACTTAGATAATATTTTCTTTTTCTTTGTAATCTTCACTGGGTTTTATAGATTTTTTTTTTTAATGTGAGGGTTGGTACTCTGTCAGTTTTGGAAAATATTCAGTCATTATTTCTTTAAATATCACTTCTCCTAAGTTATACGTCTCTTCCCTCAAAGGTTCCAGTTAACACTTAAATTAGACCCTTTCACTTTATTCTGTTTTTTTGCTCAATTCTTTTTCAATCCATTTGTTTTTCCATACTTCATTCTGCATACTTTCTTCTGACCTAGCTCTTTAGGTTATTAATTTTTTTCTTCAGCTGTGACTATTCTATGCCTAATTTCTTAATCTTGCCATTTAATTTCTTGACTTTATTAAGAATAGTTATTTCTGAGCTAAAGATATGAAAATCTTATTTGAGTCTTTTGGCTCTGTTTCTATTGTCTACTTTTTTGTGTTTAGCTGTAATTTTCATCTTGATGCCTGGCTGTTTTGAACATTGTGTATCAAAATTTTGTCCATGTTGTATACCAAAAAAAAAAAAAAAAGTAGTGATAATTCGAGGTTCTTCATGATTTTATATTTCTCCAGGAGAATATTTTTGCAGTTAGGCTAGGGCAGATCATCCAGTCAGTGGCTGAGATGACTCCAACGTAGACTTCAGCCCTTGTAAAGATTGGTCTGTTTTTGTTTTGTTCTTATTCTCAGATTGTAGCCTTTCAGAGTCCTTGATAAGAGCATAGGTGTTTTTCAGGACCTCTTCTCTAAGCAGACTTTGGATATTAATTTTTGCTTAGCTTTATTGCCCTTACTGTTTTCTCTTTCAGATCAGTCATTGTCTTGAGGATAGAGCTGCGCCATATGTCTGGTCTGCCTCTTTCCTTCCTTCTTCCAGATTTTGGCCCTACTAATTCTCACTGCCTTATATCTTACCAATGTCTTCAAATGTATATTTATATTTTTTTACATTTTGTTCAGTTTTTCTGATTGTACTTGGTTGTTCTAAAAGAACCTAGTCAGCCATTCCAGAAATACATGAAGTTGTTTTTATTGTTGTAGTGGTGATTGTTGGTTTGTACCTTTGGCTTTCACAAAATATTTCAAAGCAATTTTGATTTTTAGGGTTATATTTCCTAGACCTCTACTTTCACTGCCCATTGCCCTCTGCTGTTAGTGGTGATTAGGTGAAGAGTTTGTCCCAAAAAAAAAAAAAAAAAAAAAAAAAAAAAAGCCCATGCCCTTTCCATTACATTTCTCAGAGTCTCGCTCTGTCACCCAGGCTATAATACAGTGGCATGATCTCGGTCCTGCAGTCCTGCCTCCCAGGTTCCAGTGATTCTCCTGCCTCAGTCTCCCAGGTAGCTGGGATTATAGGCATGCATCACTACACCCGGCTAATTTTTGTATTTTTAGTAGAGATGGGGTTTCACCATGTTGGCCAGGCTGGTTTTGAACTCCTGACCTCAGGTGATCCGCCTGCCTTGGCCTCCCAAAGTGCTAGGATTACAGGCGTGAGCCACCACGCCCAGCCGGGCATGGGCTTTTTAAGCCCACAGACCTATATTCAAACTGTGGCTCCTTCTGATTGTATCAACCTATATGAATTACCTGTTTAAAATTACCTTTTTAAAGTTTCTCTTTCCTAATCTGCAGTATGGGCTTAGTGAGAATGAAAAAAGGACATTGAAATTAAATTTTATTTAAAATGAAATAATGTATGGACACTTCTGGTATATAATAAATGCTTAGTAAACTTACTTTTTTTAATTATCTTGAGGAATAGGAAACTAGAGTCAAGACCAATCTTAAAAGGAATTTAATAGAAATTTATAACTTTACCATGTAGTAATTGTTAACAAAAGCTTAAAAAGGGCCTTTATGTTTGGTTGTGGGGCAGTTCAGCAGGCATCTGTGTCCCAGGTACCCTACTTAATCTCGTTAATATTATAGATTCCATCCAAGATCTAGATCTTGCAGTATAGAGCAGAGGTCAGCAAACTTTTTCTTTTTTTTTTTTCTGAGACAGAGTTTCACTCTTTAGCCCAGGCTGGAGTGCAGTGGTGCAGTCTTGGCACACTACGACCTCCGCCTTCTGAGTTCAAGTGATTCTCCCACCTCAGCTTCCCAAGTAGCTGGGTCTACAGGCACATGCCACCATGCCCAGCTAATTTTTTACCATGTTGTCCAGGCTGGTCTCAAACTCCTGACTTCAAGTGATCCACCCGCCTCAGCCTCCCAGAGTGCTGGGATTACAGGCATGAGCCACTGTGCCTAGCCAGCAAACTTTTTCTATAAAGGGCTAGGTAAGGTTTTGTGAGACATATTGCCTCTATTGTAGCTATTCACCCTGCTGTTTTAGGGCAAAAGTAGCCATAGTCAATATATAAATGAATGGGCATGGGTGTGTTCAAATAAAACTCTATTTACAAAAACAGGTGGCAGGCCAGCTTTGGTCCATGGGTCCCCAAACTGTGCTGACCCTAGTCCTCCACAAGCTACAAATGTTTTTTACATTTGTAAAAGATTATTTAAGAAGAAGATGCAACAGAGACCACATGAGACCCAAAAAGCCCAAAATATTTTATTTCTAATTCTTTACAGAAAGGGTTTGCTAACTTTTGGGTTGGAGAATGGGTGGTGGTTGCTACCAAAGAAAAAGAAGTAGACTTCAGTACTCAGAGTTAACAGCAAAGAAAAACAACATGACAGGTAGTGCTGGATCCACAAAGGATCCTGGTGGGAAGAATAGGAAATTCTGTGTGCAATACTGACGTACTTATCCATACCCCACCCCAACTATGACTGTCCTACTAATTAATCTTTTTATGGATTTTCCATAGTGTGCTGTTTTAGCAGCAAATAGAGGGGTAAACTCATAGATAATAAATAGCTAAATACTGTTAGAAATTAACTTTCCATTATAGCTAAATGTTACCAAAATTTTTACTCCAGTTATGTATCTAGCTTTGATTTTATAACATCCTCCTAATTTTTGTTCTTACAGAAATACACTTTCGGGAAATGGCCTCTAAATCCTGGCTGAATTTTTTAACCTTCCTCTGTGGATCAGCAATAGGATTTCTTTTATGTTCTCAGCTATTTAGTATTTTGTTGGGAGAACAGGGTGACACCCAGCCTAATGTTCTTCATAATGATCCTCATGCGAGGCATTCAGATGATAATGGACAGAATCATCTAGAAGGACAAATGAACTTCAATGCAGATTCTAGCCAACATAAAGGTATGGTTTACTTTATTAAGGAGTAAACATAAGCAGTATTTTAGTCTAAATTTTGTCATATCCCTGTCTATATCTGTTAATTAAAATGGGCTATATATTCCAGATATTAAAAATAATTCTTGGTTTGCCTCAAGAGAAGGGAATTGCTAAAACTCAGATTTATTTAGGGAATAAGATATTAATTTTGAATTAGTTTTTAAGTAGAAATAGTTCAGAACCCATGATTTGGGGAAGGGCATAACTATTCAGATTTGATTTGTTTCTGAAAATGTTTTTCTAGGTCCAGTTTTGTTATATGTGTGTCTTTGGTTTTTGTTGTTTGTTTTGGTCATAGCTTTTGCTTAAGTCTTCTTTTCCTAGAGAAACTTGAGGTATACATAAGTTTCAATTTTTATTTTTATAATTAGTTAATATAACTAATCTTTTTTTTCCTCAAGAGGCACAAAGAACAAGGAAGTTAAAAACCAAGGATGCGTTCTAAAGACTTCATTTTCTCCTAGCCTCCTACCTCTAACCAGATTTTCTCAGTTGAGTTATTTATGTGTCCCTTAAGTGTTGGTTATCTCCAAGTTTCTCTCCTTTAGCTGTTTGTCTGTGTGATGTCATCAACCCTCATAATTTTAATTTCCATCTATTTCTTACTGTCTTTAGCCCAGTTCCAGACATTGTGAGAAGACATTAACACAATACAAAGATCTCTGCAAAATACGGTTTGACAGGAAATAATATAAGTAGCTTGAAAACATTTGGAATTCTGGGATGCAGAGGGTCCACTATTCAGAGTTGTTTCTCTTCTCTTCTCAGTAGTAAATTACTTCTTCACCACCTCTCAAGCAGAGGTTGAAGGGTGAGATTTCAAAGCCTGGTTCCATTTTATCAACTAGCAAACATATACATACTATTACAAAGTATGTCATGTTTTGTGATTGTTTATGTAACAGTAATTCAGCTCTGAGAAAGTGCTCTGTGTTCTTACAGAACACTTTGGTCACTGTGTGTTTGCTCTGTAGCATAGCTACATGTCTTTAGATGATCGACTGGAGCCAGAGTTCCCTACTAATAGTAGGCCGTACTAGGCCTCACTACAGGCACGTGTATTAGATACATACTTGTCCAGCTCAGTGGCCTAAAAATGTGGGGTATGCTAAAAGTTTGTCTATTCCCTTCAGACTCAGCATGTGTAAATTGAGTCTCCTTTTCCTTCCTACTCCTAGAAGTTGCTCTTCCTCCTCTATTCTGTCTTTTATATAGCTCATTACCATCTGTCTGTGCCAGAAATTAAGAAATCATGGTAGGTGCTTACCTTTACATGCTAGCCAATTTGATTTGTCAGTACATTCTAACAATGTTACTTCTTTACCATTTTTCATCTCTTTTCCTCTCAGTCCACAGTGCATTTCTGATTCAGGCCTTCAGCTATACCCATGTACCTGCACTCAACCAAACTTCACCATTCCTTTTGGTGAACGTATAACTATTTTCTGTATTATCTCTTTATTTTTTAATCTTTTCTCTTTGTTCTACCCAGGTCCCTATATACTACTCTGTAGGATTTATTAGCCACTACTTTCTTTTCCTTCAGCACATTGAATTCTTTGTTCATACCTCGATAATAACATCTCTTAGTATTTAGCAATTATTGGTTTGTATGTCAGGCTCAGGCTCCCTGAATGGACTGAATTCCTCTGCAGCAGGAAATGTGTCTTACTCATTTTTTTCATCTCCTATGCCAGCCCATGCCCAGTACAAAGTAATTAGTGAATGAAAAATTATTTATCAAGTTCAGCAGTGGACAAACCTGTCTTGCCTGAATGAAACAGATTGGGAATTCCTGCATTCACTGTTTCTATCCATTCAAGGTTTGGTATATTTGTATAGCCAAGAGATTGGGCCCCTCAAGGATATGAGATGTCTATGCTTTCTGACTGAAAGTAGGGTGATTTTGTCTGCTATTGTCCTTTTGGATTGTGAATTGATAATCAGAGGGACATGATAATTTTTTTTCTTTTTTTTTTTTTTTTTTTTTTTGAGATGTCTTGCTCTGTCGCCCTGGCTGGAGTGCAGTGGTGGGATCTCGGCTCACTGCAATCTCCGCCTCCCAGGTTCAAGCGATTCTTCTGCCTCAGCCTCCCAAGTAGCTGGTATTACAGGCGCCCACCACTATGCTTGGCTATTTTTTTGTATTTTTTTTTTTTTAGTAGAGACAGGGTTTCACCATGTTGGCCAGGCTGGTCTCAAACTCCTGATCTCGTGATCTACCTGCCTCAACCTCCCAAAGTGCTGGGATTACAGGCATGAGCCACTGTGCCCAGCTGGGACATGAGAATATTTTTATGTTCTACCCAGCTTTTCCCATTATTCCCTCTCAGTTGCTTAACTAGTATATTATGCCTCCATTGTTAATTTCTCATAGGACTAAGCTTCTGTAACTTACTGTTTGACCTTAATTTTAAGCACATGCTTCGTCAGGATACTGCCCAGAACATTGCTACTGAAAGTCAGTTCATAGACTCATTCTGGTCCTATAACTAAAGAATGTCTGCTTATTTGGGAGTAAGCAGAAACTTTTATTGTAATTGGAGTAATTTTGTCTGAAGCTAAAAATAAAAATTTAGGGCTTGTTTTATATTTTAGTTTTATTTTTCTTATAATTCATTTTTATTCCTATTTACACAGTGTAGACCTCTATTAGAAATAAAAATTGGCCTTTCACCATAGATAGCTTGAGAAGTACTCATTTAGAATCTCATCATTGAGCTCTTCCTCTATACCAGTGCTACTCAAAATGCGGTCCTGGCCTGACAGTTCGTAAACTGTTTGTCTGCACAAGATAATGAGGTTATACTAGGATGTAAATCAGTTTTAAGCTCACTGCTTAGTTAAGTGGACATTTTGATTGGTTGGTTATGATAGTAGGCCTTTTTCAAAGTAATGTGTTGCTTTCTATTCTGGTATAAGCTCCTTATTTCTTTGCAAACCAGTAGTTTAAAGAGCACTGCTCTAGACAATCTTGGAATTCCCATGTCTACCATTGTTCTCTTCTATTTTTGATTGGTGGATTTACATTTTGGAATGAGGTATGTTACTATCAGAAAGTAATCTCAACTCCTGTGCTTTGAACTTTTACCACCTCAGGGTACTTGTAGAAATTCTTAATAGTGGATTCTTGCGAACTTCAAAAATGAACTGCCACTTCAGCAACATGTCTTTCCTGCTCTTCAGAAACTCATTCACAGCAGTGAGAAATTTCTGTCAATAATCTATTAAAAACTGGCTGCTTTCTTTTATGAAGCGCCAAGCGGAGACTATTTAAGGCAGCATTTAGCATGCCTATGAAGCACCAGGAGAACTTATTAAAATGCTGATTCCGATTCAGTAGGTCTGGGTTGGGGCCTAAGATTATGCATTTCTAACAAGCTCCCAGGTGATGCTGCTGCTTTTAATCAATAAACTACAGTTTGAGAAAAATTTAGATTATAATGTCAACTCTTATTAGCTCCAGTGATGTCCTGGATAACACTGACATGAAACCAATAAATCAGAGTGTCAGTTCACATTAGGATGAGTTTTGCTTTCCTTTGGCTAAATCACTAATAGAGGGATAAATAGGAGGGCCTTTGAGATTAGGAAAATGCTTTCTTCAGTATAATTTATTAATATTTGGATTTTACATCTATGTAAATAACTTTTAAAAATGTTTTGTTTAATAGATGAGAACACAGACATTGCTGAAAACCTCTATCAGAAAGTTAAAATTCTTTGTTGGGTTATGACTGGCCCTCAAAACCTAGAGAAAAAGGCCAAACACGTCAAAGCTACATGGGCCCAGCGTTGTAACAAAGTGTTGTTTATGAGTTCAGAAGAAAATAAAGACTTCCCTGCTGTGGGATTGAAAACCAAAGAAGGCAGAGATCAACTATACTGGAAAACAATTAAAGCTTTTCAGTATGTTCATGAACATTATTTAGAAGATGCTGATTGGTTTTTGAAAGCAGATGATGACACATATGTCATACTAGACAATTTGAGGTGGCTTCTTTCAAAATACGACCCTGAAGAACCCATTTACTTTGGGAGAAGATTTAAGCCTTATGTAAAGCAGGGCTACATGAGTGGAGGAGCAGGATATGTACTAAGCAAAGAAGCCTTGAAAAGATTTGTTGAAGCATTTAAAACAGACAAGTGTACACATAGTTCCTCCATTGAAGACTTAGCACTGGGGAGATGCATGGAAATTATGAATGTAGAAGCAGGAGATTCCAGAGATACCATTGGAAAAGAAACTTTTCATCCCTTTGTGCCAGAACACCATTTAATTAAAGGTTATCTACCTAGAACATTTTGGTACTGGAATTACAACTATTATCCTCCTGTAGAGGTAAGTTTAGAAATTTTATTACTATGTTAATACTTGGACTGACTGAATTTTGTTGATGTTAATATGTATGTTTCTTTAGTACCAATAACGAGGACTCTTTCTTAGTCTTTTTAAATAGAGTGGCAGTATAACAATATAGATGAGAACAGGGACATCAGCAGTAGTCACTTAGCAAATATCTATTGGTGCTGTTATATGCCAGGCACTGCGAATGTAGAAGTAAATCACAGCCAAGTTCCAGTTCTCGTGAACCTTACATTCTGGATGAGGAGATATACAGTAAACAGGCAGACTTATAAAGATAAAATAGGATTTTAGTAAGTGCCCTGAAGAAAAATAAGCCAGGTAAGGGGATGGAGAGTGACCCAGAGTGGGATGGAGTCCTCTGGTTTGGGTGATTAAGAAGGCCTCTCAAAGAGGTGACTTTTGAGCAGAAACCTGAGTGCTATTAGAGAGCAAGCTGTGTGAAGATCTGGGTAAAGAGCCTTCTAGTTATCAGGAGGACTTAATGCAGGTTCAGAAAGACCTAGAGTCAAACCCTGCTCTCTCACTTAATAGCCGAACGACCTTGGATGGACAGGAGCCTTGGATGACATCTGAGCTTCAGTTTCCTCATTTGTAAGATGGACATAATGTACCTGTCTTATTTAGTTGTTGTCATTACAACACAGTATAGCCCTTCACACAGTAAGCATTTAATAAGCCTTGGCTCACATTCCTGAGAATTTTATCTAAAGTGCATTATTTTATGAAGTATTCCAGTTGTACAAATATTTCAGAATATAAATTGTACTTATCCCCCATCTTTACCAAATCTTAATCTTTTGCCACATTTGTTTCAGAGTTTTTTAAAGAAAAAAATGCTATAGTTGAGGTGTGTGTACCCTCTCCAATCTCCTTCCCTGGAGTTAACCACTGTCATAACCACCGAATGTAATATTACTCATTACCATGAATTTTTATATTTTTCCTACATGTTTATGTATCCATTAATAATATATAGTATTGTTTTTCAGATTTTTAAATAAGTATCTTTCTACAACTTGCCCTTTTCCAACAACATTGAGATTTATCAGTGTTAATTATATATCTGCTGTGTTCACTATTATAAGCATTGCTTCAGTGAATAACTGAATGAGACCAAGAATCATGAAACCTAGCTTTTAGACTCAATTCTGTTACTAATAATGCCTTTAGGCAAGTCATTAGTTGTTCTCTATGCCTTCTTTTCTCTGGACCTAACATATAAATAATACAGTTCATGCTACTACTGTCATCTTCATAAGGCAATGCTTTCAAATCATCATCTGGAACAGTGATTCTCAACCCAGGGCAATTTTGCCCCCAGAGGACATTTGGCAAGGTCTGGAGACATTTTTGGTTGTTACAGCTAAGAGGCTGCTACTGGCATCTGATGGGTAGAAACCCACTACATTATAAACCTACTAAATGCTAAACATCCTAAAATGCACAGGACAGCCTCCTACAACAAAGAATTACTCTAGCCCAAAATGTCAGTAGTACCATGGTTCAGAGACCCTGGCCTAGAACATCTGACCCAAGCTTTAGGTAATCAGCTTTAAAAGGAAACTTTTGATAGAAAAACAGACTATTTTAGTGAGAGTACTACTTTGGATGCTTTTTTGATGTAAACTTTTCTTAATATATTCTGACCATTCCAAGATGACTTGATCTTTTCCTTTCATAATTCTGTATCTTTTTCCCATATAAAAAATTTACCCAAATTCAAGAATATAAACATGTAGCAAATACATCCAAATGCATATAAGATCTTACTAAGAGTATCTGATGTTGGATACACATGCAATAGTAGCAAAGGGACATCATAATTGTCATTATTTTGTAAACAGTAAAATAGCCTTCCTTCCAAACAGTAAAATAGCCTTACTATTTTGTAAACAGTAAAATAGCCTACAATTCCTATTTACAAATAAAGTACACCTCACAATATGCTTTATATGAACAAAATAAATATAGTGCATCCTTTATTTACACTGTAGTGGTTTATTAAATGGATGGCAAATTTGTTATTTCTATAAAAATTTATCAAATTATGTTGAAGACCATAAAACAGAATTAGAATTCAGAGTACCAAAATTGACCCATCAATCTGACATTGTTCTCCATCAGGAGATTCTTACATAAACCCAACACGAAACTAAAATTCTATTATTATCCATCCATCATTTAATAAGTTTTCTTCCCCCTAAATGAGTTTAAATCTTATACATACTTTTTTTTCTATATACTAATTACTGAAAATACAGAAAATTTTTATCTAGCAAGTCAGGGTAAAAGATATTCTAATTCATGAAAGAGTTAACATTCCTAAATTTCTTGTTCAGCACTGACTCTTAAGCAGTTTTCCCTACCCACTCCACCTTCTCAGTAATGACTTTTCACCAGAGAAGTTGCAGTGAGTCTTAATATGGTAGATTGAAAATATATGTGTAATTGTTTACATATGTATATATATATATCTATATCTCTCTACATGAAAAATTGACTTCTGTAGGTCAGAAATGGTCAAATATGATTTATTTTATTCTTCAGTCTTATTTACATTATTCTATCTGAAACATATTAGTACATAATTGAGGTAGAGAGCTCCTGATTTTTTTAAATTGTTAACTAATTATTCTACTACCATTTTTTAACTCATTACTGATTTAAAATATCCCCTTTATCATACACTATAACCTTACTTATAGTAGGATCTAAATGTGGGATTTCAGTTCTATGCCATTGTTCTAATTTGATTTTGGCCCAGCACCGTATTGTTTTGAACCTTGTAGCTTTACAGTAGTTTTAAGTTATTATTCTAAGGGCAAATTAACTCTTCTTTTTTTCTAAGTGTTTTGGCAACTCATTTCTTTATCTTTGCATACAAACTCATTAATTTAGGGACAATAACATCTTTGCCCAGGATTTGTTTTAAGTTGCCTTTTAGGTCCTTTGGTCAAGTTTTATAAACTATTTCCATAGGTATGCAATATTTTTGTTACTGTTCTACTTGGGCTTTTAAAGACTTACCTTTTTACTGATATATATATGTGAAAACTTATTTGTTTGGTTTTATTTTTAAGCATCTTTAAAATCTGGCTTTGTAACCGAATTCTCTATTTCTGATGATTCTTCACTTGAGATTCTTGAGTTTTTTGAGTAACTGTAATTGTCTGCTAGCTCTTGTTTTCTAATAATTATGGCTTTTTTCTTTTATTGTCTTTTATTGCATAAATGCTTAACAGAATCCTGGCCATCCAGTAAAATATAAATAAATAAGAGTAACATAATTAATGCAGTAAATCTTATCAAAAATATTAATTATTTTAGAGAATATAAAAATTGCTTCCAGAGGTCAGCAGTTTAAAACTATTACTGGTCTAGTCCTTAAGTTTAATATGCACTGGACAGTATAGTAGCCACTAAGTACATGTGGTTATTGAGCACTTGAAATGTGGCTAGTCCAAATTGAGATATGCTGTCAATAAAATACACACCTGATTTCAAGAATGGCTTCATTAATCATTGTAAAACTATTGCATGTTAAAACAATATGATGAAATTTTTCAGTTAAATAAAATGAAATTAATTTCACTTTTTTTTTTTTTTTTTTTACATTTTTAATGTGGCTAGTATATGGCTCACATATCTGTTGGACAGAGCTAGTTTAGATAATCACAAGTTGACTTATCTGGTTATTTTTCCCTATTTGCTTTTATTCTGATATTTCCTAAAGGTGCAAGAGTAGGTTGTCTAAGAATCCACATATCCGGTGTGTGTTTCAAAGGAAAGTTTAGAGATAACAGCAGATAAAATGCAGTGGACAGTTTGATAATTTTTACTACACTGTAAGCTACATACTTCCAAACATAAATTATTAGATTTATTATTCAATCAATATGAATCTTCTCTTGGAACTTGCCAGACTATCTCCCTCATTCTTTACAAAGATGTCAGATGGAGCCTGAAGTTTTGTTGGAGTCACCTGGATGACACCAACATTCTCCAGATACCAATTCTGACTCTAGGTTGACGCTTAATTCATGTTTTTCTGTGTTCCTAATTTTGTTGCTTTCTTATTCATTGTATTGTTGTTGTTTTATTTTAAACTTTGTTCTCATGCCAACCCTATTAGGAATTTATGAATTACATAACTGGACCAAGGTTTAAATCTGACCTACCTGAGGGCCACCTGATGAGATTTTTCGGTCAATAATAGCTAACATTTATTGAGCATTTATTTTAAGCAAAGGGTATTGTCAAGCATTTTATACACATTGTCTCCTTTAAACAACCACCTTTTACAGATGTGGAAATTGAAGCTTATAGAGATTAAATAACTTACTCAAGGTCATATACTAGCCCACAAAATTTGGGTTCAAACCCAAGTCTAGCTTGAGAGCTTTGTCTCAAATACTGTACTGTTTGGGTTGATACATATATAGATGAAGTGTATTGGGTTGTAGACATCTAATGGGCAAAGCTTTGTAGTCACTGAATGCCCTAGAGGTATGTTTCCGAGTCTGAGCCACACAAAAAATTACAGTGAGAAAATTAGGAAGAGAAAGCAGATGTTGGAGAAGGAGATTTGTCCTTGTATAACTGCTCCTTTGATTTGAAGAAATCTCAGTAATTTTATCTGCTAAAGAGTGTGAGAGAATATTGTTTCAGTTAAAAATACTTTCCACAATTTCACTTGGTTTCACCAATTTCGATTGGTTTTAAATCATTAGGATGTCTAAGTAAACTATTGATTTCTTCCACAGGTCTAGTACATTAGGTTCCTCTGCTTTACCTTGCCATCTTTAATGTTTGTATTCTTTTAAAATTAGCTTGTCCTATAATTTATAAATATGTAAATACTGTATGCTAGCAATGTGCTGTTTATTAACCATGCGTGTTTCCACTACTTTTTTAGGGTCCTGGTTGCTGTTCTGATCTTGCAGTTTCTTTTCACTATGTTGATTCTACAACTATGTATGAGTTAGAATACCTCGTTTATCATCTTCGTCCATATGGTTATTTATACAGATATCAACCTACCTTACCTGAAGATATACTAAAGGAAATTAGTCAAGCAAACAAAAATGAAGTTACAAAAGTGAAGTTAGGAAACCCTTGAAAGAAAATCATGAATGAACAAAGGTAAAATGTCTAGCATTGCACTGAAAAAGGACTTCTACATTTCTGACATAGAACACTGGAATCCCAGTGAGGAATTCTAAGTGAACATTCCTTATAGAAACCTTTCACATGAATGACTATAAACTGAAGCTTTAAATGAGCTGTGAAGTCTGTTAAAATGTGTTTTGATACAGTAATATATAAATCTATCTATATATATGAAGAACTTGTGTTTTTTAAATGGTGGCCAGGTAGAGGAACTAGAAAAGAGATTTTGTTGCCTGTTTTCTGACCATCTGTATTACTGTCACTGAGAAACTAAAATAGTTAAATTTACTAAAACTACACTGCACCATGTTAGTAATAAACAGATCTGCCTTAAAGAAAATTTTAGAAAGAAATATTGTTGCTCAGTGTTGTTAATACAGCTCAAGAATTGAGTTTATATTTGCAGTATGATATAAGTGATCCCCCCCACCCCACACACACACACACACACACACACACACACACACACACGGAGTTTTTGTCTAATGAAAATGTTGCTGTGATTATTTATAATTGGTAGTATTTCTTCCAGAAAAAGCTAAAATAAGACTGGCACTTATCCTGAAGTGCATTAATAAAACCACACTTTAAAATTATCATGGGCCTTGACTATATTATATACTTGATTCTAATTAGTAATCTTTTACGCAATCTCTGTTGTCTCTTTTCTAAATATGTTTAGCCACTCTTGAATACCATTCTCCACTATTAACATTAATTTACTCAAACCGTTCATAGCATTCTGTAAACATGTATTTTACATATTTGTTCCCAAATTTACCCATTGTTAATTATGGGTAATAATAAATTTAATGCTATTTCAGGATGCTTTTCTTATAACAGTGCCACTCTCAGGAATTACTAAGTGACATTTTAAATTGATTATTTTAAACTCTTTCCAACTACATAGTTATGGTTTATTTCATTCTCATCCTGTTGGGATGAGAACTTGTTTGTGCCTTTCATAACTTGTTTAAAGCAGAGTTTTAAAATTAATTTATAGGATCTGAGGTGGCTATTAGTTACAGTGTTAAGATTAGAATGCAAGATTTTGATGAGGATTAAAAACAATAGAAAATGCAGAGTGCTTAAACAAAAATGTTATGTATTGAACGAGTAGATACTTAATTTATAAATAACAGTCTGAAGGTTGATGCTATTTTGGGATAATTGTTTTGCTAATGGATAATTCTAACAACCCAGAATACCTAGTCAAGGCTGTCATCAAAAACATTCACAAATGTTTCATTCTATTTTTAGTGACTCTGTTTAAAGAGTTTCTGAAAGGAAAGAAATTTTTTATTTTTATTATCTTTAGCAGAACCGAGTGTGTCATAGCAGAATATTTTACAGACTTTCTATGAGATTATTTTTATGGTACAAAATATTTACATTTCCCTTATGTTTATCATTTTGCCAATTTTACATGGCTGTCATGCCACTGACTCTGCTATTTAGCTAGGTAATTTCTTTTTTCGGAGACCGTCTCACTCTATCCCCGAGGCTGGAGTGCAGTGGTGTGATTCTCCTGCCTCAGCCTCCCGAGTAGCTGGGATTACAGGCACGTGCCGCCAGGCCCCGCCAGTTTTCATATTTTTAGTAGAGACAGGGTTTTGCCGTGTTGGCCAGGCTAGTCTTGAACTCCTGACCTCAGGTGATCCACCCGCCTCGGCCTCCCAAAGTGCTGGGATTACCAGCATGAGTCACAGCGCCCGGCTAAGTAATTTCTGTTTATTGTGCCAAAACATGTCAAAATCATGACCTCTTTGAATGGTATATTTGAGAGGATGTTCATTTCATTGGCTAACCATGGACTACTCTGTCCACATAGTGAAAACATGCACCAGTTTTTACCTATTATCATGGTAGTATCATCTGCCAGAATTTCAAGGCATTCATTTTATTCTTTGAACAACTCTTCACCATGGTGTGGACATGAATTTTCATATGTGTTACTTGACTAGAAGTATAAATGGTTTACTATAAATATCCAAAAACCTTAAGATTTGCTCATAGGAAATGAATGTGGTGATGAATCCTGGGCTCTAGAGTCAGACTTGCTTGGGTTTAAATTCTTGCTCCAACACTTACTGTTTTTGTAACCTTGAGCAATTTTACTTAATCTCTCTGTGTCTCAATCTCCTCATCTGTAAATTAGGGATGATAATACTACCTACCTCACAAGATTTTTATGAGGATTAAATAAATGTAAGGTTCTTAGAACATTGTCTGTCCCAGAATAGGGGGCAATAAATAGAAGATTGTATTATTATTCTGTTACCTTGGAGTGTAAGTACTGCGTTTAAGTGAATGAAAAATTTGCTTTGACCAGATACTGAAGGAAATAAATAATAGCTAGTATTTATCAAGTGCCAACTGTATGCTAGGTACTGCGCTTAGATAATCTGTGTATAATAGTGTTAATCCTCAAAATTTGGGTGTTATTCCCATATTATAGATAAGGAAACTGAGGCTCAGAGAATTAAAGTAACTTTGTCACTGTCAAAAAGCTAGTAAGTAACAGAGGTAGGATTTATATTCAAACGCTGTGTGTTCATTTGAACCGTATCAGGCTTGGGGCTATTCATTTAGCATTATTTCTGTTTTTATATATATGATATGTGATATCTGATACATTGGCCAGTAATAGTCAAATTAACCAAGCCAAATTGTCACAGTGATTCTTAAACTGTGGTTCTCACACTTGCCCAGGATGTTGTTAAATGCAGATATGAAGACCCCAATCTCAGAAATTCTAATTTAAGCATGGGGCCCAAGAGTATGCATTCTTACCAGATACCCTAGGGCAGTGATTGTCAAAAGTGTGGTCCCAACAAACAGCATTAACATCACCTGGGAACTTGTTGCAAATGCAGCCTTTCTCAGGGCCCCATCTCAGATCTACTAAATCAGATACTCTAGGGGCAGGGGCAGGGGCTAGCAGTTGTGTTCAAGCAAACTCTGCAGGTGTCTTTCTTATCCTAGTTTGAGAACCAATACCCAACAACCTACATGATTTTGGTGCAGATAGTGTTTGAAACACACTGAAGATTACTGCCCCATTACCAAGACATTTTTCAAAAAGCATGTTTTAAATCAGTGTAGTCTAGGATCACACTATATTAAATATAAAATAAAGATAACTTAAAGGATCATTGGATCATTCATTCTGGCCAAATTTTTAGCTTCTCCAAAGTGATTAACATCAGGGCCCACAATAAAATCTGTAATTCTCCAAGTTTAGTAATTTTATATTGAGGCAGGAAGGGTTCATTAAGTACTAATAAATATAATTTATTAAAAGCATACATAAGTGTCATCAAAAAGGTCCATAATTGTTAGTAAAAAAAATTAAATTGAAGTAGTAAATGCTATTTTATAACATACATTTTTCTGCTAATTCATTGTTTTGTGTGACCTAATAAAGCAAAAGAAAAACAAAAAAGCAATTCTCCAAGTACTTCATAGAGCACATAAAACCAGATTTCATGATGATGATGTATTCACTGTCTTTTAGATTAAGATCTCTGTTATTTGGTAAATGATTTTAGTATGGTTTCAAAACATAAGGCTTTTGATGTCTTATGTTCTCTAATAATGGTATGCTTGTATTTTCTAGTGGAAAGTTCATAGATAAAACAGACTTTTGTCCCAGCTTGCTTTCAAATATAAATTTCAGAGGAGTTTTTCTTACTGTAATGAGGTATGAAAATAAATCACTGATCGGCTCTTAATATTTTTTGAATATGGAGTTGGATTTGAGCAGTAAATTTGCTAACTGGTTATTTTCACAATTTTCTTGAGTATTAATTTTTCACTTCTTTGAGACTGTCAAACTACAGTTATTACCAGGTTGATGCACTGTTGTACCTGAAAGAATCCCTTGATTAAATTATATCTAGCATTTTATTTGCCATTTAAATTTTCAGGTCATTAGACTATAATTCTTTGACAGTTTCTGCCTGGTGTTTATTGCCCTTCTTTATTTGCTTTATTACTAACTTCCATTTTCTAGTTACTCTTAAATGCTGCCTTCACAGGGTTAATCTGGCTGTTAATAGTGATTAGAATTTTTATTACTTAATTGATCATTTTAAACCTACTAACTAGGGTTCCCTATGAAATTGAAAGTAAAAGTCTAAGAATAATGCCTGCTGGCTCTGCCTACTTAAAAATCTATAATTTTAAATTAATTCTACATCTACAATTATTAAAGGAAGTAACGTTATTTGGATTCTTCCACTCACCCTTTTCCCAAAAACAACAACAAAAAACAAAACTCATTTTCTTTATTTTTCTACTTTATAATAGGCCTGACAGAAACATACTGAAGCAATCTGGGAGACAACCTGTGATAGTTTAAAAAATGTGTTTACATATAAGATTTGAAATGAAAACTTTAATGCAGGCTAGAATAAGGAATTTTACAAATTCTCTTTAGAGAAACCAACTTTAAAGTTTTAGAGTTGAATTTTGCTCTATCTCAACTCCCTTACCTCTCTAGTTTTCAGTTCATATTAATAACTTTGCAGGGCCCTGCAAATTAATAATCTACATGAAGTACATTATTAGAGGGAAACTAATCTTACTGCTAAGCAGTGTGTTGTACTACATAGTGAATGTTGGTGTTTTGGAATTTAAAAATTATTTAAGGTAATGGTGTTATGAATGGTTTAAAAATGTCTGGTGACTTGCTTATTTTAAGTGATCACCATTAAGTCAGAAAAATGTATTTTTAAATGTTTCTTGAAGTGCCTTTTGAACATTTTTAAACAGCGGATTTAAATAATGCATAAAATAAATTGCCATGTTCAAAGTTGTTTCATCTGATTATTTTTAACCAATATAAAAGTTGTGAGATAAATGTTGTCTTTTATGGGTAGTTTGGGGTTATTTTTCCAAAAGTTTAAAATTGTTTTCCCATCAAAGCTATTTAGTTTGAATAGGCTTACATAAGTTTTACTGCAATATATATTATTTACTTTAAAGCAAAATAAATTCCACCTCTGACTGAGAATAATGTACTGTAAAAAAAATTAGAAACACTGTAGTCCAGGTAAGTGTGTCTAGATGGGTGGGGGCGGAGGAGGGGAGAGAATCTCATATATTTAGAGAGAGATTGCTTCTGTGCTCCTTGGTATAGTTTGATCTATCTCATACACTGAGAAATTAGTTTATTCAACAAATACTTATGCCAGGCATCTGCTAGAAATACAGTGGTGAGCAAGACATACAGGATGTCTTAATTCTAGAGTTAGAAAATAAGCTAGTAGATGAATAAACAAAGTATTTCAGAGATTGGCATTAGGAAAATAAAAATATCAGAACAATTTTCTGGATGGGGGTATTAAGGAAGACTAGGAAGTAACATTTGAACAGAGACTTGAATGTTGAATAACAGACACTTTATATACTTCAGAAGTTACTTTTATCTATGAAATTATTTGCTCCAACTATGTGTTTTAAAAAAAAAGTTTCCACCCTTGCTTAATCATGCTGTGGGTATATGTGAAGGCTTACTGAAATGTAAACTATAGGCTAAAAAACTTTTGTGTTTTTAGGCATACTTCATCCAGAGCTCAGGTCTATTGATAGATTTGTCTGGGAGTTTCAGGATATGAATAAAAACAGACCTAGTGTTTTATCTCTTCCTAGGCAAACAGTTACAAATTCCATAAGGCCCTTGAGTCTAGCCTGTATGTCTTGATTTTTCAGTAATCTGCTACCTAGTATGTTCTTTAGTAGCATGTGTGTGTGCACACGCAAGCATGCATACACACTGTTATTTGGATTAGACAGCTTTAGAAAAGCTGAGGAGATAAATACCACTTCATACTACTTTAGTAGTAGAGTTGTATAATTTAACATATTCAGACAGCTAAATATTTTCCAACTAGCTGTACTGATAATTGTTAAGTCATTGGAAAGTAGATATATTTACCTAAATATATACCATTAAACCTATTTTAAGTTTTCCAAAGTTATGACTTCATAATACTGGAAAGGATACAAGAAGATTCTTGCTGAATTTATCTCCTTGTTAAAGGGAAGTACTCTGCAGAGCTCAACATAATTTTTGTCTTAAAGTCTAATAATGCTGACAGTATTTATTGTTCAAGGGAAATTTTTTTAGTGGTTAAGAATGAATGAACATTTAACTAAAGTTGAATAAGTTCGGCAACATTGGCACTCTCCAGATACATCTGTATTAGTAAAACAGAAGTGAACTTTGTTTTGCCATGAGTTTATTACTCATGAACGCATTTTGTATTGCTGCCTAGAACTTAAAACTGTCTCTGTGTTGCATTTCTTCGTGTTGCATTTCTTCTACCAAATGTGCTGGTGTTTCTTGTATTGTTATCAATATTGCTTTTCTCCGGGACTGAAAATTTGTCCAAGGCGTTATATACTTTCTTATATATTGCCCCTATATAGTGCAGTTGAATACAACAGCTTACTTTGAAATAACAAAATACTCATTTTTTAAAAAATGAGATTCAATCCTAGAACTTAGGCTCTTTGGCTTTTCTAATGAATGCCCAGTGAAAGATTAACAGTACTTCTTCATTTCTAGAACTGCTGAATGATGTGCTGTCATAGAACTAATTTGGGAACAGTGTCTTCATTTTTACAACTAATCAGGTTTTGACTTTCGTAAGCTTCAATTTTTTTTTCATAGAACTACCTAAACTGCATTGTCTCCCCTTCTATAACTCTAACAGTTCATTCTCATTAATTTTCTTGTCTAATTGTTAGATTGTGGAAAGGTGGTGATAAAATCCAGAACATAGGTTTAGAAGAGAAGTAATATTCAACTTTTCCTTTAGTTCTACACATGACTGTCTTCCTTGTTTTTATACTTTTTGGTGGGGTGTGGGTAGGTGAGTGTGGGTGTGTATATGTCAGAGACAGAAAGAAAAAGGATGGTTATTATATTTTAATAACTGGATTTTTAATGTAATTGAAGTATTAAAACTACTGCATTTTCATGTTGATTAGGTTTATGTAATAAGCGGTTTATTTGATGAAATGAAGGTAAATATGTGTTTAGAATAATTGGCCACAGAGAGAATTCCTGATTTTTAAAGTAATTTTTACAAACCTACTTGCCTGACTGAATTTCTCTCTTTTTTTGGCCTTTGAATTTATAGCTCTTGGAACCTTCTCCTACTCATCTCTCCTTCCATGTTTTTTTCTTTTACCCTTTCTTTTTCTTCTAATTGGCAGCAGCAAGTCTTTAGTTTCTTAAGACTTTTTATTGCCCCCATTCTTTTTTTTTTTTTTTTTTTTTTTAAGTAGGGACAGGGTCTTACTGTGTTGCCCAGGCTGGTCTTTAAACAGTTTGGCCTCCCAGAGTGTTGGGATTATATGCATGAGCCACCATGCCCGGCTACCTCTATTTTCTATCAAAATGGATGTGTTTAAGACTTTTTAAAAAATTGTGTATCTTTTGTGAACCTCAGTTCCCTCTCACCAGCCTAGAAGTTGCTGAAGGAAGAGATAGCACTCAGAGAATTGATGCCCGCATTATCCTGCAGTTTCCTCTTTCGTAAGGAAATGTTTCCTTCTAGAACCTACTCAGTGAAAATATGGGTGCTTAAATACCTGGAAACCAGTGGGGAGAAAAACTTAACCTTTATAGATAAAAGATTTCAGTGTTCAGTATTAAGGCAGTCCTCTCTCACATCTTAAAAATGGTCACTATGACCTATTGAATAAAATGAATATAACCTCAGATTATGTGACCTTCCACAGCCTGACTCTAGCATGTATCCCCTTTTTAAATAATTGCTATTCCTTACCTAAACTCCAGACAAATTTAGCTCCAAATCATTTAACCAACATTTGAGTGCCTACTGAAAGTATTGAGCTAGATAATAGGGATAAAATGGCAAATTATATTTGTGGCCGTCAAGGAACTCACCTTCTATTAGAAGCAAAGTACCCAAAAAAGTAGTTGTGTGCAGTAGAGTTATACTCTCAGGCAATGTGCTAATTGTTTTACATTGCATTATCCCATTTAATTCTTATTACAGTCCTGGTGGATGGACTCTACTATCCACCGTTTCAGGCATCTACTGGGGATCTCGGTATGTATCCCCCCATGGTTAAGGGGGAACTACTGTATTTTGTTAACCTCCAGCACTTTACAAAAAAGAGGAACTGAAAGTACCAGATGTTACATAGAAGAAAGAATAGAGTGTGAAGCAAGAGACTCTTCTTGAAAGGGGCCATTTAAATCGTTTCATTTCCATATGCAGCCGTAACCGTGTAAAAACTTCCATCCACATCATTCAATGGCTTTTATACTCTTAATTCATATTGCTAAGAAAACTTCTGGCTTATTCTTCTTGTTAAAGTTTATGAAGTATCCTGATACCGGGGCGGGGTGGGGGAATGCCATTTCTATGACATAAGCCCATTAACCCATCCAAATTGTCAGAATCAAGAGGAGGTGTTTGAGAAATTGTTTCCTCTTTTTAAACATTTAACATTTTTCTTTTGTGTTAGTTTTTCTTCAAAACTTACAAAAAAGTATTCATCATTATATCTTGTGTATTTACTACCAACTTTTACTAAATAAGTCATCTTTCCATAAAAAAAGTGATAAGCTCCATTATTTAAAAAAAAACTTAAACATTCATTAAAGATGGCCATTTCAAAGACAAAAATTTTAAAAGGACCCCAAACCCCACCATCCCCCAAAGTAGGTCCAATTAATGCATAACTATAAATTGGATAGTAAGCTAAATAGATAGAAATGGTTTTATAAAAGTGAGATCGTGTAACAAATGCTAATTTTAATATTATAATTTTAAAAAAATACAGTTGCTCTTGATCTGGCCAAAATCTGCAAATTGTCCTGGGAGCAGGGAGAGGGGGTTGTCATCTTAGCAGCAACAAAATTAAGTGATTTCTTTGGGAGGGGGAGATGGAGAGAGGAAGAACAGACTGGACTTAGGCTTCTCTGTGGCAACATTCAGTGCTAAAGCAGAGTGAAACAAAGTCTACCAGATTCTTGGGGGAGGAAGAAGCCAAGTGATTTCAAATGTAAGGGTAAATTGAAAGAGTCAGGGTGGACACTTCTTGAAAAATCTAGATGATGAAGCCCATCTAAAGAGATGAATGGACAAACATTGAGACAGGACTGATGGTGGTTAATTATTTAACTATGTAGTTATAGAATTATTTAAATAAGACTATAGAAGCATATTGAAATGTTATAAATCTTGATATAGAAAAGATGATTAACAAGTTAGAAAATAGAATATCAAAGACAAGGTAAGAGGTAATATATACATGCCCTAATTGGTTTTACTTTTCAGAATAGAAATTTTGTAAAATTGATAATATATCAAGAAATAGGGATGTAATATATTCTGAATAGTTAATGAAGGTAATCACCAAAACTCTAAGCCTGATAACTTTTAAAATGAAAACACAAAATTAAAGATAACACAGGCCATATAAGAAAGCTAAAGCGGGAATTTAAAATAGAAAGATGACAGAATTAAGACCAAACATAGATATGATATCAAATAAGGATAAATATGATTTAACTTATAAATGTATGAATATATAAAAACTGTTGGCAGTACCTTTGGGGAAGGGTACTAGGATTGGAAAGAAATTCAATAATTCACTGTTTTCCTTTCTGAACTTTTAAAAAATCATGTTTATGTTGTCATAGTTTAGAGAACTAAAGTGGGGAAAAAAAGCTGTTGGCCCTGGCTCCCTAGGGTTTTTACAACTAGTGGTGAAGAATGTCCACAGACATTCTTAAGCAGCAGTAGAGGTAAGCAGGTACACACATGAGCTGGAAAGATCTCAAAGCTGATTTGGATTCTTTTATCTTGCCATAAGAAATTACTTTCTTCAATCAAGGGTATAAAGACTGCTGAACTAGTTCATAATGAGGGTAGATGAAGGAGGTATCCATCTTAAAGAGTGGTAAATAGTTGACCCATACAAAGGACCAGCAGCCTCATGTGGACCCATCTTAGCATCCTTCTCAGGATCCTACTCCAAGGGTGAAGAGTACTCAGAAGTTACTATTTATTCTCAAAGCCTTGTGTCAGATTATTTTCATATCTTTCTTAGATCTGTTCTGGCTTAAGTCTTACTCTCTTATTCATGGAAATAGAAGACATTGAGCCCTTTCCCACATAAAAATATAGGACTACTGATTTCTAGAGCTTAAAGATGTTCTAACACCTCGTTTGAAAGATTCAGAAACAGATCTAGAGATGTTAAAGTTTAGAAAAATGACACAAATAATGCCAGAAGTGGCAACTCAATTTTCCTGACCCCCAGGTTAGTGGTCTTTGTACTAAATGCAATTTCTTATCTTCACTGAACAACCTGAGCTATGTACTTTTTTTAACAAAATTTTTTGTGGGTACATAGTAGGTGTACATATTTATAGGGTACATGAGACACTTTGATACAGCCATGCAATAAGTAATAATCACATCATGGAAAATGGAGTATCCATCCCCTCAAATATTTATCATTTGTGTTATAAACAATCCAATTTATACTCTTTTAGTTATTTTTAAATATACAATTAAATTACTGACTATAGTCACCCTATTGTGCTATCAAATACTAGATCTTGTTCATTCTTTCTGTTTTTCTTTGACCCATTATACTGCTAGATAGAACTCACATATTTGGTCCCTGCCTTTTCCCACCATTTGCAAATAGATCCTAGGCATGATCCTAATAGTTGCCAGACACTGTTATCAGAGATCATATCTGTCTTGTTTCCAATTGTGTCTGGGACATAATAGGATTTTTTTTTTTTTTTTAAATAACAAAGCCACGTGTAGTGCTGCATGCCTGTTGTGCTAGCTACCCAGGAGGCTGAAGCTCAGGAGTTCAAGTCCACCCTGGGCAACAAGACTCCATCTCTACAACAAAAAAGTTTAAAAAGATTACTATACATTGTATGTATCAAAATATTACTCTCTCCCCCATAAATATGTACATTATATATCAATTAAAAGGAAATAAATGGTGAGCATCCTTTCACTATGAAGAAAAGTTCTCCATATGCCCCCTACTTTCTTCTGTTTCATTTTTAAGGAGACCTCTAAACAAAATGCTTTTCTCATGGATATGGAGGGACCCCTAAACAGGTTTTCTACTTAAGAAAATCTTGATTTGAACTCCACATATCATACACCATCGGGTAAAAAGCCTCACATTTATATTGGAGAATATAGTCCGGAAAAAGAACAAAACCTCAAGTGTGGGGAGAAGATTGTGTTTATTTGCCGTTAGGGAGGAGAGCTCAGGTTCCTTTTCTCTACAGTGACCATTAGACATTCCAAAGCACTGTCACTTGGTGTATCTCAGTGCTCTTGGTTGCTGAAGCAACAAGTGGTCTGTGATGACAAAAAAAAGGTAGGATCGTTCCTAACACTGGTAAGGAGAAAACTGTGTCGAGTTAATAATTAATTTACATTTCAAGTTACAAGTTTTCTATCCTAACATCCAAAAGAAGCAACAGCTCTTTTTTTTCCTCCAGTCATTAAATCACCCATCCAACAAACTTTTACCAGGCTCATGGTTTGTCAACTATAGAAGAGAAAGGAGGACGAAACCTGTGGTTAAGGCTTGCCTGAAGGATCTCACATTTGAGTTGGGGGCTGACATGCCAGTGAACAAATAGCCTCCTCAGGACTATGATAGAGGTATTTACAAAGAACTATAGGAGGACTGTATATTAAGTGTTTAGGGATCTGAGAAGTTTCAAAGAAATTGTGGCATTTGAACTAGATTTAAAGAATAAGGCTCAGGTACAACTTCATGTGAAAGAGTCGATATATTCACAAATTTGCTAAAGCCCAGTTAACTTCATTCTTCTGGAGTTCCAGTTTTTTCCCAAGTGCAGTCAGTGTACCATTTTTTCTGAGACCCAGAGCCATTTTCTTTCATTGGCATGTTTTTAGATTTATTTTTCAATAATTCCAGTACCCCTGAAGTTTCCTTCCTTAGATCTTGAAGAAATATATTCAAGTTGGGCATTACTGCATGGTTTGAGGATAATGTCTTTCCTGTTAAAAATCTTTTTAAGTTTTTATGCAAAGGTAATATATGCATTTGGTAAAAGAGAATGAATATAAAATGAAAAACAATAATCTACTACAGCCCCACCCAGCAGTCCTTTTGTCCAGCCATAAACAGAAAATAACAGAACTGTACTCATTTCCAAACTAAACACATCATTCTGCTCCTTGCCTTTTCTGCTTACTGTTTAATAACTTAGAGATAATTCTTTTTAATAGTTACCTAGATCTCTGCCTGGATGTGCCATAATTTTTTACCCATTCCTCTATTGATAATTGAGTTGGATACTTTTAATTATTGCTGCACTGAACATCCTTGAAATGATTGTGTGAAATGACAGCCATAGGATAAGTTCCTAGCAAGGAATTGCTGAGATAAAGAATGTATGCATTTAAATATTCATAGATACTGCCAAATTGCCTTCTTAAACTGTACTACCTTATACTGCCACTCAACATTTGTGAGTATATTTTCCTGCCCCTTTTACCAAAGTTTTTCATTATTAAACTTACTAGTTTTATCACTGCATTATTATCTGATAATTGTTGATTTGTACTTAAGGTTTGAGTGTTTTTTTAATACATTGGTAATTTGCATTTCATCTTAGCCAGTTTTTAATATTGAATTACTAGGGTTTTTAAAAATTTTTATAAACTCTGAATATTGGCTTAGTTTATATGTATTAGAACTGTTATGATTATTTCGTACTTAAGTTGTTTTTTTCCCACACAAACCAATTAATCTTTCCTTAGGGCTACTGAATTGTGTGTCTTGCTCACACCAAGGTTTATTTATAATATGCTTATGTTTTCCTCTTTCTTTCATAGTTTCATTTTTTGTAGTTATATTTTTGATCCCTCCAGAATTTATTTTCTTATATGGAGTGAGGTAGGAAAATGGCTACCCATTTGTTAATACACTTTATTTGACGATCCTTTCTTTCAACATTTATTTTAAATCACCATTACCACATGATATTTCATTATCGGTTTGTGTATAAACTGTATTCTGGTCTGCTTATCTGCCTATTTCCTCTGCAGTACATTGTTTTAATGATTTTAGATTCATAACACTTAATAACTGACAGAATGAATTACCTACTTAAATATTTTGTACAGACACTGTGGTGGATTCTGCTACATATCATTGGCATTATGCCATGAATCCTTTCCAGCATTACTGGCAGAAATAGCCACCCTTAAAATATTCCCCTCATGATCCTCAGCGGTTCCCAGGGTACAGTGTCATGTGTACCCAGAAATGGGTTGCCCTCTTGCCCATTCCTGGGCTGCCTCCTAGGGACAGTGACTCCAGTTAACTTGCTGCTTCAGTGGGCACTACCATCTTCTGCTGGTGTGACTTCTATCATCTTGTTTGACCCTGGGGAAAAGACTTATTTTCCTCTTTGTTGCCCACAGTAGAGACCAGACTTTCCTGACTGTTCCAGAATAATGAAAGAAAGGGTCCAGATAGTACTTTATGAGAGCAGCCAAGCTCCAGTGGAATCCTCTCCACCCTTACCAGGCTAGTGCTCTGCCCTCTTTGCTATCTGTTTCCAGGTCACCAAAGGTAGTTCAGCTACCCCACTAGAAACCTTCAGTTATCAGCACTTCTTTAGAATTGGAGCCAAATTGACATCTGCACTAAAAGAAATGAGGAAGGTTTCCCCTCACCTAACACTCTGGACACCCTCCTCCCAAAATTCCTCCTGAACCAACCTCTTCCCTGGGAAACTGACAGTGAGAACATTTAGTCTTTTCAGTGGAAATTACACCTTTACTCAGAGAAATGTGGTCTGGATTTTGGATTTGCAGCCCCAATAAGAAAATTGCCTAATGATCTGGTATCAGTTAGTACAATCAGGCCCTTCATATCTGTGGGTTCTACATCCATGAATTCAGCCTATCGTGGATCAAAAATATTCAATAAAAAATAATATGACAAAAATATAAACAATACAGTATAACTGTTATTTCCATAGCATTCATATTAGGTATTATAGAGATGATTTAAAGTATGCAAGAGGATAAGCATAGGTTATATGCAAATACTATACCATTTTATATAAGAGATTTAAACATCCATGGATTTTGGTATCAGAGGGGGTCCTGGAACCAGTACCCCAAGGATACTGAGGGACAACTGTCTATTTCGCAGTCTGTATTGTTTTTACAAGTGGGGCAGCAACAACCAAACCCAAATGAGGCTGCATCAGGCTCAGCCCTGTTCCTATTTTGTCTCCCTGCACTAAGGGTTTCAGGCATATCTTAGGGCTGTGGTCAGCTTGTTACATGAATCAGCCTTGAAACCTAACAGAATGTTACTTTACAATTTCCTCTTATTATGTTCCTTTTTAATGTAAGCTACTTCCAAATCGATCTTCATCCTTTTCAAAATACCAAATTTTGGAAATGGAAAGGGGAAAGGAATGGGGGAAATACTAAGTGAAATCACCTGTATTTTCTTCGGGACCCTAACTTAGACATGACCAGCTATTTCTGAGATTCTTAAGTAAACAGTGCGTTTTCTTTCTGAAAGTCTGACAGTCTTTGCCATGTCAGGCTCTTTATTTCATGTCTTATACTTAGACCCACTCAGCCTACTTGGACAAATGCTCAAATAAATTGACCAAATGAAAAACGTGTTCAGAGGTTGAATGACTCAGAGTGAGAACAAGTGAAGCAGAACTGAGTGGTGGAACTTAACCTGCTTCTGAAGTTTCGAAACACATGAAGTCTAGTCTTCCTGTATGTTAATAATATACAGACTTAGAGGGTGGAAAGAGATAAACTGTTATGTGCTCATAAAATCAATTTATAAGTGACCTCATAGGGTCAATCACCTCAAGATAATATAAATTCATGATTTAATATATTAATGTGACCTTTGCTCTGTATTAATCAGTATAAATTTATAATTCAGTAGTCTACAAACACTAAACTTAGAGAATATTTTCTGAATTTGCTCTTTGATTACTCCACGTCTCTGCATAGAATTTTCTGATACTCATCAGGATGGGTTTATGAAGGGTTTTCTTTCTTCCTCTTCACATCTAAATGATACAAATTTACCCAAACTTCCTGTTGCTTCTGAAACTGAAGCAAGAGAAGCAAGGGAAATTGAAACTGAAAATGTGAACCAGCAACTTTACCCAGAAGCACAGTTGTTGGCATCAATGAGATTATTTTTTAATGAAATTAAAGAAAGTAGAGGTTTCAACTGACACTGTTTTTCTCCAGACTCTCTACTATGCGGCAGGGTGGTAGTTGGTTCCTCTCAACGGAGCTAAAAATTAACCTCATCCTATGGCATGATGTATTAAAATCAGGAGTGTTTGGCCGGGCGTGGTGGCTCATGCTTGTAATCCCAGCACTTTGGGAGGCCGAGATGGGCAGATCACGAGGTCAGGAGAACAAGACCATCCTGGCTAACACGGTGAAACCCCGTCTCTACTAAAAATACAGAAAAAAAAAAAAAAATTAGCCGGGCGCGGTGGCGGGCGCCTGTAGTCCGTTAGGAGGCTGAGGCAGGAGAATGGCGCAAATCTGGGTGGCGGAGCTTGCAGTGAGCCGAGATCACGCCACTGCACTCCAGCATGGGCGACAGAGCAAGACTCTGTCTCAAAAAAAAAAAAAATAAACAAATAAATAATAAAATAAAATCAGGAGTGTTCATGGTAACTTTCTCTTTCACCTCTCCAACAGGTAATTTCTCTCAAGATCCAACCCAAGCTATTCTGTATACACAAGGTCAGCAAACATTTGATTCATTTTGTCAGTTTTAATATAAATCAAAATCACACCCAGGAGGCTGGGGTGTGGTAAAACAGACATCAAATCCCCTATTGCCCTAATAGCCAGTCAGTCACCCCCCTCTTTCATATGGGAAAGAACACCGGAAGCAATTTGACAAGTAACAATCAGGCTTCTAGAGCCATGGATAGTTGCTGTTAGCTCTAAAATGTTGTCAGAACAGTCAAGAGTTATCTTTTAGGAATATTAGCCTCCCCCATTAACAAAACGGGGAAAAACTCATTCCTCAAGGACCTCACTCTTCATTTAGTTCAACAGTTTGGATGGAGAAGGGAGATACATCTTGAGGGAACAAGTACATTGATCCCATTTTCTACCTCACTACATTGCTTACAGGAAGAGGTCTGCAACTTGGTTCACCCCTTTTTTTTTTCTGCTTTAGTATTTTAGTTGGGTCAAAGTAACTAAAGAGTTACTTAAATTGCATATTGCAATCCCCATAATTTCCATTGGGTAAAATTTAGCTGTACACTTAAGCTTGCTGTAAACATGCAAGTGAGTTAGGAGAAAACATTACCATTAGAGAAGTGGAAAAAGACCAGCCCCCTTCTCTATCCCCACCAATCAGGTCTTAAGTGAAATCTCCCACTTACTATTACATATTACTCTCACAGAGAATAAACACCGTATCTTCCAGTAAGGATCCTCTGACCTGTCATTATGAAGGGAGGACTAGCTAGACTGAGGGTGTGGTGAGGAACTAGGGGAAGCACAGACAGAAGAAACTGCTTTGAGAGGAGAAGCAACTTTGAAGTGTTGCTTAGTCCAGGCCCTGACCTAGGGTTTGGTTTTTTTGAAGTCTGTCATTAACCCTTCCCTCACTTTCCTTCTACTCTTCAAGTCCTATTCTTACATTCATAGGAATGACTATTTTTGCCCCCAGGTATTTTGCTGGTCCTGGGATTGCAGAGAGGAAAAGATATAATCCTGCCCCCAGGAACTCAGTGTATAGAGATGGCTGCTACAACTTAACTATTACGGAGAGCCGATAATACTTTTCAGACATGTCGATCCAAAATGACCAATTAAGGATAAGGACTTGGAAGTAAAGAACATAACTCAAAGGCAACAAATGCCCATTCACCAAAGATAAAGCTATGAACTGTCCAGGGCAAACGAGCTCGCCTTTTGGAGATTAAGCTTCATGTGGGAATTTGTAGAGTTTGGGGGAGGTCACTCAGTAACTTATGTAATGAAACGTTTTGTGGCAGCCAAGTGCGGTGGCTCACGCCTGTAATCCCAGCACTTTGGGAAGCCGAGGCGGGTGGATCCCTTGAGCCCAGGGGTTTGAGACCAGCCTGGGCAATATGATAAAACCTCGTCTCTACTAAAAATACAAAAATTAGCCAGGTGTATTGGCACACAGCTGTAATCCCAGCTACTTGAGTGGCTGAGGCATGAGAATCAGTTGAGCCTGGGAGGTGGAGATCGCAGTCAGCCAAGATTGTGCCACTGCACCCCAGCCTGGGCAACAGAGTGAGACTCTTGTCTCAAAAAAAAAAGAAGTTTTATTGGTAGTATTTGTTCTCTGTTAAGCCCATCTATTGAGTTCTTGATTTCATTTATCAAATTTTTCAATTCGAGAATTTCCATTTGGTTATTTTTTATATTTCCAGATCTCTGCCAATGTTCTCAATCTTAATTTTTATTTCCTTAAACATTTTAAGCATAATCATTATAGAATCCATGTTGGATAGTCACATTATCAAGATCCCCTATTGGTCTATGTCTATTGTCTGGTTTTTTTTGGTATTCAGTTACATTTTCTAGTTATTTTTGGTTGAATTCTGTCTTTGGCAGGAATATGTCAGTAGCCTTTTGAATAGGATGAATGAATCTGTTACACCTTATGGAAGCCATAAAATCTATGCTGCCCCACATGGTGGCAGTGGTGTATATACAACTGAAAATCTAAGAACCCCACTGACCTGCTGACCGACATCATAGTAAGGTAAAGAAGTCTCAAACAGAGTTTAGCAAAGTATTATCCTTAAAGAAAGAATCAAATGAGATTGTAACCAATTCATCTTGCCTGCTGCCCAGATACAGCCAATTTGTAAAGACAGGGAAGTGCAATAGAGAAAGATTTTAATATGCATAGAGCCAGCTAAATAGGAGACCAGAAATTTACTATTATTTAAATCAGCCTCCCCAAAAATTCGGAGGCTAGGATTTTTTAAAGACAGTTTGGCAGGCATGAATTAGTTCCTGGGTAGGGGCCACAAGACCAGATGAGTTGGTTTACCAGTCTGGGCAGAATGCAGGGTCTAAAAAATATCTCAAGCACCAATCTTAGGTTTTATAATAGTAATGTTATCTATAGGAGCAATTGGGGAGGTTAGTAATCTTGTAACCTCTGGGTGCATGACTCCTGAGTGATAATTTTTAATCTTGTGGCCAATCTGTTGATTTTACAAAGGTGGCCTGGTCCCCAAGGTACATTTTACCCAAGATGTAATATCACAGGAAACCAGAACCTTCTGCTCAACCTCTCATACACAACTGGCTT
Source organism: Hylobates moloch (assembly GCF_009828535.3). Taxonomy (NCBI): domain Eukaryota; kingdom Metazoa; phylum Chordata; class Mammalia; order Primates; family Hylobatidae; genus Hylobates; species Hylobates moloch. Next base: position 162,200,255 of record NW_026652276.1, on the reverse strand, counting down.
TATTAGTTTCCCACCACATTCAAGAGCACCTGTTGCCCTAAATGGTTTAAGGTTGAATTAAGGAGTGCTCTTGTCAAACTGTCCCAATTTCCATGAAACCAAAGATATCAGAAGACCTAGAAAATATATATAGAATTGGATATCTTGGGACATGAAACAAGTGGATACTTACATATGTGAATCTCACATGTCTTAACATCCAGACTAATTCCACCTTGTCCTATTCTTACATACTATCTATTTTTCTCTTGGGAAGTTTTCTAATACTAGCTTAGCATCAGCATGTCAGTTTCAGTCAAATTAACACTTTAAAATATCCCCACTGGAGGTCAGCGAGTCAGGGCACATGCTGCTCTACAGAAGGGCCCAGTTACAACCTGAGGAGTAGCACTTCATCAGAGCTACTTCTTCAGGCCACATTCCCCACTACCCCAGCCAACCACTCCTCAGGAGAACTAAGATGGATTTGTGGGAAATAATTTCCTTGAGCCATTTTTCCAAAGATAGTGGGGCATTCTTAAATGGTATTCATTTGAACATACTATTCATTTGAACTTTGACATAATGCCATTATTTTGTAAATGCCATATCCTGGATAGCTAACTATGGCTGACAATCTACCCCTCATCGTGACTGTGCTCAAATGCAGATACCTCTAGTGATCATTGAACGAAGGAATTTCACACACTTAAGGCCTCTCTGAAGTTTTCACCTTTCAATTGTTCACTTTTGGAACTGTTTTTTGCGGGGATGAAATTGACACTTTAAAAAGAAAAATTGAAGCTTGTGATGGGATTCTAAAATCTAAAAAATTTACTTTCCAATCATATTTTAAACTGTTAGATCATTTGCCCATTTATCGTCAATTTAACATGAAAATAGACATGTGCACATGGACACATACACACAGGCACACGTGTTGAAGGCCTCTGGCAAACAGTCTATCCTCAAGGTTGATGAGACTTGCTCAACTCTATTGCTAGCCACAGATGAGCATACAGGAAGGTTGTAGGACCCAAGTATGTCCATCCCACAGCCTGTGGGCTGCATGTGGCCCAGGACGGCTTTGAATGTGGCCCAACACAAATTGGTAAACTTTCTTTAAAAAAAAATTTTTTTAAATCTCATCAGCTATCGTTAGTGTATTTTGTGTGTGGCCCAAGACAGTTCTTCTTCCAGTGTGGCCCAGGGAAGCCAAAAGATTGGATACCCCATAGTGCCTTTCAGATTGACGCCTATGGGGAAATGGAGGGAGCAGAATTGGGTGGAGGGAGAAGTTGGACCATGAAGCAGTTCTAGCAAAGGCCTAAGCCAATTCCTCAGGGAAACTGTGCAGCCAGGATAGCCCTTCAGTCTTGTTCTACTTGAGTCTGTCCTTGCTACCCTAATATTTACCGGTCATTGGATGAGGACTGCCCAGGGAGGAGCCATGACCTTGGACAAGACAGCTCTTTTCAGCTCCTCTTAATTCCCTGAGAAGAACTCAGCTGAGGGTCATCAGCTGCCAGCACTCCCAGCAGCTGAAGAATGGGTGCCTCAAACTTGAAGTGGGGACTGGCCCACATACCACAATGTTCCCTATAGAATGAAGTAAAAAAAAAAAAGTGGCCATGAAGCTCATCTACAGTTTCTGTCTTCAAACCTGTAATTTTTTTTCATTTTGGTTTTTCAAGATTATCCCAGACTCTCCCATTTCCAGTAGATTTCTTTGTGCTTTGATTTTTGTTTGGTCATTCTTTTGTTTGTTTGTTTCTATTTTGAGACAGGGTCTTACTGTGTCACCCAGGCTGCTGTGCAGTGGCACAGTCATGGCTCACTGCAGTCTCAAACTCCTGGGCTCAAGAGATTCTCCCACCTCTGCCTCCTGAGCAGCTGGGACCAAAAGCATATGCCACCATGCCCGGCATTTTAAAAATTTTTTTGTAGAGACGAGGTCTCCTATGTTGCCCAGACTAGTCTCACACTCCTGAGCTCAAACAGTCCTCCTGCCTCAGCCTTCCAAAATGCTGGGCTTACAGGCATAAGCCAGTGTGCCTGGCCTGATTTTCAATATTTAAAAAATACTCCAATTTGAAGATTGAAAAGCAGACTAAAATAATATTGGCCTGAGAACTCCCAAAAAATTATCTGGACAACTACAAGGTATGTCTTGCTCCAAAACAGTAATTTCAGATCTGCCGGCACCAATTTGGGCTTCTGTGAAAAGTAGAATTGAGCTTAGGAAGGAGGGAAGTGGGTGGCTGCCAGTGCAGTATGATTAGAGTGGCCGTGGAAAGATTTCTCAGGCCCATCTGCTCTGAAATCATCTTTATTCATGACAGCTTCTGAACTCCAGAAGTGCTTACCTGTCAGTGTCCCTCCCCTGTCTCCTCTTGCTGTTTGTCATTTTGTGTCTAACTGAAATCCTAGGCTTGAATACCTGAGGCCCCGAACCTCTCGAGGTCAGGCCAGCCTGCTATTCCTCTATGTCCATGGGACCCACAAATGCAGCAAGTGAAATTGCCATCATTCCTGCCTTGGTTTTTGCCCAATATAGGAAATAATTATACCTACATAGAGCTGCAGTGAAAGACATGATAGATGCTAACACTTCACCTGGAGATTGCTAAATACCAGCTGATAAGATTAAAGGCTGGATGAGAGCCACTGGGGGAAAGGGGTGCTGAACAGGAAAGTGGACAGACAGCTACAGTAGGCAGAATTTCTGAAAATGCCCTGAGGGATGTCCCATCCTAATCCTCAGAACCTGTGAAGATTGAGATATCACTTCCATGATTATGTTATAAGGTACAATTAACCTTAAATTAAGGAGATTGCCTGCATGGGCCTAGTGTAATCGCATAAGCCTGTAAAATTAGCTTTTCCAAAGGGGCAGAAAAGGAAGTTAAAGAGTTGCTGCTTTGAAGATCGAGGGGACCATATGACAAGGAATGTGGATGGCCTCTAGGAGCAAAGAGAGGACTCCAGCTGACATCCAGCAAGAAAACAGGGACTTTAGTCTTAAAACCACAAGGATGGAATTCTGCCAATATTCTCAATGAGCTTGGAAGTGGATTCTTACCCAAGCCTCCAGGGAAAAGCCCTGACAACACTTTGATTTTGGCCTGTGAGACTCTTGAGTATAGAACCCAATCTAGCCTGCCTGGAGTTGTAACCTACAAAAGTGTGAGATGATAAACTGGTGTCATTTTAAGCTGCTAAGTTTGTGGTAATTTGTTGCTGCAGCAATAGGGAACTAGTACAGTAGCCAAGACAAACAAGTCTACTTGTCACTATTTTTGAAAAACACTTTCTTTGGAAGAAACTGGAATCTGCCTCTAAAACCATCTGGCATCTGGCATAAGGGGAAGGCGGACTGAGATCCAAAACTATTATGTGCTGGCTTGAGCTTCAACTTTATGTATACCAAACCATTTATACCTCACACCTACCCTCTGTGACTAACACTATTATTATCCCAATGTTATCTCCATGGGCTTCTAACTGCTGTTCGGAGAAATTAAATGATTGGTCCAGTAAGTTCTCAATCCTAGCTGTGCACCAGAATCACTGCATCACCTGAGTTTTGTTTGTTTTGCTTTTAGTTTTTAAGCTAATGAGCTTTTAGAAAGTCATGATGCTGAGGCCTCAACCCTGACCCACTGAATCAGGGAGGCTCAGACCTCTTGCACTTATTAAAGCTCTTGGATGATTCTGATTTAACCCAGATGTTTGGCAAACGGTGGTTTAAAGTGTGGTTAATGGACACCAGCATCAGATGCCCTCAGGGTGGTGGTAACCACTGATGTTGTGTCCCTAACAGCCATCCGCTACTGCTTCACTTACAACAGGACCTCAGGTGTGCTCAGATGGCCACATGCCTGGCCAGAGGGGATAAACCATGGTTCTCAATTTTCAGCTCTAGTCATGTTATCACATTTCTCTTTCCCAATACCATCCTGTGAAGGTTAATTTCATGGAGCAACTTGACTGGCCATGGGGTTCCCAGATTAAGCATTATTTCCAAGCGTGTCTGTGAGAGTGTTCCCAAATAACATTAGCATTTGAATCAACAGACTCAGTAGGTTGTCCTCCCCAACATGGGTAGGCATCATCTAATCTACTGAGGGTCTCAATAGAACAAAATGTGGAGGAAGGAGGAATTTGCCCTTTTTTTCCCGCCTCACCTCTTGACCTGGGTCATCTCATCATCTCTAGTCCTTAGACTGAGATTTACACCATCAACTCCTCTGGTTCTCAGGCCTTTGGACTTGGACTGAATTACACTGTCAGAGGCATTTGAACCAAAGTGACTCCATCTTGCATAGGGGCTAGGTAAAATAAGGCTGAGACCTGCTGGGCTGCATTCCCAGGAGGTTAGGTGTTCTAAGTCACAGGATAAGAGGTCAGCACAAGATACAGGTCATAAAGATCTTGCTGATAAAACAGGTTGCAGTAAAGAAACTGGGCAAAACCCACCAGAACCAAGATGACGACAAGAGTGACCTCTGGTTGTCCTCACTGCTCATTATACACTAATTATAATGCATTAGCATGCTAAAGACACTCCTACCAGGGACATGACAGTTTATAGATGCCATGGCAATGTCAGGAATTCACCCTATATGGTCTAAAAAGGGGAGGAACCCTCAGTTCTGGGAATTGCCCACCCTTTCCCGGAAAACTCATGAATAATCCACCCCATGTTTAGCATATAATCAAGAAGCCACAATAAGTATAAGCAGCTGAGCAGCCCATGCTGCTGCTCTGCTTATGGAGTAGCCATTCTTTATTTCTTTACTTTCTTAATAACTTACTTGCTTTCACTTTACTCTATGGACTTGCCCCAATTCTTGTGGGAGATCCAAAAACACTCACTCTCTTGGGGTCTGGATCGGGACCCCTTTCTGGTAACACCACCACCAGCTTTCTTGGGTCTCCAGCTTGCAGATGGCAGATTGTGGGACTTACTTCTTAGCCTTCATAACTGCATGACCAATTTATCATATTAAATCTTATTTTATTTATATATATCTCCATCCTACTGGTTTCTCTGGAGAACCCTAATACCTTTCCCATCTCTCTGCAGCTAGAATCAGCCAAAAACATATAAGGAGACTCCACCAGGAGTGGGGAGTTCTTGGGAAAGCTTTTGCTTCTGAAAAAAAAATAAAAGTACACAGGAGAGCTGTCTGGTGCCATTCTTTGAGCATGTGAGACACTGTGTCACTGGGAGCAGCAGTTATCTGTGGCCATAAGTTGAGATGACTGGATGAAATGCTAAAATGTTGAGAAGGTAGGACAAAAAGAAAGAACCAGGGACCCTGATGACATTGTTGAGGTGCATCAACCCTAGAACCATTATTAAGAGATTATGTGAGATATTATTATTTACTGTTTTACTACTTGCAGCTGAAAGCATTTCTGACTGTGTACAGGACTACTTTTAAACGCAAGAAAGAATTTCTGGTGTTGAGGACTGGGTTATTTGCATTAACAACCATCCAATTCTTTGTGCACTGAAGTCTAAGTCACCCGCATTCTAGGGTCACCTACACAGATAGTGTTGAAGCTGCTTCTAACTGGTCCATGTTTTTTTCACTCTATGATACTAAAAACAAATAGAAAAACATCTGCATTCTTCCCTTTTCACACACTCCCTGTGGCAATGTTGGTATTAGACATAGCAGAAAATAATAACTAAGAAAATAACCTGAAGAAAACATGTCTACAAGCTTTTTGTTAAGAAAAAAAAAACCCAACCTTTAAAGCCCATATTTATTATACAAATAAATCAGAAATAATAGGTATATGGGGAGAAATGGGAAAAGAGAAAGGAAAACCAAGATAGTGCTCATTTTTCACATTAATTTCAAAGGACAAAGGATGGGATGGGAGCTCGGGGGGTTCTGAAAATGCTCACCACAATCAGTTCACACTTTTCAGAAATATGTTAACTCTGTATCAGAACATACTTTAATAATCTAGATATATAGAGAGACACAATCTGTTTGTCTAAAGAAGCTTCTAGATTTTCCATTTAGTGTGTCTTTTACCTTTACCATAACCCTGAGTCATCTCTGATAGTTCTCATTTTGGAAGTGATTCCATGCATAGAAAGTTGTGTGTGGGCTCCCTAAGGAGAGTAGCTGCGTCCCTTTTGTTCATTGGCCTACTCATAGCCTGCAGCACAATGCTTTGAACATAGGGAGTATTCAACCAATGTCAACTACAAGATCCCAGAAGACCCAGAAGGCCCCTTACACTTTAGGAATGTGTGTCTTGTGAGGCACCTGGGATATTATTGCTAGCTCATTTTCTCAGACAAAACACAGAACAGTGACATACTTTTGTAAAGGTCACAGGGCTAAGCAGCTCTCTCCAAATTTATTCCTGTGCACTTTTCCCTAGGTTTATTCCCAACAATGCCTGACACACTCTTTAAAACCAGCCTCAGACACATCTGTTCTATGAAAATTAAATGGAACAGAGAAGTAACTATTTCCTCTCAATGAACAACATTCTGCCATTTAAAAGGAAAAAGTGAACTTTGTGGGTTCCTCTTGTATAATTAGGATTTAATTTCCTTCAGATGGAGATGTGTAACTGATATTGTATATTATATGCTGCACAGTCACTAATAGAGAGAGATTTAATATGCACTCGCTATGACAGTGCATCAAAGAACATGCAAAAAAGAACATGGTTTTTTTTTTTTACCCTTTTATCTTCATACCCCAGTTTGTTTTGCAAAAAGAATTGGCATTTCATTAAATATATAAATAAATAAAAGACTATTTTCCCCAGATTCACTAAATAGGTGTTGCTTACCTTAAGGCAAAATTTTCATAAACCAAAAAAATTCAATTTCTGTAACTGTTCCAACATGAAAAGGACTAGTTATTCACTGAGAGGAAATGTCTTATAATGAACTGAAGACTTTTTATTGAATCTGGATTAGTCCCTTGCCCAACACTAATGCTGACATTTTTCCTGCTGAGCTGCAATTGACAATTCACTTTTGGAAGAATTATGGGAAAATATAACATTATTCTATTTCCCGACCACAAGTTTTGTTTATTCCTCACACTATATAGATGGTGAGCCTCAGAGAACTGGGGGCTTCTTTGCTCCTTGATGGGGAAACCCAGCTGTATGCTTCACGCAGGGCTGTCCATAGCCTGCAGCACAAGGCTTTGAACATATGAGGGGGTGTTCAACCAATGGCAACTGTAAGATCCCAGAAGGCTCCTTACACTGTGGGGACTGACGGCCTCTTATTCTCCAATAACTCCTGTGGCATTTCCAGCTTCACTCTTACATTGGCAAGTAGGGATGGAACGCGCTGACTGCAGTGTGAATGAACTGTGCACCTTGTTACTTCAAACATTGAAACTCTGATATTAAATTTTTTATTTTTATTTTATTTTATTTGTTTATTTTTGAGATGGAGTCTTGCTCTGTCACCCAGGCTGGAGTACAGTGGCACAATCTTTGCTCACTGCAACCTCCGCCTCCCGGGTGCAAGCGATTCTACTGCCTCAGCCTCCTGAGTTGCTGGGATTACAGGCACGCACCACCACACCTGGCTAATTTTTCTATTTTTAGTAGAGATGGGGTTTCACCATGTTGGTCAGGCTGGTCTCGAACTCCTGGCCTCGTGATCCACCTGCCTTGGCCTCCCAAAGTGCTGGGATTACAGGCATGAGCCACTGCACCCGGCCCGTTAAATATTTTTTAATTTGAGAAGATATACTTGTAATCATGAACATAAAAGGGAGGGATTTGATTGTAGCCAAGCATTGAGGACATGTGACTTTGTCCTCTGGACAAACTCTGGAAAAACTCTGGATACCAACATCTGATCAAATGGAAAATTCATATGCCTAGGAAAAGTAGCCACTGTGATGAGTGAATTTGGTGGCACTGAAATTTTTTCTTTAATTGCATTGAAAGGAGATGTATCAAACAAGCTTCAGCATGTTAATTATGAGATCTGTTTTAAAACTTAAGTGAAAAACCAGAATATCTAGAAGCAAGTTACAGAGAATGCAAAACCTATTCCCCTTTAGGTATTCAGCTTGATGAGCCAAGTGATATTAATGGCTGTAGTCATTTTGCAGTATGCTGTTGCAGTATGCAGTCATTTTGCAATAATGGCTGTTGTTATTTTTGCAGTATCTAAGGAAGAGAGTGTAGATGAATTCTTTTCTTGTGAACTGCTTCAGTTAACTATGAAAGGAATCAATGTGTTCAATCTCATCCAAGATTTCTTTCTGAACCATTAGCTAACACTTCATGTGTGTGGATCAACTCTTACTGATGGTACCTCCTGCTATGCTTGGTAAAACATCAAGCTTTGCTGCCTAGAATACAAAATAAAATAAAAATAAATAAAAATGAGTAGCTATTTGTATAATGCACTATTATGCACTTGCTGCAAGAAGTTTGCCTGCAAAAACAAATAATGTTCTGTCTTCTTTATATGGTAACAAAAACTTCACCAAGAAAAAGATCCAAAACTTTGCCTCTTCCATGATTTTTTTTAAAGGAATTGGTAAGCTGACACATCCATTTCCATATAGAAATGAGGTGGCTTCCCACAGCAACATGTTTATTTTGCAACTAGATAAAGTTATGAAAATTACTGAAACACTTCTCTCTTTCATCCTTCAGAGAGGGTAGCCTTCTCTTAGTTGTCTTGGGTGCCCATCTAATTGAAGAAAGAAAGAATGCAAAAATATTATATTTTTCCGATTCTGGCACTAAAAGAAAAAGACTATGCAGGAAAAAAAAAAAAAAGACTTTCAAGTCAGGTTATTTCCTTGAGAGAAGATTTCCCAAAGACTCTGTCTCCTCTTTAGCGTACCACAGTCCCAGCCTGGAGGATCCAGCCTATGGAATTCTCCTGTGGGCTAGAGAAGAAACCTTTGCTCCCTATGACAGCAAAGCTTCAAGACCTGCTGCTACATGGCAGAAGATACGACATCACAAAATAGACAACCTACCCGTTTTTTCCCCAAACGATGGTGGGAGGAAGGAAGCAGAATGGGAAAGAAGAACTAGGAAAGCCAAGCACAGAGATGATGTGTGTTCCAAGCACCACCCCCCTTACCCCACCCCTGCCCCGCCCAGCTTAGAGGACTGAAGAAAATGCAGAATTAGGCATGGGTAGGGTTGCTGTTGTCCTAGTTCCCTTGGGACTGGTGGGGGACAGCCTCATAGGCTGTTCTGCACCACCCAGAGAGAAGCTGGCAGTACAGTAGGTCAGGAGAAGATTGTGGTGGTCCCACGTGGCTCTGTAGTATTTATATAGGATCCTGCAGCTGCTGAGTCTCTGGTGGGGAGCAGCCCAGTGGGGGTTGTTATAGTGGCAGTGGGGTGCCCTGTAAAGAGCATTACAGAGTGGGTCACCAGGCCCAGGATTAGAAGTGTCTATAGCCCCCGAGGAACCAGGACAGGGCTGAATGAGTCAAGAAAAGACGAGATGACAATGACGGAGGGGCCACAGAGTCCTCCCACCCCCACCCTATCCCAGATGAGCCCATGCTCTAATCACATGAAGAGCAAAGAAACAACAATTTCTTCTCAGGGACTACGTTAATGATTCCCAACCCTCAGTATTGAAGAAGAGGTCTGGAAGAATGTGAAGAATGCTAAGGCTTGTGTGGAGAATAGAGGGGAGCATGAAGACAATCCACAGCCTGCAGGCGGGGACTTCATGGACACTCTACATTCTGCAGCGGCCACAGAATTCAGCCACAGGTGCCCGCTGGGCGAGTACCAACCAGGTGGATTAGGTCCACCACCCGGAAGATGCATAAAAAGCCACACCTGTCCCCCCAGATCCACAGAAGCCATCTTAGGGAAGAATCAGTGGGGATACAGAAGATCAAAAATGTGAAAGGCTCTTTTTCTGTCTTTTTTCCAAGAGCTGATTATTATCTGAAGGGATTGCTTACTAATTGGAACTAAGATTTCACCCAGATAGGGCTAAAAGTTAGAGATTTTTCCCCCCACTACTAGAGATCAGAGAGAAGTTCACAACATTTATAGATAAAAATAAAGGAGCATATCTCAATTGTAGTATAAGTGAAATTTGTAACTATTATATTTGTTTTTGAAAGCCATAAAAGTCTGCTTATTTACAACCAAATAATGCCATAGTTGACAATTTTAAAAAATAGAAAGTTTATGTTTTACCTAGCATATGCAGTAGCTGTATTCAAACATGAAAATGAACACAATTAATTCATCTAAATATTGATCTAATAAGAACATGGTGTGGCCAGAGAGAAATTTTTCGCTTTTATAAGAAAATTTTGGTGGGTGATAAAGCACATTGAAGTAACTTTCCTTTTCTTAGAGAAACTGTTTTAACAAAATGAAAAAAATGACCATTGCAACTGATATGACAACATACTTTGCAACCATTGAGTGACTCATTTTTATGGATTTTCCACTAGACATTTCATGTAGAAAAAAACAAAAACAAGAACCAAGGATACTGGAGCTTTTTTAAAAATTTCAATTCTATCCATGATTGTCTTCTATATAAATTATTATATTTAGTTAATTATAACTCAGTGAATGTATTTTAACAAGAAAGACTTGGGAGTTTCTGAGAACTTGACTAGCATTTTCTACAAATGGCAAAGAGAGCAGTGAAGATTATGTGATTTTAGATTTTTCTTACTTTTACACATCAAAATAAGGACTAGAAATTGATGTTGACATGAATATAGTTATTTCCAAGGGAAATATCATTGTTTCTAGAATATCTTAGAACAAAAGCTAAAGGAGTATATATTATTTTTATATGGCAGTAACTTTAATGTGTTATTAATTCAGGGTTGTAATAAACTCTAGTTGTGTTTTTACTCTATAATTACAGTTAAAAAGTATCTCTCTCATCATTATGTCCATGATGCTTACATGGACATAGTTTGAGAAAAAAATGATGCAAGTTGCCATACGATTAGGATCACAGTTCAAAATTCAAACTCAGCACAGCTTTCCAAAGATCTGGTACTTAAGTTCCGTTCCTATAGCAGCAACTCAACACAAAGCCCACTGCCCTGATCAAAATGTAACCAAAACCTAATGCAAGCATTCATTTACCTCTCATTTTAAACCATGTCTTGTAGATTTTGATAGACTATATATGTTAAGAAGCAACTGGAAAAGCTAGGGCACTGTATAATCACTGCTGTTGATATAAAACAAATGTAACTATGTCTAAATTGTAAGAGCACATGTTGAACATAGAATCATTTCAAGCAGGCATTTTCTCATGAGCTATTTGATCTTGAAGGCTCAGCATGTCAACATTCAATACATTAGCTCAGTGTCATCCCTTCCCTCCAGTGTTCTTCCAGCTGGCAGTCCTGTACATCCATTTGTCAATGGCAACTCCTTTTCCTTCTTCATTGGCAGTTAGTCTCGCTCGAAAATGTGGGGGCCTGCACCCGACATCTCAGCCTTCCTCCCTCCTTACTGTCCTTGTTGTTGTCCAGTTATTACATCTTCTCACATTCCAATGGGCACCAGATTCATTTTCATAAAAGGAAGTAGGTAGTGTGGAAAATCCTTACATGTATAGCATTTTGTTAAACTGTGCATTGGTTAGAGTTGAGCAATTAGATTGTCTAGATTCAAAGGTAGTTTTTACTACCAGATGTCTGCTTCTCCCAAGAAGAAAGTCTGTCTCACAGTTTCATCCCCAGGTCCCAAGGGGTCCACGGGGGTGTGTGAGCTTGCTTCTTGGGAAAAAAGACATCTGGAGTTCTCCCACACTGCCCATGCTGTGCAGGATGTCTGGGAGGCTCTCCTCTGCTGACTTGATGCTTCCATTTCTCGTTGTGTCTAGGTCAGTCTGGCTGTTCACTTTGGTATCTCAGCCACCCACCCCTTCTTACTTCCAACAAGTGCTTAAAGTAGATTCAGTATTGGATACATATAATTTTTTTCACAATTTTATCAGGAAATCAACAAAGTACTGCAGTGCGTTTACTAATGCTGCAAAGACAAGTCCCTCATACAACCCTTTTCCAATCTCCATACTGCCTTGGCTCCTGCCAGTCTCAGAGACCCTACTCTTAGACCTTTGTGTTTTCCACAAGGACTCTGCCTCTTTGGCCCAGTCACCTGGGTCACCTGAGCTCATGGCCCTCCATCCATAACCAAAGACCTATCTGAGTGCCGCCCCCTCGGGAGGAACTCCTAGCAAACTCACACAAATTTTATGGATATAAAACTTAATAGATATAAAAATATCTGACCAATGGATATACATGAATTTATTTCTGGGTATGTTTTTGGCTAACAAAAGAATTTTGGATTAACAGCAGCTCCTATCAGGGGTACTTAGAAAAAAAGAAAACAACAAATTAGTCATAGACAAAAGGAGGCAGAGAAAGTTGGCAGGAAAGGAATAGAGATATGTGTAATGGAATACTGAAAAGATAAAAGAAGATAATGGAAAGTAACCTAAGGCCCAAGAGCCAAAGCATGTGAGGATATATGAGTAAAGAGAAGTACTGAAGAGCTGGGATGCTGGGAAGTAGCTGATGGGTGTCAACAACCTCAGAGTTACAAATTCACAAAAAGATTTGCAGTAAATATGGCTAGTTATCTATGGGATTCAATTTTCCTCTTCTTCTGAAATAAAATACTTATTTGTTTAGGGCAGAAATTTCATCAGTTCAAAATATTTAACTTCCTAGACCCCCATTTGGCTAAGGGGCAGATGTGACACCAACGAGATGCAGGTGAATGGGGTTCTAGAGGCTTTCCTTCCACAGCAGGGTAAAAAGCCTCAGAAAGAAAAGGATGTTGCTATTCCCCTCTGCTTTCTTCTAATTCCTGCCTTGTGAGTGGTCCTGATGCTGACAGATGCAGTAGGTATCTTGCAGCCACGAGGAAGAAAACAGCATGACTAAGGACAGGAGGAACTGAAAGGGGGACGACACATGATTTCTGATGAAAGCCTTGAGCCATGACATTTTTTAAATGAAACTAGATACCTCTTACTGAAATGATAGAGGGATTTCCAGTTACATTTCCAGCAAAAGAATGAAAAATGGAAATTAACTATAAATCACTTATGTATGTAAAATAATATGAACATAATTTCTATTTGGGGTTCTGACTTTGTTATTGTATTTTAGTAAACCTTAAAATATAAGAGATTTAAAGTTTACTTATAACCTGAGTCTGCCAAGTGCTTTCTATTTCTTTGTGTATGGTTTTAAGTTCTTCATCCTCAAAGAGTACTTCACTGGGTGTTTTCAGGAACGTACATCTGTTTGGGGAGGAATTGCTATGTTATAATCCTCTAGGACTTTGAGTCCAAGGATATACACACCCCAGCAATCATAGTCTTATAGCCACTAATTCAATTCTTCTTACAGCTTTTGGGGTTTGGGTATAACCCCTTAGAAGCCAAGTTATTAGCTGAATAAGGAACTAACACCTCCAACAATGCTGTTCACTCAGGTTTCTTAAAAAACTCTTTGTTATCCGAGCAAATCCTAAGGATATACACCCAAGATGAGTTATGGAGAATTAATTACTGACTCCTGAGAATCTAAGAATGGGGCAGCAGCCCAGGTGTTCTCATCCGTGAATCATGCTGTTTCATAGCTGCAACTTACCTTAGGTAAACTTAGTGTTTATTTTTGATAGTACAACAAGTATAGACCTCAGACATGTTTCCAGTGACTTTCTTTAGGAAATCTGAGTATGTATTTGTTAACATTAATATGCAATAAGAATAAGCTTTCTAAAATTTGGACAAGTAGAAAAAAGTGGTATTTCTGTTCTTTGAATAAAAAACAAATGCATTTAAAACATGCATAATACACAAGTAGGTAAATTTATCAAAAGGAAAAAATGATCAATCCTATTTAAACTAGCTGTTTTACAATTACAATAGTTTCTTATTCAGAAATGTATTAGGTCAACTTGAGTACTATTTATTACATCAGAACTACCAACACCTTTATTACCCTGTTTGGAAGACCGAACATGGATCAGATGTTAGTTCTACCTTAGATATAGCAAATCATTTCTTTCCATTTTAATAGTTGAAATTTAGAAAGCAAACGGACCCACAGGGGATATGCCCACAAGCAGGAGATGAACGTGTTCCAAATGGCAGTATTTCCAAGGAGACTTAGAGGCTTTTTATTCCAATGATTGGCTCAATATTTCATTACTCAGAAAGTGTGTTTGATCAGGCGAGACCTTCAAATTTGAGCTCCTCTGTGGTCAGGGTAATGCTAATGACTGTCTGACAGCTTGTCACAGACATTGGATTTTTTTTCCTAGCATCTCTGGCCAGATTTCCTGTTTTCTGGCAGCTGTGCTGGTGCAGACTGCCAAGAGGCACCATACCCACAATCTTGAGAGGATTCTGTTTCCAACAAGCCTTCTCTTACTGTCATCTATGTATTACATCTCTATTTCAAGTCTCTCTAGAATTTAGTCATACTGGGCATTTAGTTTCAATTTGCATTTGTTTGTTACGTGGCTTTACACGACTTTTGTCTACTTCATGAATCTGTCCGATCTTCCCATTTTTACCTTAGGGTAAAAATGACCTTATATGCAAGTAGTAGTAATTCTTAGAGTAATATATGATGCCTAAACAATATCTGCAGGTGGTAATAAATTAGAGGTGTGACAGGGCAGTGCTTCACAAATGTTCCAGCTCAAGGTACAATCTCAAGCTTGTTCCAGCAAGTACATGCCCAAGTATGGGGGTTAGGGGCTTTGTCTTCTACCTTCACCATTCCTAAGGTGTTTAGATCCAAGTCTCTAATAACTTATTCTGGTTTTTAAAGAGGGTAGTTGTTCACATGATACTAATTTCAATAGGGCTGAGATGTTTTGGAGCATGGTAGATGGGCATCACTCCTACTGAGGCTTGCAGGCAAAGAGGAAGACAGATATTGACATTTCTCAGCATGGGTACATGTGCTGCAAGTCACCTATTGGTCAGTTGTGAGAGCAGGTGCAGGACAGTGTATATACAAGTCAACACTGGGAGAGGCGCATGTAAGAGCTGAGGGCTTATAGCAAGGCTTGGGCAAAGCAAGGGGTATGGTAGAGCCAGGAAGTCTATGAAAATGAAAAGGCCAGGGGTAGAACCTCAGGCCTCAGATCTTGGTTAAATCCTAAAAACTGCTCATTGTGCTTCTGTTGCAGACAATGCATAGGAGTGAATGAGACAGAAAGCAAGACCATGAGGATGACTAAGAAGAGCAAGTACAACATGGCTGAGACTAAGTGTCCAGGGAGTTGAGAATAAGTGGCCTATTGTCATGTCCTATATAAGTAGAGTATATGGATGGGAGGGCAAGAATACACCAACGAATAAAATATTGAATATATCGGTCAAGGGCATATCGAGATGATCAGGATGCTGGCTATTGGAATGTTTATCCTCCGACCCCACCCCAGAAGAGGAACTTCTTGTCTTGTTCACCGCTGTTTCCCAGCTCCTGGAAGAGCCTGGCACATAGCAGGTGCACAATGAACATTCATTAAAATCAATGATTAAACTGGCTAGTATTCCATCTCACTTTCATTACTGGAGAACTGAAGAGCCAGCTAGCCTACAAAAACTCATTCTGGATATAGAAGCAATAAGAAAACATGCATTCAAATAAAAGCAGAGAATCCTTCTAATATTTCTTCATGTGTCTATCTTTTCCCATCCCCAACACCATTTATTTATTTTCCTTGACCTGCAAAGGATCTGTTTTGTCCATGATGAGTCCCAAAAACAGCCCACAAAGTGGTTCTCCCCACCTACCCCACCCCACTGATGCTGCATCACATTAGGGTGTTGCCTTGCTCCTCCATGCAGGGAGCTTTTCTCAGCACCACTAAGGTACCAGGGAAGTGGTAACTGGGGACAATTTTCCCCAATACAGATAAAGCCTAGATAAAAAGTAGGGTGATACATAGGCAAGGGGTAGATGGGGCCTTCCTAGAGGACACTATGTCTTCCTGAATTTAATCCATTAATAATCAACAAACCAGCCCTACTGATTTAATGCCTAGGCTCTGCTGCCTGACTATATTTAGCAAAGCTTTTGAATGGCAGAATGATTTCCTATAGGAATACTGAGTTTTTTCCAGGGACAGATGTAGCCTTGGTACGTTGTCTGGTTATATAGGATTTCTTTATTTTTTTTTTTACTGCACTTGTGCTGTTCTCCTTTTTTCAACTTATAGCTGGAGACCCTTTTCTGCTACCTCAAAACCTTTTTGAAATTAACCAGTAATAAATAAGATCTTTCTCTATAGACAGCTTTTTTCAAAGGAATAAAAGAACTAGAAAATATGGAGGATCCATAGTATGCATGCCTTTGGTTTCCTGAGGTCCCTTAGGTGATATGGAATTCTTTAAAAATGTAGATAGATTTTGATAACATCATAATCAAGATCCTAAGAAATCACTAGCATCCATCGGATTGTAAAGTTTCTGAGCAATTCTCTCCCCAAGCCCCATCCTGAGCCTAACATGGTGACTTGCTCACAGCCTCACTGGATAGATACTGGTTAGATAAATGAAAGCATTCATTAATCAATGTGATGCGAAGAATTCAGATAAATGATTCCTATTTCTCTCAGTCTAACAAGGGGAAATAGTCCAATAAACATACCTGTAAGTTTGATAGAATTTGTAAGTTCCTTTGAATATTTGGAAATCTATGATTTTATTTTTAAGACACACAGAATCTATTATGATAGAGCATTGAATTTTATTCAGTTAGGTAATATTGTGCCTCTTATTTTTAACCAGTTTGGTGTCTTTCTTGTGCTTCTCACTATAGTATTCATGGATCCTATTAACAGTAAAGAAAGTGGCAGATGCCAGGCATGGTAGCTCAAGCCTGTAATTCCAGCACTTTGGGAGGCTGAAGCAGAATTATTTGAGGCCAGGAGTTCAAGACCAGCCTGGGCAACATAGTGAGACCCTTTTTGTTGTTGTTGTTGTTTTTTAAAGAGAAAGTAGAGATAATAGGTCACTCCATGGTGAGGCTTGGGATGGTGGTGGGAATGGAGTGGAGGAGGGACTCCCTTCCCAATGACTAGATATGTCTTAATTTGTAAGAGTGCTCTCTCCCATGTGACCTTCTCTCCTCTGCCTATGTCAGCTTTGTGTTGGGAGTGTTCAGGACAATACGTGAATGGAAAATTCATAAATGAATGTACCAATAGAAATAAAGATACATATGGGTGTTGCTTTTTCATTTTTTTTTTTTTTTTTTTTTGAGACCGAGTCTTGCTCTGTCGCCCAGGCTGGAGTGCAGTGGCGCGATCTCGGCTCACTGCAAGGTCCGCCTCCCGGGTTCACGCCATGATCCTGCCTCAGCCTCCCGAGTAGTAGGGACTACAGGCGCCCGCCACCATGCCCGGCTAATTTTTTGTATTTTTCATAGAGATGGGGTTTCACTGTGGTCTTGATCTCCTGACCTCGTGATCCGCCTGCCTCGGCCTCCCAAAGTGCTTTTTCACTTTTTCAGTGAAGATCTGATCCTTTGGTGTTTTACTTGGTCCCAATCCCACTTTTCCATGAATTGTGGCTAAGGACTTGTCCTTAATTATAAGATTCTGGTTGTTGAAGCTGTTATTTATGCATGAAGGACTACTCAGAATATCACTGTAATTACACATCTGCCCCTCTGAGTTCTTCAAAAATAGGAACATGACTGATACGTTTGGAAAAGGTTAAAAATATGCTTAGTGCTAAAAGGAAAATCAGCTAAAATTTTCCTAGTGTTTTATTATAGTTCTATATTTTATGATGATCTTTATTGCAATAGTAATACCTTGGCTTTATAAAATTCTTTCATGTTTTAACCCTTGGTGTCCATACTTTTGCCTTTGGGAATATCATGCAGGCTTGATGTAACCATTTTGCTTATAAGACAAGCAAATTGGGCCAGCCACAGTGGCTCACATCTTTAATCCAAGCACTTTGGGAGGCCAAGGGGGACAGAACACTTGAGTCCAGGAGTTCGAGACCAGCCTGGGCAACATGGTAAAACCTCATCTCTACTAAAAATACAAAAATTTGCCAGGCATGGTGGCACACGCCTATAATCCCAGCTACTCAGGAGGCTGAGGCATGATCTTTTGTCAATTTAGTTTACAGGGCCCCAGCGACAGAACCTAGAAGGGTAAAAGAAAAGAAACCTTGTTCTCCCCTGCAATACAATAGGAGAGTTTAAAGGATGTGACTCAGGGTGGGTCAGAGATCCACAAGGGTTTCTTTTGTGTTGTCAAAATAAGTACAGTGAAAATACCTATGAAAAGTAATAATTTAGAGACTATTAGTAAATAGTTCTTTGGTATAAGGTAATTTGTTATATTATTTGACTGAGGAAGGAACTTAGGTCATCCTCAGCTCTGGGATGCCTACACGGCAGGCAGATTGGTGCTTTTTGCAGCCTCACAGAAGACAGAAACAAGCAGACGGCAAAAGACAGACCTCAGAAGGAGAAAGTCTAGTTCACAGAGCAGGAACATCGCCATCTTGGACAAGCACTGCCATTTTAAAGTTCACCTTCATCAAAAACCTCCTAAATCCAAGGGCATCAGCCTAATGGCTAAGGTCAGCATGACCATAAGCCACAAATGACATCTCTTACCAGAAACATTCCAACCATAAGATAAACCCCTCCCCAACCAGAGACATGCCAGCCCCAAGATAACCTCCCCTCCAGCCAGAGAGATGTCAGCCCCAAGATAACCTCTCCTCCAGCCAGAGACATCCCAACCCTGCAATAAATTTCTGCCCCACCAGAAACATTCCAAGCCTGTGGTAAGTTCTCTCACCCTGAACCCTGAAATACTCTTAGGCTGTATTTCTTTCCTTTTTAACTCTTACATTTGGTGCCAAAACCCAGGATGGGTGTTGGAGGTAGAGGATCCCTCGTAACCCAGGAAACAATGTACAGCAGCTGCTCATCCTGCTGGATCCTGAGAGTCTCTGGTCGCCCACCCCGTCTTGTCTCTCACTTCACTTTTTGAGCCATTTGCATGAGGAGGACAACCAACCTGAAGGGGACTGCGAGGCTTGGGCTGGGGCTACTCTCCAGTGAGCCCTCAAAACCCTCAGGTCTCAGGAATCCACCTCCAACCACCTGCAGCAAAAGTATTTCACTCTCTCTTCTCTCTCCCTCTCTCTCTCCCTCCCTCCTTCCCTCTCTCACACACATGCACGGCTCTACTCCAAGAGGCCCTTTGCTGATTCCAACTGAAACATCCAACATCACACACTAATCCAGCTGACTGGTAAGGGCTGCCCTCCCCTGGCTTTCTTGTGGTACCTGGGAAAGTCAGGTCTGCTGTCCTGGTCCTCAGAGGACCAGTGTGACTAAGCTAGAAGAAATCTTGGGGATGCCTAGTTTTTTCTCAGCTTGACCATCCTCTTTAGAAAGATGATTCTGGGTCTCTGTCTTTTGTCTGGGGATGCCTAGAACCAAAACAGACATCCTCGGCCTCTTCTCACCAGTTCACATGGGTGCCAAACAATCCCACATTCCTACATCCTCTACACTGGGCTGTCTCCTTCACAAACTCCCCAGACTTGTCTTACAGGGAAGCATAAAGCCAAAGCATTTAGCCTTTTATCGCAACACTGCCTGGTCCCAATACAAATTAGATAACGACAGCCGACAGCCCAAAAATGGAACCTTTGACTTTCCATTCTCAAGGACCTTGACAACTTTATAACCAGGAACAGTGAAAGGCAAGAGGTTCTCTATGTTCTGACCTTTTTCTGCCTTCAATCCTGACCCCCTCTATGTCAAGCTTGCAACCCCTCATGAAATCCTTCTTAATGAAAACCCTCCCCGGGTCTTTCCTTCCTCTGAAATTCCTTCCTCTGAAACCCCTTCCTCCAAAACCCCTTTTGACCCTGCAGATGAACCCCCTCCATATTTCTCATGCCCCTGCATCCACTCCTCACCCATCTGAACCCTCCACCCCAGTGGCCCCTCCTGGCCCCAAGCCTTCAGACCCAAATCCTGCTCCTCCTCCTTCTCCACCTGTTAACCATTCACAAACTACTCCAACCAGTCAAACCACCTCTGCCATTCTCCCTCTCCAGGAAGTGGCTGGGGTTGAAGGCATTGCTCGCATTCATGTCCCTTTCTCCATGTCTGATTTGTTGCAGATCAAACAGCATCTGGGATCTTTCTCTGAAAATCCCTCTCATTATCACAGGGAATTCCTACACATAACCCAATCCTTTAATCTAACTTGGCATGACATTTATATAATTTTAACTTCTACCATCGTTCCTGATGAAAAACAGCACATCTGGCATTCAGCTGAAGTCCACAGAAATGAACTCCATAACCAAGCCCTTATACAAAATCCAGTGGCCAATGATGCAGTCTCCCATAGAGACCCAGATTGGACTTACCAACAGGGAGACAATGGCATCATGCGAAGAGACCACATGATTGCCTATCTCCTCGTGGGCATGGACAAAAATGCCCAAAGGCAGTTAATTATGACAAACTTGGAGAAATTACACAGGAGCCTAAGGAGAATCCTGCCCTTTTCTTACCATGCCTCACTGAAGCTATGCTAAAATATACCAATCTAGACCCAGAATCTAGAGAAGGGCAAACTTTTCTCCACCTCCAATTTATTTCCCAATCTGCCCCAGATATCTGGAAAAAATTACAAAAATTAGAGGAGGGTCCCCAGACATCTCAGCAGGACCTCCTAAATGCAGCCTTCCATGTCTTTAACAACAGAGATGAGGAATAAAAAATTCAAAAAGACAAATATCTCTGTCCAAAATACCAGATGTTCACCTCTGCTGTCCAAAAGTCAGTTATACAAAAGCCTCCCAATAACCCAAAGGGAAACTTCCTCACCTCTCCAGAAGTCTGTTTCCAATGTGGCAACCTTGGACACTGGGCAAAGGCTTGTCCTAACCCCTGGCCCCTCACCAAGCCATGTTCAACTTGTGGTCTTTGGGGATGCTGGAAAATGGACTGCCCTCAATGGGGACATCCTCCCCATTTGGTGTGGCCCATAATGAGGCCCCCTGACCACCATAGGAGGAAATATCTTCACTGCTGGCACTAACAATGGAAGACTAAGGGTGCCCAGGATCCTTTGCCCCCACGTCAAGTTAGTCCATGGAACCCAGGGTAACTGGGACGGTATCTGATAAGATTATTTCCTTTCTTCTGGATACTGGGGTGAGCCTATCGATACTAACCAAATATCAAGGCCCATCAGAACGTTCATCCATTTCTGTTGTTGTCATGAAGGCCATACAAGAAACCCCATACAAAACACTGCCACATTGTATTCAACATTCCACCAGGCTTTTACACTTTTTGGCTGAATGCGGGTACCAGGTATCCAAAAGGAAGGTCCAATTAACCTCTTCAAAAGTCTCATACCTAGGATTAATCATAACTCCAAATACATGAGAAATTCCGCCAGCATGAAAGCAAGGTGCTCAACAAATTTCTTTTCCTAAAACAAAAAGGGACTTACTTTCTTTCCTCAGATTAGTGAGATATTTCCGATTATGGATAGCAAATTTTGCCATTATCACTAAACCTCATTATGAACACACAAAAGGAAATCTTAACCAAACACTCGCTCCCACTCCAGACTTTTATCATGCTTCCTCTCACCTAAAATGTGCCTTATTACAGACCCCTGCTTTAGGTCTTCCAACTCCCTGAGACCCTTTCTTCTATATTTACACAGTTCTCATAATCAGGCCCTTGGACTATTAGCCCAACCCATGGAAGATTCCCTCCAAATAGTGGCGTATTTTTCAAAACAACTAGACCCCATTTACAAAAGTTGGCCCCTTTGCTTACAAATTTTGGCCACAACCTCTCTGATTATCCCTGAGGCACAAAAACTCACATTCTATGAACGCCTTCAGGTATTTTCTTCTCATAGTCTGCAAAATATGCTCAGCCATAAGGTGCTCACCTCCATCTCATCCTCTCACATGCAAGCCTTACATTCAACTCTCCTTCAACCCTCTATCTCTCTTCATTAGATGCTCCCCACCAATCCCACCACTCTTTTGACTTCAACACCAATTTTGGATGCCGACCAACACTCAAGCTCTGATTTAATTGAAAATTCTCTCACCATGTTTCACCACCTTACTTCTACTCACATAAAGGGAGCCCCAGATTGGTTTACAGATGGCAGTGCATCAAAAAAACCCTCCCATCCAAGCAGGGTATGCCATCATTGAGGCATATCATGATGACACTCACTCTCTCCCACCTAGAAAAGTCATAGAGCCTGTCCCCTTGCCTTCGGGCACATCCTCTCAACAAGCAGATTTAGTTGCCCTAATAAGAGCATTAACCCTAGCAAAAAACACACAAGTTAATATATACACCAACTCTAAATGTGCCTATAACATCACCCATTCCAGTGCCCAAATTTGGAGCAAGCAAGTCTATCTCACGGCTAAGGGAACTCCTATCATTAATGAAAAACTAATCCATTATTTACTAAAGGCAGCTTTACTTCCAGAAAAGGTTGCAGTTACCCATTGCAAAAGACATCAATCAGATAAAAGCCACATTTTGGTAGGAAACCATGAGGCTGACTATCGGGCAAAATACACCTCAACCAATTATCCAATGCCCCAGTACCTATTTCTCCTCATACAACACATCCCCTCCTTTTATCCAGAACACCAAATACAATAGCTAGTCACAATGGGGGCACAACTCAAACCCCCATTGGTTCATACAAAACAATTTAGTCCTACCTGACCCCGAAAAAAAACAACTCTTTTACAGGATATTCACAACCTCTTCCAGAATAGCCATTCCCCTCTACATTTCTTAAGTTCCCATATACACATAACCCCAGATATAAAGGAACAGCTAAAAGCCATTTCCCATCAATGTTTTATTTGCCAAAAAGCTTCACCCCACTCCAACACTAGACCCCCTTCTTTCCTAACCCATCAAGCCAGGGGACACCTTCCAGGACAGGATTGGCAAATTGATTTTACCCATATGCCCCTGGTTAAAAAGGTTCAATTTCTTCTTCTTTTTTTTTTTTTTATACTTTAGGGTTTTAGGGTACATGTGCACAATGTGCAGGTTTGTTACATATGTATCCATGTGCCATGTTGATTTCCTGCACCCATTAACTCGTCATTTAGCATTAGGTGTATCTCCTAATGCTGTCCCTCCCCCCTCCCCCAACCCCACAACAGTCCCCGGAGTGTGATGTTCCCCTTCCTGTGTCCATGAGTTCTCATTGTTCAATTCCCACCTATGAGTGAGAACATGCGGTGTTTGGTTTTTTGTCCTTGCGATAGTTTACTGAGAATGATGTTTTCCAGTTTCATCCATGTCCCTACAAAGGACACGAACTCATCATTTTTTATGGCTACATAGTATTCCATGGTGTATATGTGCCACATTTTCTTAATCCAGTCTATCGTTGTTGGACATTTGGGTTGGTTCCAACTCTTTGCTATTGTGAATAGTGCCCCAATAAACATACGTGTGCATGTGTCTTTATAGCAGCATGATTTATAGTCCTTTGGGTATATACCCAGTAATGGGATGGCTGGGTCAAATGGTATTTCTAGTTCGAGATCCCTGAGGAATCGCCACACTGACTTCCACAATGGTTGAACTAGTTTACAGTCCCACCAACAGTGTAAAAGTGTTCCTATTTCTCCACATCCTCTCCAGCACCTGTTGTTTCCTGATTTTTTAATGATGGCCATTCTAACTGGTGTGAGATGGTATCTCACTGTGGTTTTGATTTGCATTTCTCTGATGGCCAGTGATGATGAGCATTTCTTCATGTGTTTTTTGGCTGCATAAATGTCTTCTTTTGAGAAGTGTCTGTTCTTGTCCTCTGCCCACTTTTTGATGGGGTTGTTTTTTTCTTGTAAATTTGTTTGAGTTCATTGTAGATTCTGGATATTAGCCCTTTGTCAGACGAATAGGTTGCAAAAATTTTCTCCCATTCTGTAGGTTGCCTGTTCACTCTGATGATAGTTTCTTTTGCTGTGCAGAAGCTCTTTAGTTTAATGAGATCCCATTTGTCGATTTTGGCTTTTGTTGCCATTGCTTTTGGTGTTTTAGACATGAAGTCCTTGCCCACGCCTATGTCCTGAATGGTATTGCCTAGGTTTTCTTGTAGGATTTTAATGGTTTTAGGTCTAACATCTAAGTCTTTAATCCATCTTGAATTAATTTTTGTATAAGGTGTAAGGAAGGGATCCAGTTTCAGCTTTCTACATATGGCTAGCCAGTTTTCCCAGCACCATTTATTAAATAGGGAATCCTTTCCCCATTGCTTGTTTTTGTCAGTTTTGTCAAAGATCAGATAGTTGTAGCTATGCGGCATCATTTCTGAGGGCTCTGTTCTGTTCCATTGATCTATGTCTCTGTTGTGGTACCAGTACCATGCTGTTTTGGTTACTGTAGCCTTGTAGTATAGTTTAAAGTCAGGTAGCGTGATGCTTCCAGCTTTGTTCTTTTGGCTTAGGATTGACTTGGCGATGCGGGCTCTTTTTTGGTTCCATATGAACTTGAAAGTAGTTTTTTCCAATTCTGTGAAGAAAGTCATTGGTAGCTTGATGGGGATGGCATTGAATCTATAAATTACCTTGGGCAGTATGGCCATTTTCACGATATTGATTCTTCCAACCCATGAGCATGGAATGTTCTTCCATTTGTTTGTATCCTCTTTTATTTCATTGAGCAGTGGTTTGTAGTTCTCCTTGAAGAGGTCCTTCACATCCCTTGTAAGTTGGATTCCTAGGTATTTTATTCTCTTTGAAGCAATTGTGAATGGGAGTTCACTCATGATTTGGCTCTCTGTTTGTCTGTTGTTGGTGTACAAGAATGCTTGTGATTTTTGTACATTAATTTTGTATCCTGAGACTTTGCTGAAGTTGCTAATCAGCTTAAGGAGATTTTGGGCTGAGACAATGGGGTTTTCTAGATATACAATCATGTCATCTGCAAACAGGGACAATTTGACTTCCTCTTTTCCTAATTGAATACCCTTTATTTCCTTCTCCTGCCTGATTGCTCTGGCCAGAACTTCCAGCACTATGTTGAAAAGGAGCGGTGAGAGAGGGCATCCCTGTCTTGTGCCAGTTTTCAGAGGGAATGCTTCCAGTTTTTGCCCATTCAGTATGATATTGGCTGTGGGTTTGTCATAGATAGCTCTTATTATTTTGAGATACGTCCCATCAATACCTAATTTATTGAGAGTTTTTAGCATGAAGGGTTGTTGAATTTTGTCAAAGGCCTTTTCTGCATCTATTGAGATAATCATGTGGTTTTTGTCTTTGGTTCTGTTTATATGCTGGATTACATTTATTGATTTGCGTATGTTGAACCAGCCTTGCATCCCAGGGATGAAGCCCACTTGATCATGGTGGATAAGCTTTTTGATGTGCTGCTGGATTCGGTTTGCCAGTATTTTATTGAGGATTTTTGCATCAATGTTCATCAAGGATATTGGTCTGAAATTCTCTTTTTTGGTTATGTCTCTGCCAGGTTTTGGTATCAGGATGATGCTGGCTTCATAAAATGTGTTAGGGAGGATTCCCTCTTTTTCTATTGATTGGAATAGTTTCAGAAGGAATGGTACCAGTTCCTCCTTGTACCTCTGGTAGAATTCAGCTGTGAATCCATCAGGTCCTGGACTCTTTTTGGTTGGTAAGCTATTGATTATTGCCACAATTTCAGAACCTGTTATTGGTCTATTCAGAGATTCAACTTCTTCCTGGTTTAGTCTTGGGAGGGTGTATTTGTCGAGGAATTTATCCATTTCTTCTAGATTTTCTAGCTTATTTGCATAGAGGTGTTTGTAGTATTCTCTGATGGTAGATTGTATTTCTGTGGGATCGGTGGTGATATCCCCTTTTTCGTTTTTTATTGCATCTATTTGATTCTTCTCTCTTTTCTTCTTTATTAGTCTTGCTAGCGGTCCATCAATTTTGTTGATCTTTTCAAAAAACCAGCTCCTGGATTCATTAATTTTTTGAAGGGTTTTTTGTGTCTCTATTTCCTTCAGTTCTGCTCTGATTTTAGTTATTTCTAGCCTTCTGCTAGCTTTTGAATGTGTTTGCTCTTGCTTTTCTAGTTCTTTTAATTGTGATGTTAGGGTGTCAATTTTGGATCTTTCCTGCTTTCTCTTGTGGGCATTTAGTGCTATAAATTTCCCTCTACACACTGCTTTGAATGTGTCCCAGAGATTCTGGTATGTTGTGTCTTTGTTCTCGTTGGTTTCAAAGAACATCTTTATTTCTGCCTTCATTTCATTATGTACCCAATAGTCATTCAGGAGCAGGTTGTTCAGTTTCCATGTAGTTGAGTTTTGAAGGGTTTTTTGTGTCTCTAT